>NC_142070.1:48120000-48430000 GCF_059756535.1 Pantherophis guttatus
GTGGCTTATCTCTCTAAACAACTAGATGGAGTTGCAAAGGGCTGGCCTCATTGCCTCAAAGTGTTAGCTGCTATTGCGGAATTAATACAGGATTGCAATAAGCTTACTTTTTCTTGCCCCATAAATGTGCATACTCCTCATGCAGTGCAATCAGTGCTAGATGCAAAAGGACATTTGTGGATAAGTGGACAGCGTTTAGCAAAGTATCAAGCTATAATGATTGAGAACCCTCAGGTGCGACTAGTTGTTTCAAATAGATTAAATCCTGCTACTCTATTACCTACAGAGTCAGAACCAGTGCATGATTGCTTGCAGGTGCTTGAGAAAGTGTATGCTAGTCGAGCTGATTTAACTGATATCCCTTTGCCAGATGCCCAACTTAACTGGTATACGGATGGGTCTAGCTACATACTAGAAGGAAATAGAGTGTCTGGATATGCAATAGTGGATGATGAGAAAGTAGTGGAAAGTGGCCCTTTAGGTAAAGGACATAGTGCGCAAGTAGCTGAACTGTGGGCATTAATAAGAGCATTGGAACGGGCCTCGGATGAGACTTTGAATGTGTGGACTGACAGCAAGTATGCTTTTCTGACGTTGCATGCTCATGGAGCAGTGTATAAAGAGAGAGGATTTAGAGATTCAGCTGGAAAATATATTCTGCATGGGCATTTGATAAGTCGCTTGCTTGATGCTGTACAGAGACCAAAGAAAGTGGCAGTGATGCATTGTAAGGGACACCAAAGAGGAGATGATAGAATAACTATGGGAAATAGGGCGGCTGACTTAGAAGCAAGGGAAGCTGCCAAACGTCACGGGCCAACCCCTGATTTATCAATTTGTGTAGCTATGGATATGGGAGTGATACCACCTGAAATAAAGCCCACCTATACTCAGCAAGAAAGTGTAAAAGCAGTAACTGATTTACAGGCTACAGTGGAAAGTGGCTGGTACGTGTTGCCAGACCAGAGAGTGTATGTGCCGTCGTCTGTGTCCTGGACTTTGGCGCAGTTAGCCCATGGAACTACTCATATGGGAAAAACAGCTTTGGAAGCAGCTTTAAAAAGAGATTATTACATTGATGGCCTAGCAGGCATTGCTGCGGGGGTGGTGGCCAGGTG
The DNA here is from genome assembly GCF_059756535.1 of Pantherophis guttatus. Taxonomy (NCBI): domain Eukaryota; kingdom Metazoa; phylum Chordata; class Lepidosauria; order Squamata; family Colubridae; genus Pantherophis; species Pantherophis guttatus. Next base: position 48,121,119 of record NC_142070.1, read on the forward strand.
CATCACTTGTGCAAAAGTCAATCCTAGACAAGGACCCTTATTGCCCCCCGGAGCAATACCACGTGCATACATTCCTATGGATTACATCATGATTGATTTTACTGACATGCCAAGATGTGGGCTGTTTAAAGCTATGTTGGTTATTGTGGATATGTATACTGGATGGCCAGAAGCATTTCCTACTAAAACTAAACAGGCGAGAGAAGTGGCAAGGCTATTGCTTAAAGAGATTATACCTAGGTTCGGGATGCCTACTAATATTTCCTCTGATAATGGGCCTGAGTTTGTTCATCATGTTAATCAGGCAGTAACTCAAGCTGTGGGGATTCGGTGGCGCTTTCACAGTTCTTTTCATCCACAATCAGGAAGCGCTATTGAGAGATTGAACAGAACCCTGAAAGAAAGAATTACTAAGATTTGTACTGAAAGTCATTTGAAATGGCCTGATGCTTTGCCGCTAGCTTTGTATGCAATTCGAAGCTCTCCAAGGGGACAACACAAGTTGTCTCCCTATGAACTGATGTTTGGGTGACCTCCAAACCTTTTGAGGCGACATTTAGCGGGATGGCCGGATTTGGGTCATAAGGGGGGTGTTTGGAATATGGAAATGGTGCAAGAGCTAAGCAAACAGGTTGAGAAACTACAACAATATGTGGTGGAACAGGTACCCCCTAGATTGGTAACTCGCTGTCATCCCTTCAAACCCGGGGATCGAGTGTGGGTTAAACATTGGAAGAAAGAACAGCTAGAAGGGAGATGGAAGGGACCTTTTACTGTTGTTATGTCTTCCCCACTTGCTGTTAAGATTGCAGAATCCAAATCGTGGATCCATTGGACACGAGTTAAAGCGGCAGCAGACAAGAGCTGGAGGGTGTCCATGGACCCGAAAAATCCAACCAAGCTTACTTTTAGACGTAATTAAATGGTGTTTTGCATATGTATATAGGTTATACGAATATTGTATCCAGGTATATCTAAGCAGCTGAAAGAAGAAAGAACGTCTTGCCTTGCTGGAGCACACCGGAAGCTGCTCCCCAGCGCACGGCTGAAGATTGGCACTTCATGTGGGAGACTTGGATGTGGGGATTATGGATTGTTGCTGTTTTATTATTTGTTCCTTTTATATTCTACCAATATAGACTGAAATTGTGTGGAGAGGCCCTTAATTCGCCGGTCCCTTTGCCTGATGTTGTTCTCTTCACCCAAACTATCCCCCCACCACAGCTGATCACGTGGCAGGAGTTTCTCAAAGAAGGAAGAACCCCTTGCTAAGTCACACCGGAAGCTGACTTTCTACGCACGGGGGAAGATTGGATGAAGAAATTTTTATTCCTTTCTTTATTGTGTATTCACTTTCTTTTGCTGACTGTATGTGTTGGTTCTGCCATTGTAAGTGTGGATGCTGTTGCTGTGCACATTGTATTGATTGTGTTATCTGCATACACTGTATTGATGAGTGTGATATAGTGGTTCTAGAAGACATGCTCGAGCACTATTTGGTAATTTGTGTAGGGGAACCTTCTTATTACACTCTTAAACCTAGCCCTACAATACAGGCTGTATTGAGGGACGCCAGAAGAGTGGAATTAGAACATCAGGAGGCAGATAAGTATGCTTATAAAATCTGGCGGTGGACTAGGGATGGCTGGAAAGTTTGGATTTGAATGGGTATGGATGAGCTTATTGCTAATAGGAGTTCAGAGTAATTCGGTATGTGTTAGTAACTCGGGTTTGTGGAGTAATCCAGAAGAACAACCACGTATAATCAAATCGTATGATATTGGCAGCGGGGCTTGCGATGGAACACCACCCATTGCATTCACCCCTGATTGCTGGAATGGTGTTCTACCACATCCCTGTACGACTCCTAGGATATTTGATAAGATAGCAATGATTACTTGTCAAGCTCGAGGCTACTCAAATCCAAAAGTATGTCAGTATGTGGGTTATATCTTGCGGAAAGGAATTTGTGCCACCGCCCCTTTCAAAGGGGGGACTTCCTCCTTAACCCTAGATTGTGGACCCCCTAGATATTGGGGATGGGAACGTGTCCTTTCCCCCACTCAATTAAAACCTGGATGGCAAGGAACTTGTATACTGAAAATAGAACCCTTTGAATTTGGAGCGACAAGGTCAAGGCAGGTAAAAGGGAGAGTGAGGAAGACCAGGGGACTTGAGGAACGGTTAGGGAAAGGACCATGTGTGCCGTGTCTCACTGAAAATGGCACAGCTATCCGAATGACATCAGGGATACCAAACTCCTGTGAATGGTTTGACCTAACCACGTGTATTTTTGGCTCCAATCGCCCTATGGTTGTTTACCGCTGCAATGGGACAGAAGGGGTACTCTGTTATGACCCAAGACGGAGAGGCATGTCATTAGAGGAAGTGCTCAAAAACCGAGGTAAGAGGATAGCCACCACTCTAACACCCGCATTGCGCACACGCCCAGCCTCACTTAGTACAGCTGCAGGGACTTCAGTAATAGCATCACCGGTAGTGAACCCACGGGGTACAACAAAAACCATAGATAAGGAACAATGTAGCTCTTGCATAAAAACTACAATCCAGGGCACTTTAATCTCCAATACCCTAGTATACCATACTTACAAGCCTGACGAATGTACACCATATACTCCACCTACTTGTCAGGTCAATACAACTGTATATCATATGTGTGTATTAAATGGTAAGGTACAATGTTATAATCCCATAGAGGCTAAAGTAATCACCACATATGAAATGTCAGTATATACGACTGAGTGTGGAAGGGAAGAATTGTTAAACAAAACAGAGTTCCGGTCTTTGGGCAAGCAGGTTGAGTTATCCTTTGATGCTTGCATGGCCATTAATCGGAATTGTTGGAAGGCCACTTGTGGAAGCTTAGAGTGGGAAAGGAGTTATATGTTGAATAAGAAGTATATGTGTTATAATCAGGGCGAGTGTTATGATCAAAACACTTACAGTTATTGTCCTTATTGGTCATGTGTAACCATGTGGTCTGGGGACCCCCATGTAGGAAATCAGAAATGTAAATTGGAAGTGGGAGTGGCATCCTCTAATTGTCAAAGGAATGGGTGCAATCCTGTTAAGCTTACCTGTACCCCTACTAGAACTTGGGATGTGCGGTATGGATTGGGTATCTATGGTAAGGGGGCAGATCCACATGTTACACTCAGCTGGAAAGTCACTAAGACCACTAGAAAATTACAGGATACGAAAGGATTATTTTGGTCGTTCTACCTAGAAATGGAAAAACTCAACATCCCCGAGATCCCCAAATATGTAACTAACACTTTTGTTAAATTAGCCGAAGATATAGCACACACCTTAAATGTTTCTAATTGTTTTGTCTGTGGAGGAACTAATATGGGAGAAAAGTGGCCATGGGAAGCTCAGGAGTTAAACTATTCAAAGGTATTGGAAATGGATCAGAAAGGTAATTTGTCATACACTAAGGGAAAAGACGGGGATTGGACACTTACCACTAATTTGGTGGGTAACGTATGCTTTAAACGTAAGATTATAAAAGGATGCAAAGAAGTTGGAAACTTAATATGCATCGGAAAGTGGGAAAGCAAGATATGGTGGTCGGGAAATAATGCCACAGAGGGTATTGATGAGCAAGCCCTGTTTAACGTTAAAGGCTTGGCGTTTTTGAAAGATCCAGATAATCAGACCCTCGGATGGCTGGCTCCCGATGGACTATATTGGATTTGTGGTAAGATGGCATACGGATATCTACCTAAGAATTGGTGCGGAGCATGTGTATTGGGAATAATTAGACCTGGTTTCTTTCTTTTACCTTTGAAAACTAGACAGGTTCTGGGAGTCCCTGTGTACGATGAAGTGGGGAACTTGAATAGACAAAAGAGACATGTAGATACATCTCTCATAGGGAAAGTTAAAGTGGGTGGCAATCAACCTACCTGGGGAGAGGAGGAATGGCCTGCAGAACGGATTATACAAGTTTATGGGCCTGCGACCTGGGCAGAGGATGGTTTGTATGGCTATCGAACACCTATATATATCCTGAACAGATTGATTCGTTTGCAAGCTGTAGTTGAAATAATTACCAACGAGACAGTAAAAGGTTTAACACAATTAGCCAGGGAGAGTGTGAAGTCGAGAACTTATATTATGCAAAATAGATTGGCCTTAGATTATTTACTTGCTAAGGAAGGTGGAGTGTGTGGAAAATTTAATCTAACCAATTGTTGCATTGAAATAGATGAAAGTGGTAAGGTCATACAGGAGATTACAGATAAGATGGTTAAAATAGCCCATGTCCCTGTCCAAACCTGGAAAGGTTTAAACCTGCGAGATATGTTCTCCGGGTGGTGGCCAAAGCTACCTGGATTGCAAGCAATTGTAGGTTTAATTGGACTGATAGCTGCAGGTTGTGTTATACTCCCATGTGTTTTGCCCATTTTTGTCAAGACTATATCTAACAGTCTGTCCTTATTGGTGGAGAGAAGAGCAATGGCTCAGGTTATGGCCATGTGGACCTATCAGGAACTCCGACCTAGTCAACCTGGGGAATCTGAGTACGTGACTCTTCTGGATATGTCAGATGAGTCCCGAAGGGGGGAGTGAAGAGGTTAAACTTTAGGTAATTGAGAATTCTTTGGTCAAATCCCAAAGCCTCAATATATAGGCCTGAAACTTTGGTCAAGGTTAAATATTTGCTTTACACCATTAAGGAGTTGCTGAGATGACAGAGAGTATTTTTATCTGAATAGAGCAGACTGACCCAGACAGATGCATCCTGTTGCTGACTTCTGCATTTAACCCCAAATGTCATATATAACGTGTGTTATGCATAATTATACCCCAATATATTTGTGTTATTTCCTCTTTCCTGTTATCTATTGCTAAATGTCTGGACTAGACATCTTTCGTTTCCTCTAAGACTAAAAATGTCTTAATGCACACTCGACAAATATCTACGTAATCAAATAGTATATAAGTAACACCTCTGTACACCCTTCGGGGTCCAGACAATTTGCTGTGTTTACTGCTGTCTGTACCTTATGCATAAATAAACCTTTCCTGCATTGAAGTGCTTGGTCTGGTCCCATAATTTTCCTACAACATGCTGGAAAACCGAGTGGAAAGGGGAGCACCCAGGCAGGATAGGCATGGCTAAAAAGTGCCTACTATTGAAGAATGGACTTTGAAGGTGGCCAGTTTTGCAGAAATGGCGAAGATATCAGCATACTTAAAAGACTCAAGAGACTTATGTATGGGAGTGGAAGAAATGGATAGATTATGTGCAGAATAAATACCAAACTAGGAAGCACCAGATAGCTTTTAGTTGAATGTTGTGTAGAAATGTATAGTATATAGGGGGTAGAATAGTTTAATGTTATGTAGAAATGTATAGTACACAGGGGGGAGAATAGAAGAACGGTAAAGTATGATATGATATAAAATGATTTGGATTTGGATTTCACCTTGGGGGTGTCATGGGAGGAGGGGAGGGTTAGGGAGGGTTAGGGAGGGAAAGGGGGGGAAATGGGAAAATTTGTATTTGTAAAACTTTTTCAATATAAAAAAAGTGCCTTTTAAAGGTCTGGGAAGGGGGAGATGAGCAGACCTAGGCGAACAGGTCAGACGAAACACCTGGGAGAGACAAGCAGGCATAGCCTAAAAGGCTGAAGGCCTGGAGAGAGCTCAACGCGCTGCCTTGCCCCTAAACAAAATGGCAGCCAGAGCTACAGAACGTCAGGAGTGCGAAGCTCCCCTACATAACAGGGCGGCAAGCCGAAAAGACTGAGAGGCGGCTAGGTAGCGGGGTTCCAAAATCAGGCTGCTCGTTAACCAGGCCGACCAACTCTTTAGAACTGCAGAGCCTCCGTGAAATGCCGACAAGCGGCGAGCGCCAGGGAGCGCAAAACTCCACTTCGAAGCCAGCGGCAAGCTCAATCTGCTGAGAGGCAGCTAAATAGACAGCGGCAGAGCTCTGATCGTTCCGCAGAGAGAAGCCGCACTTGAGCCAAAGACCCAACAAGTGGGGGTATCCAGGGAGTGCGAAGTCTCCACTCCAAAGCTGGCAGTTAGCCTCAATCAGCTGAGAGACGGTCTGTTGATTTCGCAGGGGAAAGAAAAAAACTGTGCCTGGGTGAAAAGCCAACAAGCGGCGAGAGGCAGGGAGCGTGAAAACTCCACAGTAGGCTATGCGGCTGGCGGTTACAAAATGGCTGCCCGAAGACAGCAGGGAGCAAGGATTACACAAAGAGAAGCCGCTAGTCTAAAGGCAGGACCCCACCGGCAAAGCCGGTGACTTTGGGCCACCCACGGCAGTGGAAAGCTCCACTAAAGTACAGAAACTGACCAATTCGATGTAATAGATGAACGGCTTCAATGAGGCCTCAGGTTGTCATTCGAGGAATCTTGAGGTAAAAAAAATATTCCCCAGAATTTTCAGCAAACAGAAGAATGGTCAACTACAAAGCCCAATATCAAATCTGAAGAATCAGGTATGAAAGAAAAAATACTCTAATGCTGAAAGCTGTCAGAGTGAGCTATCCACACAACTGTCCAGTCTGACGGACTGACCAAAAAGCTGGGAGCCCCTAGCAACAGGGCAGAATTTAACTGGTTTGACAGGCTCAGTTCCTCATTCTGACCAATGAGCACAACCCATGTCTGGCTGCTGTCTCCACCTTCAATGGAGAATAGAAGCACAAAATGGAGAAGGCAAAATGGAGGAGAGAGAAGGTAGTGCCCTCAAACTTATATACAGAACAGTTAAGCCACACCCAGGCTCCAAACTGTATCTTATGGCCCCATACAACAAATACTATGTTTCAGTTACCAAACAGTCCCACATTGGCTGATCTGTCGCTATGCCCTATTTCAGTTCATGAATATACTCTGACAAATATAAATATTTCAGTTTTGTTAGTGATGATATGCAAGTTCATTCATTAGAGAAAGTAAAACAGTTTTCCCATTTTTTGTTTCTTTTTAAATAAGACTCAAAGTAAATAGCCCTTTCTGAGGAATGTAACTTACAACTAAATAATAATTCTAATTCAGGAACACCAAGAGAGTAAAATGGGCAGATTTGGCTATATAAATTTTGAGACATTCATTTCAGATATAACCCTTTTCAGTTCCTGTGTCCAATTCAGAAACAAGTTATACAGGGGCAATTTGTCATTAGAAAAAAGGGGACTGGCCATTTATGGAAAAGTTAGAAGCACTGATGAGTCCATAGATCTGCTTCCATGCATATAAATTGCTTTTTGAATTCAAATTTATCCAGTGATATTTACCTTGTTTCTATCACCTCCAGCAGATTATCTTGTTAGATTTGAATAAATCTAACAAGATTGATTGATTGATTGATTGATTGATTGATTGATTGATTGATTAAATTTATATGGCCACCCAACTCACAGTGATTCGGGTACCTTACAAAAATGAAATCCTGATACTAAAACTATTAAAAGTCCAATCACGTGGTGACAATAATCAAACCGATACCTTGATGGTTCTATATCCCCCTGGTGTTTCCAGACCTATTGGTAGAACCATATGTTTATGGCCTTTTGAAAGAATGCCAAAGTGGGAGCCAATCTTATTTCTACAAGAAAGATGTTCTACAAGAAAGCTCCTACTATGAATAAGTTCCTTCTACTTGGTTACATCAGATAGTCCTCCTTAAGAGAGGGGACCCATAACCTACCCTGCTTCCCAATTCTTATGACTTGGCTAGATATAGCACTAGAAATAACACTTAGGCTTATATACCACTTCACAGTGCTTTACATCCCTCTCTAATATTGCCTCCAACAATCTGGGACCTCATTTTACTGACCTCAGAAGTATGGAATGCTGAGATTACCTTGAGTCACATCAGGATTGAACATTAGCGTGCAATTCTACTGTATCACCATGGTTCAGATATAACTGAGAAAAGAGGGTCCTTCAAATAACATGGCATTTTAAAGGCTTTTTAAAAAGCTCCTGCAAGAAAGGTGACACAACATGGGCAAATCTTGGCTTGCACAGAACCATACAGGCTACCACATTTTGAATTTGAATTCCTCCAGAGCACCATCAACAAACATGCACACACACTGGCACCTTCTTAGAGCCTTACTAACAAAATTTGCTCATTGAAGTCTTTACACATCAATAAAATGAGATTCCATGTTCATATACACAAAAAGGAAAATGTAATAAATTTGTCACAATGTTACAATTCCCACTTGGATTATTTTTCATCCAGATATTTTGGATTTAGGGGAAATATGTAAAGAAAATACAATGTGGTAAAGCATCAGATTAAGGACACAAGAATGTCCTTTCCAGAGCACATAAAGAATTTGTGACTGCAATTGTTATGTTTATAGTTTTGGCGGGAGACTTAAAAGACAGTGGGTCAATTGTGATTGGTCAGCTCCCTGGCCGGCAAGGTATATAAAGGGAGCTGTGTTACTGTAACCTTTGCTGAAGTTCACACTATATTAAAGAGCACTACCTTGCTTCTGCCTTCTCAATCGCCCAACTTAAACATTGGTGATGAAGGTGGGATCGAGGCAACAAGAAGCAAGCCAAGAAAGAGCTGATGACGACGGATTCAGCCAGGCGGATGAGCCCTGTACAGAGCAGGACTACCACGATGTCTGCATATGTATTGCCAACGCTTTTGACCCAGCCAGAGAGAAGTGGGGGTTGTATATGGCTCAGTTCAAATGCTTCCTGGAAGCCAGCGATCTACAGGGCCTCCCCGACAACAGGAAGCGAGCGCTATTCCTGAGCCACTGTGGACCGGAGGTTTTTGACATGGAAAACTGCTTAAACAGCTTAAAGAGCTGTTGTCATGCATTACCTTGTTTCTGCCTCCTCAATCGCCCAACTTAACGGCAATAGTATAAGATGCTTTCATAAGCTAGACATTTTTCTAATATTTTTCAGAAGAAAGGGAAGGAAAGAAAGAAAGAGAAAAGCTCTTACAAATAATGTGGCTAAGGCAAGCTACAGTTTGTCTAAGGAAAAGGAGCAGATTTATTTAGTCTAATTTAAATAAAAAATTAAACTTGGAGGTGCAGGGAGATGAAGGTTATTTAGCAATCTGCATGATACAAGAAATGTTCTTGATGAATGTATCTTCATTGTGAAAACTTTTGGAGAATAAAATGAAAGGCTTAATGATTTTAATGTTTGATTACAACCGTCTGACTAGGACCACATCAGAGTCAGCACTCCAGGGAAAAGGGATTAGCTTATCTTTCATCTAATAAAATGTGAAATGTATATAAAAAGAATATGTTCTCCTAATATCTAAATGCAGCCTCACATTTACTGTATGTTAATGTAAAATAGAGAAGTCTATCAAGTGGTGAAATGCACCCTGTAGACCCTCAGAGATCATATATGTTTCTAACAATATGCAATATATAAATCCTTGACCATGCTTAGAATACACTATCTTTTATTTAAATTGCACAGCCTTTTAAAGGAGATATTTATATTATTATTAAGGTGTCAGGAGAAAGCTGCAATTAAATAAGTAAAAATTATTAGTTTTTAGTGAAGAATGAAAAAATGGTGCTGAGTGTGATTCGCTGTGGTATAGTGGTGTTTCTAAGGTGTTAGAAACAAGCTATAATAATTGGATTGTTCATGTCAACTTTTTGATTGGGGCTGATAAGAATTAAAATATCTGCAGGAAATCAAAATACCAACTCTAACTACTGGTAGTTGGTATTTATTTTAGTGTAAACTGAAATTATTTTATATACATACAAAAGACCTTTCTGAAGTTACTGAGGTTGTACATTGTGAAATTACCATACTTACTTAGAATACTTAGTATTTTCTGAAATATTTAGTGGTGAAAGTGTAAAAAACCTCAATTTTTTATACTTAAAAGTTTATGTTTAAAATTGGAATCACACATTTTCCACTGATGAACCATCACAATATATTTGTAACTCTAGGCATTTTATGCTTTTTCATTGTAGTCTGTGTCTGATTCTTTTTTTAAAGTCAAATCCATATTGAGTTATATTGACTCTATCAAGACACAAATAAAACAATTTTTAAATCTCAAACTAATTGAATTAGGCTTCTTTTCAAAGACTGAATATTCTATTCCACTGACGTCTTATGTATACTATTTGAAAAGACCAATATGTGTGTCAATGTTTCCTTTGGTACATACCTCCTGCCGACTTGACTTTGTAATTATTTAAAAGAAACAATCAATAAATAAATACATAAGAAATGCTACAAAGCAAAGTGTAAATCATCAACATCATTTACTCTGGAAAATAGGAAAAACAGATGTGGTCCATTATTACCAGTTATTTCGGAGAAATGGGACCAGCAAAACATTTCTGTGAATGGCAAGCTCAAGTGGCAGACTTCTTCTAGTTTCCATGGTATTAAGCCTAAATGACAGACATACTTGTCTCCAATACAGCTATCTAATCTGCAGTAACATAATGATATATGCTGGTATCTAGTCTTAAAATGGCTGCCTCCACACCGAGAGTTATATATATTAAAAGTCATTGGTCTTTCTTGAGCTGTAGGCATAGGTGCTTAGAAAACAGATGTCATATATCACAAGAAAATGCCAGATGACACAATTTTATTACAAGTGTTTGTTTTGCAGAACTTCTTCTACAAACCCAAGAGTGAGGGGATCCTGCCAGCCGCTTTGAAAGAAGCGGTGGTGAGGCCCCTCCTCAAGAAGCCCTCTCTGGATCCGGCTGTTTTGGCTAACTATCATCCAGTCTCCAACCTTCGCTTCGTTGCGAAGGTTGTTGAGAGTGTGGTGGCGCAGCAGCTTCCCCGGTACCTGGATGAAGCTGTCTATCTAGACCCGCTCCAGTCTGGCTTCCGGCCTGGGCACAGCACGGAAACGGCATTGGTCGCGTTGGTGGATGATCTCTGGAGGGCTCAGGATAGGGGTTGCTCCTCTATCCTGGTCCTGTTAGACCTCTCAGCGGCTTTTGATACCATCGACCATGGTATCATGTTGCACTGGTTGGAGGGGCTGGGGGTGGGGGGCACTGTTCTGTGGTGGTTCTCCTCCTACCTCTCTGACCGGTCACAATCTGTGTTGACAGGGGGGCAGCGGTCGACCCCGAGGCACCTTGCTTGTGGGGTGCCACAAGGGTCGGTCCTCTCGCCCTTCTGTTCAACATTTATGTAAAGCCGCTGGGTGAGATCATCCGTGGCTTCGGGGTGGAGTTCCATCAGTACGCTGATGACACCCAGCTCTACATCTCCACCCCAGGCCACCCCAACGATGACCTTGAAGTGATGTCCCAGTGCCTGGAGGCCGTGCGGGCCTGGATGGGGAGAAACAGGCTCCGACTCAACCCTTCCAAGACCGAGTGGCTGTGGCTTCCGACATCCTGATATAGTCAGTTGGCGCCATCACTGACTATTGGGGGTGAATCGCTGGCCCCCACGGAGAGGGCTCGCAACTTGGGCATCCTCCTGGATGCACGGCTGTCTTTAGAAGACCATTTGACGGCTGTGGCCAGGGGGGCTTTTTATCAGGTTTGCCTGATACGCCAGTTGAGCCCCTTTCTAGATCGGGACTCCCTATGCACGGTCACTCAGGCACTCGTCACCTCCCACCTGGACTACTGCAACGCTCTCTACATGGGGCTCCCCCTGGGGTGCACCCAGAGGCTCCAGCTGGTCCAGAATGCGGCCGTGTGGGGGATTATGGGAGCGACAGGGCTCGCACAGATTGGGCCTCCTCAGGGTGCCGTCCGCCAGACAGTGTCGGCTGGTGACCACCAGGGGGAGAGCCTTCTCTGTGGCAGCGCCCACCCTCTGGAACAACCTCCCCCCAGAGATACGTACAATATCTACCAGACCTCCGGATTTTTCGTCGGGCCCTGAAAACTTATTTATTTCAACTAGCCGGGCTGGCTTGATCCCACAGTTTTGGATTAAATTTTAACTGATTTTAAATTGGGTTTGTTTTAAATCACGGCCAAAAATATTTAATTCATTTTAAACTGTTTTTAAATTTTGTATGTTTTGTTTTTATTTCGGCTGTTCACCGCCCTGAGTCCTATTGGAGAAGGGCGGTATATAAATTGAAACAAATAAATAAATAAATAAAATTAATTAATTAATTAATTTAGTTAGTAATCTTTTTTTAATCACCTTACCTAATCTACATTGTGTAAAAGCTTAAAGTTTATAATTCATAATGAAGTGAAAGCAGAAGAAAGGGAGGAGGGGAAGGAAATTATGTAACATAAAATCACAATAAACAAAAAGCTAACCAATAACACATATCTACATTGTAAGGTCAGTACAGTATTATTATAAAATATAATGGAAGGTCTTGAATAAAAAGCAATATAGAAGTCTCTTAGACAATTGTTTTTCTGTTTTTTGGGGGCGGTTTCAAGTTTATTTCTGATTCTTGCTAACTTTTTCTACTAGTCTCTGCTGTTTTCTTGACAAGTTATTTTTTTCAGAAGTGGTTTGCCATTGCCGTCTTCCTAGGGCTGAAAGATAGTGATTTGCCAATGTCACTGACCTGACTTTTTGCCTCAAGCAGGACTAACATTCACCATCTTTTAGATTCTATTCTGATGCCTTAATCACTACAACAAACTGGCACTCCACTGCTGGGAGCTTTTTCGACTTTTGGGTAGTCTGTAAGTATTTAGTAGACAAGTAGACTTTATCACCCACTTTATAGATGTGAGCTGGGGACCTTTTCTTATCGGCTTGCGCCTTATGGGCCTGGTGTGCCTCATCTAATGCCTTCCGAGTTACTGCCCATGTGCTCTTTAATTGTTCAATCCAATCCATCAAGGAGGGATTCTGGGGATCATCTTGTGGTAGCTCGGGAATGGGTACGAAATCTTGGCCCAATGCGACCTTAAAAAGACCCATTGCATTCTGTCAATTAGATGGGTCGATTGCAGGAGGGGGCCCAGCTAGTTTTATGACCGAACCCCTTGAATTGCAGTTGGGGAATCATGTAGAGAATCTCAGATTTATTGTGGCCCCTGGCATGGAGAGACCCCTCATTCTAGGACTGCCCTGGCTTCGAAAATGGAACCCACGGGTGAATTGGAAGACGGGGGTCCTGCGCATAGTTTTCTCTTACATTCACGTTTTTATTCTGTGAATAATAATATAAAGCCTACTACACCAGTACTACTATATGGACCTTCCCTTCATACACCTTTTTGATTTGCAGATAATCTGTGAGTTAAAAGAAATGCTTCTGTATTAAAGTCAGATATTCCCCCACAACCTTCAGAACTTGACCCATAACATTTCCATTAACTTTCATGCTCAAAAAAAGTCTGCCTACTTTGATCAGTCTTTCTCATTATAAGCTGCTCTGTCACTTGTTCCAGCAGCATCAAGGGATTCCATCCACCTCTTCCACTGAATCCTGACATTTGAAAATTGTATTCTAAAAATCCTGTTTCTTCTGACAGTTCTAGGCAATAAAAAAGGAAATAAGCTGAGAAATAATATTCCAACCTGTGCTTTGGGAGCAAGAGGTACTTAAGGTCAAGTCCAAGCTTGATTATGGAGTACACTGCATGATTTGGGAACAGAAATAAAATGAGAAACACACACATCCTCCAGAGAAAAGACTGGATGCAAAGTCAATAATATAAATATAATAATTGTAACCAAATGATATAAGCTAAATAATTTATCAACTTTATTTAAAGCTTTGTATTTAGATGTAATCTACTGCAGCTATAAAATGTATGGAGATAATTTGCTGCTTAGTGGTCCTATAGCTTGACTTTGCCATTGCAATCCTGACTGTCAGATCAAAGTCTTGCCATTTTTAAAACTACAGTATATAACCTTATTCATTTTTGGGGAGTTGGGAAGGAGGGATAAAAGCACATCTGCAACTGAGCAAAAATTCTCTTGCTTATCTGAATTCAAAACTTCTCTTTTTTTAAAAAAAAAATCCTTTCTCGATACTTTATAGTAGGGTATCCTAGTATTGACTATTTATTTTGCCTTTACTGAACATTTACATAAAATTTCATGGGCAAAAACAAATATGCAGAAGTAGCTATGGAGAGAATGTAAACCACCTTGGTTCTTGTTTAGCAATTAAAAGACTCAGATTCCTCTTTACTGTCAACCAAAGAAAGAAAGATTATAGAGATTATGCTTCACTTGAGCAATGTTTTAAAAGTTTTAGTGATCATACTGAGCCTATGTAGAAACAAACTAGCTCTCCTTGTAGTGAAGAGGGAGCTTCTTGGAGAAGCCAGATTTGCTAATCAGCTATGTCAACTCTGCTGACACAAGTGTTCAGACATAAGAGAACAATGCTACTTCACAAAGGCCAGTCAATACACATTCATTATCATGATGCTAAAACTTGCATCACAAAATTTTAAAAAATGACAGTACTTTTTTAAATTTTACAATTGTATATTTGTTTTAGTTTGAATATTTCAGTTGGAACAATATACCTTTTTTTCATTAAATTAGCACTATTTAGGCTTGTTACAGTACAGGATTAAACTAAGTAGAAACTGCCTGAGTATTTATTTATTTATTTATTTATTTATTTATTTATTTATTTATTTATTTATTTATTTATTATTCGAATTTCTATACCGCCCTTCTCCTTTCGGACTCAGGGCAGTGAACAGCCAAAATAAAAACATTTATACATAAATACGATTAAAAATAGATTTAAAATAATTAAATTTGGCCCATAGTTTAAAATTTATCAATTTAAAATCCATATCAAAATTTAAAACCAACCATAAAATCATAAAATCAAGAGAGACCGGCTAACTGAAAGAGATGAGTTTTTAGGGCCCGACGAAAGGTCCGGAGGTCGGAGATCACTCGTATCTCTGGGGGTAGATTGTTCCAAAGGGTAGGTGCCACCACAGAGAAGGCTCTCCTCCTGGGGGTCGCCAGCCGGCATTGTCTAGCCGACGGCACCCTGAGGAGGCCCTCTCTGTGGGAGCGAACTGGCCGGTGGGAGGCTATTGGTGGCAGAAGGCGGTCCTGTAAGTACCCTGGCCCTAAGCCATGGAGCGCTTTATTTATAAATAAATAAATAAATAAATAAGTAGAAACTGCCTGAGTATGGTAGTATCTACCATAGTGAAGATACTGAATAGTATCTTCTACTTTAAGATCTGAGTTGTCATAAAGTAGAAGAAGAATCCATTCCTCTGCAGGAGGAATCCATTCCTTTCAGAGTCTCTTAAGACCTTATTTTGTCATCAGACCTGGAGGTCATAGGGAACGGAAGACATGTCTAGATGGCTCTACCATTAATATGAATATATGACTCTCTTTAACTGGGATTTGTATATTTTACTAATATTTAAATTTTAATGTTGATTGTTATATCTTTAGAATGATTGTTTTATAGATGTGCTGTTTTATCTGATTGCTATATGCCACCCAGAGTCATTTTGATGACATGGTACCCATACAAATTTCATTAATAAATTAAATAAATAACTCCAACATTACTCAAACTGCACACTTTCTCCCTTATAGCCCTTCCTTCATTGTAGATTACATATGAGATCCTGTTGTGGCCTGGGCAACTACATCACAGTACATTTAAATTAAAAAAAAAAAAACCCTTCACAGCTATATCTAACATGCAGGCAGCAAAACAGAGAGCAGCAGCATACAGTAGCTCAGATCCAAATAAGACATTGCTCTAGTTAATGATATATAAGGATGGGTGATAAGAACTTGGCTTTATTTACTGACTATTCCAGTTCATTGGTCTTAGCAGATGCTTCATCTGCTCCTGCCCATTCTGGGGGAAAAATTGCATTGCTCGGTAAGGGTCTCATGTAAATATTGAGGTACAGCAATATAACATTAAGGCAGAAACTCTAAAGGTTTATTCAAGTAATGATAATTTGTACTATAAAATGGGCTGTGCAACTGTAGCAAAGTTATAATAAACAATCAGTACCAATAATCTATTTTTAAATACTTTTTTCTTAGCTTTCCAGACATTATGCCATTCAATATGCTGAAAGTCCAAAATCCCATCCAACAGCTACATAGTTATAGCTGATATTAGCTATTTAAGAAAGATATTGCAATTCTAGAGAAATATGTTGAATTAAAAAGAACCTTAAATAGGCAAACTATATTATGAAAAAAAACAAAAAAACCACATTAAGCTTTCCAATTTATATGGTTAGAATTCAAATCCCCAATTTCCTGCTAATTATTCTGTGGCAGAGGAACTGAAGTTCTTCCATTTAGAATTTTAATTGCAGGTTTTGTTTTGACTGTGGATTAATTTAAAGCTGTATTATGTCTTTGTAATAACTTTGTCATGAGAAAAAAATATCAGAGAACAAGTAACATGTCCAATTCATAATGTTCTATGAAACAGAATAATGAATTGCTTGGTTTGACTTTTTCTCTTTTCATGATTTAACTGAATAGTGCTGAATTTTGCACTTTTCCTTCATTAACAGCTTAAATAACAGCACTGAATTTGATAGAATGGGCACAAATTCCAGTTCCAGAATAATGAAATGGTTGAAGTATTTTATTTAAGGGAGCACAGTATGAAACTCTTTATCTCTCTATCTCAAGCATGGCAGAAATCAGAGCTTGAAAACCTTGGGGAAATTTTTATGAAATTTAACTCATTTTCAAAATATTTCGATATCAAGCCATTTAGGAAGGTAGAAAATATCTGATTAAAAATAATGAAGATGTTTGATTCATAGTATTATTTGAGATAATTTTATCTATATTTCTTTACCTACACTCTAAGTTTATTAAACATCCATGGCTAACTAGTTTACAACAGCTAGTAGATGTCATCAAGATGGACTACAATCTACTACAGCAGAAATAAATAGACTGTGATCTCTAACCATGTAAGACATTCTAGGAAATGTGTTTCAGCCCACCATAAGTTTTCCCCAAGTCCTTACTCATTGCTATCTATCTGCTAACCTGCTAAAGCTCCTGCATCAGTCAAGTTTCTAAAAAGTTATTATTCCACAAGGCCTAGGGAATAGAGAATCCTTTCAGTGCCAAAGCTATAGCCTCTGTGTGAATGGTTGTGCTTTGCAATAAAAAAAAAGACTGTCAGATCAGAGTTGAAATCAGTTGCAAAAAAGGAAGGAGATGACTCTTTTATACCTTAGCAGAGTCTCCTTCTCAATTATGGTTACAGATTTGGGGATTTCCAGTTCTGTTCACTGCCTAAGCAAATTTTTTCTCTTACCTCACTCTGATTATGATGATGAAATTGTTCATATAGATACATAGATGTCTGGTGAATTTATGCCAGCTTCTCATAGTTTGCTTTTATAACTTAGCTATAAAAAAGCAATATGTCTTGTAAAATGAATAAAACAGCTTCTCTCATTCACCTGAGTGAAAATCTTCATTCCAGATCAAGAATGAGACCTTATGCAATCTACTGACATCCCAAAGAGAAGACAGAGAGCTGTAGCTGCCTTCTCTGATTCTGCTCAAATTGCTCTAGAGCAGGGCTGTTAAACTCACGGCCCACAGGCCAGATGCCTCACACAATGACCATGCTCAGTCCTGGTTTAGCAAAGGGGGAAAAGTCATAATACATCATGTGATGCCACTGTGATGATACCCCTGTTCTAGAGATAATATAGATAGAACATAGAACACAGAATAATTGAGTTGGAAGGAACCTTGGATGTCTTCTAGTCCTATGTCCTGATTAAGCAAGAGATCCTATACCATTATAAACAAATGGTTGTCCAGTCTCTTTTTGAAGTCTCTGGTGATGGAGCAACCACAACTTCTGAAGGCAAGCTATTCCATTGGTTGATTACTCTCACTGTTAGGAATTTTCTTCTTAGAGGTTGCTTCTCTCCTTGGTTAGTTTCCATCCATTGTTTCTTGTCTTGATTTTTGGTGCTTTGGAAAATAGTTTAACCCCACACATCTTTGTAGGAGCCCCTCAATTATTGGAAAACTGCTATCATATCTTCCCTAGTCCTTCTTTTCATTAGACTAGACATACTGATTCCTGTAACCATTCTTTGTATGTTTTAGCCTCCAGCCTCTTAATCATTTTTGTTGCTCTTTCTGCACTCTTTCCAGGGTCTTAATTTTTTTTATATATTATGGTGAACTGGATGCGGTATTCCAAGCCTGGTCTTTGTAAAGTGATACTAGAACTTCATGTGATCTTGATTATATGCATCTATTAATGCAGCCTAGAATTCCATTGCCATTTTTGACTGCTGCTGCACACTGTTGGCTCATATTTAGGTGTGTTCTGACCCAGCTCCCCAAACACGACAAATCCTCTGTAGTTGAAGCAATTATTGCTTTATTAGGAGTGCCAGCAGCCTCAGCAAAAAGTTTCTCTTTCACTGCAGGCTAACAAGTCTGTCTGGCAGGGAGATGAATAGTTGTCTGCCACAGCCTTCTATTAGAACATTCAGTCATGATTTCATCCCACCAAGTTTCTGTAATGGCAACTATATCATGCTTGCCCCCTTGTACTAGTATTTCAAGTTCACCATGTTTGTTCCCTAAACTTTGAGTTGTTTAAGCATTTAAGTTCTTTGTGTCTGATCCTACATCTCCTACTTTGTATCTGAGTTTTTCTTCTCCTTGTCTTCATATTTTATTGGTAACCTAGTGGTTGTTGCTTGGAATTAGGTTGTAATTGAAGATTGGTCACCTTCCCTCCTCAATTTTAGTTTAAAGCCCTTCTGATAAGATGAGCCAGTCATTTTCCAAATATATTCTTTCTGGTTCTTGTGAGGGACAGTCCAGTCCTTGGCAGGAGCCCTTCCTGTAGGTAATGCAGTTCATGGTCTAGGAAACCAAAATTCTCTTGATGACATCAATTTTTATGCCAGTGGTTTGTTTCTAAAATCCTTTGCTCCCACATTGGATGTTGGCCTTTTGTTGAAAGTATAGATGAAAACATCATTTGTTCTCCTAATTCCTTAACTTTCTTTCCTAGGTGTTCATAGCTGAGATTGTTATGGTTATCTCAAAATTTAGAAAAGGGTATATCTAGGATGCATGCAGAACTTCACATATGAAAATCCTATCTATTAAATTTGGTGATGGTTCGGAAGCATTGAATTACAGTTTTCCATGAACACACAATTCTTTAAAAGCATAGGAAATATTTAATGATAAGCATATCTGCAGGCTAAACTCCTTAAGTTCAGGATCAATTTAAGCTATAAAAAATAATGAATCCACCTTTGGAGTAGAACAACAAATACACTTGTTAATTTTCATAACATATTCATGAAAGCTTAGTATCATCATTGCTTTTAAATTTGAGCCTACAGATTAAGAAGCAAGAGGCAATCTTTGACAGAGATCTGCCTTTCTATGTCAAATTTCTGAAGTCGAGCATCACAGACTTTTTCTGCAACTTTCAAAACAAACTACTGAATTGAAACATTGTGAAGCAAAATAATGATTTATCTAGACATTCACAAGTTTTAAGGCTGAGAAAGGGCTTTGATTTGCTCAATATATCAAATGGAACAAGATATATAGATATATAGATAGATAGATAGATAGATAGATAGATAGATAGATAGATAGATAGATAGATATAGATATAGATATAGATATAGATATAGATATAGATATATAGATATATAGATATATAGATATATAGATATAGATATAGATATATAGATATATAGATATATAGATATATAGATATATAGATATAGATATAGATATAGATATAGATATAGATATAGATATAGATATAGATATAGATATAGATATAGATATAGATATTGTATCCAACAGTCTTTTGCCTTTCCCTAGGAGAAAAGAAAGATTTACAAGCCTATCTGCTCTGGTGGAATTTACCAGATGCAATTACCAGATGAGTAACAAGCTTGCTTTTTTCTTCTTTTTTTCTCTCTTTCAACAGTTAATACTATTCTATGAATAAGAACCTTTTCTGACTTTTGGACATAGCAACAGAGAAGAATGGTGGAAGTATGCAAGAACTAAGCTAAATTGTAGGTTTGAAATGGTATTATTATTTTGAAGTTTAGTTTTAACTTTAACTCTTTGAGATACATTTTTCCTGGATCTACTGCTGACTGCTTCAGCAAAAAAGGAGATTGAGAGATTTTAATCTCATATAGATGGATGAGACAGTTCAAAACTCTTTTTCTCTTATGCTAGTAACCCCCCAGATGAATTATACTGAATATGAAGTAAATTGGAACTGTTACATTGAGAAAAAGAATCAGTATTATTATATATATATTAATCAGAACTACTGTATAGGAAACATTATTGAATGAAGGCAAATATTTTTGTCCCAGGATAATGTTGCAAGATCCGACCCAGATTTGATCTTGAAACATTATTGGCTCTTTGGCAGTAACAACAAAAACAATGAAATATTATGTCTGAAATTCAGGCTAACAATAGTCAATTATATATTGACATTATTAATTAGCAGGGCCTTTATTTATTTATTTTACATTCAGTTATATAAATATCTATAACTGAACAGTAAGTTTTTAATTGTGTGGGGAAATGAAAGAGATCTTTCAGGAAAATTAATAAATAATAACTGGCACAAGTATTACTAATTGGCAGAATTCACAGTTTCAATTCAGCCTATGAAATTGATGAAAGCTAGATGAGCTAATGGATTTTCAGTTGAACGGATAGCATGTTCAAATGCTTCCTAGCACCTTTTGTTATTATATAATGAATCATTTGGTCTTTTTATATTTTCTTCATCATTTAAAGTAATATTACAGCTAGACAAAGACCCCATTTGATGAGTAAGTTACAGACCAATCTTTGCCTAAAATGGATGCTAAAATATTAACTGTGACATTAGCCTGGGAGATATAGAATTTAATGCCTTCTCTAATTCACCTATTTCAATCTGGGCTTATAAAAAATAGCCAATGAAAATATTTGTCTTGCAACTGATGTTTGGACATTTGGCTGATAATTAGAATCAGCTGTTTTAATCACATTAGAGATGAAAACGTCTTTGATGTGGCTCATTACTGAATTTATAAAGTATGTTCTAAGAAGATATGAGTTGCCACCATTGTTTTTCCATTGGATTACAGTTTGATGTCTTTACTAGAAGTTAACTGGCTATAGTTATTACAACTTATTTTCTTCAACCCATTAAGTTGTTGTGATGCTTGTCAAGAATACTTGTCCTCTTTAACTTTCAATCTTTTAATTCAGTTTTTCAGCACCTACATCTCTTATTAGACACTTTCAAGATATCGACTGTGTGGTGGTACTTGATACTGAAAATAGATTGCTTTAATATGTTGATAATATCACAGCTACTTTGAATAATTATTGCCTAAAGCTATTTAAAGCTCAATAGCAATAAGATTTATATTCTACTTAGACTACTATAGCCTATTGAAAGAAATTGGAATTTATCACTTGTACATACTCTATAAAATAATTGTTTTTTTAAAAAGTAATTACAGTATTTATTACTTTTAGATCCTGCCACAATCAGAAACAAACTCAGTTGTCCAGGAGGCAACTTGATTTTCTTGATTTTTCTTTGAAGATGTTTCGCTTCTCATCCAAGAAGTTTCTTCAGCTCTGAGAGGACAGTGGGGAATGGAAGGATTTATATTCCTTGCAGACAGCTGGTAATCTGTATTCTTTTAGAGGGTCGTTGAAGCACTTAGAGGTTTATCTGTGTCTTCAGGGTCTCTTGAGTAGTGCTCCTGGTTCCTGTAGTCTGCAATTTTTCTCTGGAAATCCATTCCTACTCCCACACTATTCAAAGGGTGTTCATCCCAAATGTATAACTAAAATCCTATAGAGATTCTTATCTAGGTCATAGTTGTCCCAAATAGGAGACAATCAGGAGGCAACTGGACTTTCTTATTTTTGTAACTCTGAGGACACAGATAAACCTCCAAGTGCTTCAACGACTCTCTAAATGGATGCAAATGATCAGCTGTCTGCAAGAAATATAAACCCTTCTATTCCCCACTATCCTGTCAGAGCTGAAGAAGTTTCTTGGATGAGAACCGAAACGTCTTCAAAGAAAAACAAGAAAGTCCAGTTGCCTCCTGAAAAAGGATCTTTGGGACAACTATGACCTGGATGACTGGGAATCTCTACAAACTCTCAGTGGCATGTAACTAAATATGTTGAGTTAAATATATCTAAAATTTTATGAAATTGAAATTATTACACTGAAAGATACTGTAAAAGGTGAGCCATGTTAGCCTATGGTGGAAAAAACTAAGAGTCTTGTATCACCTTTTCCAATGAACATATGCTATTAAAATGCATAAGTTTTCAGGAATTGCAACTCTTGTTATCAGATACATAGGCTTTCTATTGTATAAATGCTATCATCTACCAGCAATGCTTTTTGGATCCTATTTGGGACAAATTTAGAACAAATCTGAATAAATTAATAGATATAACTTTGACATCAAGGCTAAAAACAAAGACAAAATAATATCAACTTCCATAAATCAAAAGGTTTCAGACAATCTCAGCATTTCAACTTCCATAAATCAAAAGGTTTCAGACAATCTCAGCAAACACAATGAATTTTTAAGCATTTACAATTGTTAATTGAAAAGGTTCTTGTAATATGTCTCACATGCAATTTGTATCTGCATAACTAGTCTGCTTTCTCCTCTTTTTTGTCTTCTACACTTCATCTTAATTTAAATCCTACATAGCCACTGTATGCACTTGATAAAGTGAGAGCTGCGGCTCCCAAAAGTTTACGCCTTTTAATAAAATGTATTAACTCAGCACAGTGCTACCATACATTTTATGATTTATCATACTGAAACTAATAAATGTTAAAGAGATACCAAAGTTAATCCCAGTTACACAACTAGACAAGTTAATGAACATGTTTTTATGATAGCCAAAATATCTCAAACATCTTTGGCCAAATTAAAGGTTTCTATATACAGTATGAAAGCAGTTTAAAGCATTCAGATTTTCCTGTTTGTCATTAGTTTTTCATGTTAGATTTACAATATATTCTTGTGAAAGGAAAGTTTTTCTGAATATTGACTTATCTGGACCTTTGTAGAGTGTAATTACAATAAGGAATGTAGTGAAATGTAAACAATATTAGATTTGAAGTATAGGAAACAGAGTTCTTCATTTCCAGCCTTGCGAAGTCACTAGAAACTTTTGTTTATTTATTTGGTTTTGATCAAAAAACGTATGAGCATTTGACTGTGGAATGATCCATATTTGAAGATTGTGGAGATTTTTGGTGGAATGTCTGGTTTAGCAAAGGGGCAATATCTTATATCAGTTGATTTAAACTGGATAGTTTAAGACAGTGGTTGAATTCAATTTTTTTTACTACCGGTTCTGTGGGCAAGGCTTGGTGGGCATAGCAGGGGAAGGATACTGCAAAATCCCCAATCCCTTCCCACTTCTGGGGGAAGGATATTGCAAAATCTCCATTCCCACCCCACTCTGGGGCCAGCCAGAGGTGGTATTTGCCGGTTCTCCGAACTACTCAAAATTTCCGCTACCGGTTTCCCAGAACCTGTCAGAACCTGCTGAATAGCACCCCTGGTTTAAGACTGATAGATTATAATACTAAATATAATTTAAATATAACATCTATTTGGCAATATGTACAACTGAAACATGTACTGACAGAACAGTATGGCCCAGGTTTTGGTTTGTTTGTTTGGTTAGTCTAAAACATAATACCTCCAACCATCCATGCAATATATTAAAATTCTGCAAGCAGAAGACCCTGTTCCATACAAACATCCCAACATGGTGCCACGATGAAAAAGAAAGGTTGGGCATGGTATTAGCCCTAAGAATTACAGTACTTGAAATAAATACTCAACAATTCATTGTTTATATGGAATCTGAAATGAGGACCCAGATTGTGGGGGCAATAAGCTGACTTTGTATAAATATATACAAAAGTATGAAGGCTATTGCTTAATGCATTGTAAGCCGCCCTGAGTCTCCGGAGAAGGGCGGCATATAAATCAAATAAAAAAAATAAAAAAATAAAAAACGGTTGCCCATCTCACCAAGTGAGACTGAATGATGAAAGAATTTTTTAAAATAAAAACAATTAGAATAATACAAAAATTAAAATACATAACTTCTAAGAAGAAACCAGTCACTACAATGACTAATTTAACACAAAATGAGGCCCTGTACAAACTCAGGGCCTTGGCCCAGACACCGAACCATGTTTTTAGGACTCATTGGATGAAATAATGACCCTTTGAGAAAGGATGCACCACTGCCTACTTAAGAGCCACCAGAACCACACCTTTCTTCAAGAAAGTTAAGTTAAAATTAAGGTTAGCCCTCTTAACAACCTTATCACATTCTTGCCCATCCAGGAAGAGTATAAATCTAATACAGAGGTAGCCAATCTTACAGTAACAAGAACCATGCTCACTTCTTCAAGCTCAACTGGATCAAAGTTTTCCCATGTAATCTTGCAAGACTTAGTTCCCATAGCCTCTACTGATCCTGTAGACATGTCTGTAGCCCATGTTTGCTCATGTTTGCTCATTGTCCACCAGCAGTACATTAGGTGTCAATTCACCTGCTTATTTTCTTTAACTTGTCTGTAAAGCATGAAGAGCTCTATGATTCATGGGCATGGAGAGGCTGCTCAGATTCAAGCCAATCCAAAGTCTCAGCTGCTTTCTCATTCCAAGTGGCCACTAGGGTTTTGGTCAGACCATGTAGCAGACCTGGAACAACCCAAAGCTCTCTCTGGAAACTAACTGGGTCCATCAGTCACCTGGACTAGATAAATATCTCCCCAGGAAAGGCAAGTTAAAATCCCCAAAAAATTTCACTACCAACCTGGGCACAAAGTCAAAGAACTCAAGCAGCCCAGGTCCTTTAGGTCTGCCAACTAGAGCACAGAAATTAGACTGGGCCGGAACATGCCATAGGACTAATATACTTATGGCATAGTCCCTGAGAACCTCTCATCAAATCTCCCTTTACCCTTCACTACCAAAATATGTCAGCCTTCCTCTACTGTCATAGGTCCATGGCTAGGTCACATATCCCAATTTAGCCACACAACCAACAATCAACAAACCAAGGACCCCTTAAGACCAGACACACTTTTGCAGAGCACTCATCACCTTCTGATAATTCTTCTCACTCATATACTATCACCTAATCCTGGGTGCCATGCACTATTCTTTCTTAAGCCACCAGAAGGGTCACAAACTGTGCAGGCCAGATAGAAGGTCTATCCAATGCAGTCTGGTAGAGAATTGACCCAAAGATTCCCTCATTGTCTAGTCTAAAACATAATAACTACAACCATCTATGCAAGATATTAAAATCCTGCAAGCGGAAGCTCCTGTTCCATACAAACATTCCAACATGGCGCCATGATGAAAAAGAAAGGGGAGACAGGGTACCAGCCCTAAGAATTATAGTACTTGAAATAAATAATCAACAATTCATTATCTGGAATTAAAAAATAAGACTATGGTTAGCATTAGTTATTCTGTATACCTGAACTGTGAAATGAAAAATTGGAATATCCAATCTTGGAAAATCAATGGGCATGAAAAAATGTAAAATGTTTGTTGGATTTAAGAATGAAGTTAATTTATGAGAAAATATTTTGCATGTACTAGATCAGTGGTGGAAACTTATGGCACACCTGCCAGAGAGGGCACTCAGAGCCCCCTCTGTGGGCACACTAGCCGCCAGACTATCTTGCTCACCTTCCTGCAAAATGAAGAAAATGTGCTCTTGATGCCAGACTCCTTGGCCAAGATTATAAGGAAAATTCCCCCACTTCCTCCTTAAAAGACGAACCTTATGAAAGAGGCACAGTGGCTGAGGGGGAGGGTAATGAGCATTGGCCCAACACCCAAGCAATGCTTGCTGGGAACAGCCATTTCCTCCACTCTTCTCGAGGAATTTCTGCTCTCCCATCTCCTCTCCAGCACATGCCTTTTACGTATCACGGTTCTTTCCATTGCCCTGGTGTGGAGGAGGAAGCAGCGCCAGAAGGATGCATGTGAAAGGTCATCTCGAGGCTCCCTTTCGCTTTCAAGTCAATTTTGTAGTGGAGCTTTCCTGCAGAAATGGGTGGGAGCAATTTGGCTGGTGAATTGAGAAGAGCTTTCCTCCTCCGTGCCACTGCTTGCAACCCTAGGGCTCACTCCATTATCTTACATACACCACACCTATAACCCAGAAGCCTTGATTCTTTTAACTTTCCCAAGTTCAAAAGCATGCCAAATGCAAATTTTTACCTTTCAGTAAAAAATTCTTTGTATTATTGAAAGCTCTGTTATTGTGTTTTTATTTTAAGACAAAAGATGTTAATGTATGAGTTATTTTTTTCTAAACTAAAACCTTAGTATTCAGGTTAAATTGCCATGTTGGCACTTTGTGATAAATAAGTATTGACGGTATTGTATATTTTTGTTTGTTCTCTAATCCATATGCAGGTTTTTCTATCTTGCCTTGTAATGATGAGCATGTATCTTTCCATGGCTCTTGGTGCCTCTCACAGCTTTTGTATTGATTGTGAGGCTAGTGGTCATGTTTCACCAGCATATGTTAAAGCAGGTAGTACACACAGATCAAAAACTTTTCTCTTCAGGCATAGGGAAAGGTTGTTCTTGAAAATTATGCTTAGGTTGCTGAATGCCTGCCAACCACATTTAACACACAATTCAATTTCCTTTATTGTGTCACCTTCCATTGAGATCTGTTGGCGAAGGTATATGTAGTGCTCTACCATGTCTAGGTCTTCTCCAGATGTGAAAATTGTTCTTTCTTTGGTGAATTTATTAAACATAACTTGGCTCTTTTTCAGATTTATTTTTAAGCCAAATGGCTCTCCTGCTTTGTGCAGCTCTTGTATGTGTCTTTGTAGCTCTTCTGGTCTTGTCATCATCTGCAAATCTTAAGTGATTTAAATAGGCACCACTGATTTTTATTCCATCTTTTGCCAAATCTAGTTTGTGAAATACTTCCTCAAGGCAAGCTGAAAAAAGGATAGGTGATATCCTTTTATGGTATTGTTCTATGTTGATATCCACTTTAAGATCCACTTTAAGGTAAATTGTCGCCATTGGTTTTTCATATATTGATTGTAGTAAGTTTATATGTACACTGTCTATGCATTGGTTGAGCAATGCCTTAATTATTGCTTGCTGGAATACTGAGTGAAATGCCTTTTCATACTCAACGAAAGCCATGCACAGAGGCATGGTGTACTCATTGTGCTTTTCTATGACTTGTTGAACAACTTGGAAGTGATACATTGTGCTGTGGCCAGCTCTGAACCCTGCCTGCTCTTTTGCAGTGCACCATTTAATGTCCTCAATATTCTTTTTGTTATTATCTTGGTGAAAACCTTGTAGATGATGGAAAGAAGGCTTATTGGACAACTTTAAATCATCTTGGGGCTCTTTCTTGCATATTGGAATCACTTCAGCATTTTTCAAGTATTTTTTTTGTGAGGTATCTTGAATATAATTTTGTAAGCATTTCATGTAAACTGTGACTGCCAGCTTTCAGCATTTCAGTCATAATGCAGTCATTTCCTGAAGCTTTGCCATTTTTATTGATTTTATGGCATTTGATATTTCCTCCACTAGGATATTTGGCATTTCCTCTTTTGTGGGTGTTGTTACTTTTGAGTGATCTTGATCTTTGTATAGCTCTGAATAGAATTTTCCAGTTATTTCTAACATTCCCTGTCTTGCTCTACATACATAGAAATCTTCACATTTTAATTTCTGTATTTATAAGCTTTTTATAAGCATTTTGCTCTATTAATCTCTGTTTTCTTCAATTGTCTTTTTCACAAGCTTCATGTTACACTGACACATTTCTTCTTGGATACTTTTTCTTATGGTCTTGCAAAGTTCAACACATTCCAATCTATTAGTGAAACTTCCAGTATTCTTCATTGTCCATTGTTTTTTAATTAAATCAATAGTTTCATCAGAGATTTTGGACTGTACAGAGTGCTTTTCTAGTGGTGATATAGATGTAGAAGATTCAAAGATGTTTTTAATTATTCATTCATTTTGGTCCATAATGTTCATTGCTCTTGCAGTAGAGCAAAGTGATTTGATAGATTAATCTTGAAAATGCTGTTCTCCTCTAACAGTTTATCATTCTTTGTTTTTGTTTTTCATGATGTCTTTGTCATTTTCATATGCTCTTTTTGACAGTCTATCTTCACTTTAGCTCATACCATTCTATGGTCATTTCCAACGTTAAAACAATTGATGATGGTACAATTGCAGAATATGGTTTTATCACTTGACAAGATATGGTCAATTTTGCTTGTGTATCCAGATGGACCCTTCCATGCTTATTTTCTGCTAGCTTTTTTCTTGTAAAAATAAGTTCATGATATAAAGTTTCTGTCCTTCTGCAAAATCTACTAGTCTGCACCTCTATTATCTCATTCACTACTTCCATACAGGCCAGTTGCTTTTTCTCCAGTTATTGTTCTTCCTAGTCTTGCATTAAAATCACCCATTAGTATTTTGCATTGATATTTTTCTTTGTGTTGAAGGTGGGCCACATTGTCATAAAACTCTTTGATCTCATCGTCACTATATCTTATTGTTGGCACATAAGCTTGGATGATTTGAAGCTTGTATTGTTTGTTCAACTGAAAGATGCAGTAGGCTACTCTATCTGATATGCTTTCAAATTTTTACTCCAGTCTTTCAGCTTTTGGTTGATGAGAAAACCAACTCCACCATATCATCCATCTTCGATGCCTCTAATAAATGGCCAGTCCTATCAAGTTCAACTATTTTTTTGTCTTTTCATTGTATTTCACATAATCCAATGATATCTCAATGCATCCATTTTCATTGTTCAAATGTTGACCATTCCTATGTCCAAAGTCCAAAGGAAGCCTGATTTAACCCTACTTATTTGATCTATATCAAATAAAGTAATTTAACACAATAAGTATAGACAAAGATTTAATTTGAAGATTTATTTCAAAGAAATGATTCAGCTAAATCTCCACAGAGTTTAGAATTCCTATTTTGAAGATTCACACACTTCTACTAAACACCTAAATAATTATTCTTCTGTAAAGATGGGATTGACTAGACAATCCCATCTTTATGGGATCCCATCTTTATGGGATCCCATCTTTATGGGATAAATTTATTCAATTTATACAAAATTGTATAAATTACTAGACAACATAACTATAGAGTACTGCCACTCTTACACTGCACTGAATGTTTCAAAATTATTTTCAGAATATTTTGATTAAGTCTGCAATTTCATATTCATTTTCTAAGTTTGCACAAAGGAGTTGTGAATCCAGCCTCTAAGCAGTTCAGTCATTTTGAGGTTCTATCTTAATTATTGTGGAAACAAACATTTACAATTTCCAGAATAATAGCATTAGAGACAACTGGCATCTAAATATTATTCAGTGCAGATAAAAAATGAAGAATTTTAGTTTTATATGGCTATCGATTGATAATATACTGTAGAAAGATATAGAGGCATCATTTTTATAAAACGTGTACCAGTGTAGTTTAGGGAATATTTAACCTTTAAGACAAATCATTTTTCATCTCCCCAAAGGAATTCAATGCATTATTTTTTTCCATGTTAGATTTTCTTTTCTCTTTTAGTTTTTTCTTCTCAGGCCAGGCTCACTGGGAGAGAAGAATGGGGAACATGATTGCATGACAGCAGTCTGAGAAAACAATATAAAGAACACCAAGCTTCAGTACAGAGTAAATTTTTTGCTGTAAATGAGTGTGAAATTGTACTTCCAGCAAAGAACAACCAGTCACATTGAAAAGGTGAGATTTCTTTTGTGAGTTGGCCTATTGTTGTGGGAAAACCTGTATGTCTTAATCTACTTTCATAAAATGGGAAAGTTAAAATTTAAATTCAGAAAGAGTTCATTTTCTTTTCTTATTGTATTCTCTTATTCTCTTCAGCATTGCTTTCTTTGTATGGTTAAAAAAATCTCCAAAATATATAAACAGACATATAAGAGACATTACAATTTGGCTAAGGCAAGAACCATCATCCATAATTCACATGCAGCTCTGAGAATCATGTACAGCTCTGGGAATCATGCAATTAGATAAAATTGGCTGATTTATTTTGTACTATTTCCCAATTAAAAATGGAAATATACAATCAAAATCTTCTTTAAAACTTCAAGTGGAAGCAGAATCCGACTTAGCTGAGAGACAAGACTCATTAATTCAGGTGAATTCTTGGATGATTACAATGGAGAGAAAGGGATTGGCCCAAGATAACCCAGCTGGCTTTTATGGCTTAGGTAGGACTACAACTCATGTCTCCTGCTCTATAGTCTGATGCATTAATCATTAGACTAAATTTATACTCGGTAACAACAACTAAATTGTTATTTTTGGTTTTGGACTTTAGCTGACACCAGGACTGAAATGACAATGTTTTATGTATTGTTTATAGATAAGAGATGGGATATGAAAAGAAGAGATCAGTTGTTGTTTTTTAAGATGAGGTGATAAATTACTAAAATTGTTTATACTTGTGATAAAAGTTGGTAGTCATTTCTTTATATGTATATTTCTTTTCATTTATTATATTCTTACTTTTCTTTATATTCTATTTTTATTTTGAATTAATCAATCAATCAGAATTGAGCAAGAAGGGACTTTGGAGGTCTTCTAATCCAAACTCCTGCTCCAGCAGGAGACCCTCTATCATTTCATATAAGTGGCTGTCCAGTCCTTTCTTAAAAACCTCCAGTGATAAAGCACCTACAATTTTTGAAAGCAAAGTGTTCCACTGGCTAATTGTCTTCACTATTAGGAAGCTTATTCTTAATTCCCATTTGCTTCTCTCCTTGATTAGTTTCCATCCATTGTGTCTTACCTTCTGGTGCTTTGGAAAATTAGTTGACACCCTCATCTTTGTGGCAGCCCCTCAAAATACTGTAATACTATCATGTAAACCCTAGTCCTTCTTTTCTCTAGACTGTCCATAGCCAGTTCCTGCAACCGGTCTTCATATGTTTTTGTCTCCAGACCCTTAATCATCTTAGTTGCTCTTTGTTGCACTTTTTCCAAAGTCTCAACATCTTTTTTGTAATGTAGTGACCAAAACTGGATGCAGTATTCCAAGTGCGGTTTTACTAAGGTTTTATAAAGCGGTACTATTACTTCACATGTTTTTAATTCTGTGCCTTTGTTTGTTCAACCAAGAATTGAATTAGCTTTTATTTGGCTGCTGTCATACACTGCTGATCCATGTTTATGTGATTGTCTCTACTAGGAATCCAAGATTCCTCTCTCAATTAATGTTTTTGAATCAGGTTTTGCCTAATCAGTACTTGCTTTTTCCTGCCTAAATCTAAAACCTTGCTTTTCACCACATTTTTTTTAGTTTTTTTTAGTTTTTATTATATTTGTATACTGCCCTTCTCCCGAAGGACTCAGGACAGTGAACAGCCATGATAAAACAACATACAAGACAAAATTTAAAAAACATATTAAAACAATTCAATCTTTGGCCAAAATTAAAACTTCCAATTAAAACCATTTTAAACCACTTTTAAAACCCAATTTAAAATCATTTATCCTGTTAGACCGGCTTGCTGAAATGATAGGGTCTTCAGAGCACGACAGAAGGCACGGAGGTGGGAATCCTTCATATGTCCGGGGGCAATTCATTCCATAGGGTAGGAGCCCCCACAGAGAAAGCTCTTCCCCTGGGGGTCACCAGTCGACATTGTTTGGCCGACGGCACCCTGAGGAGGCCCTCTCTGTGGGAGTGTGTCGGTCAGTGGGAGGAAAACAGTGGCAGAATGCGGTCCTGTAAGTAACCAGGTCCTAAGCCATGGAACGCTTTAAAGGTGGTAACCAACACCTTGAAGCGCACCCAGTGCAGTTCGCACAAGAAGGGTGTTACATGGGAGCGACAAGTCGCCCCCATTATCACTCGCGCAGCCGCATTCTGGACCAGTTGAAGCCTCCGGGTGTTCCTCAAGGGGAGCCCCATGTAGAGAGCATTACAATAGTCCAGACAGGAAATGATTAATTAATCATTTATTTTCATGTTGGGTAGGGCCCGTTGTTCAAGTCTGTCAAGATCTTTTTGGATCCTGAGATTGTCTTCTAGGGTGTTGGCTATTCCTGTCATCTGCAAATTTTAAGAATTCACCTTTTATTCCCTCATCTAAGTAATTTATGAAGATATTGAAGAGTACTGGGCCTAAGATGGAACCTTGTGATAACCTGTTGCTTCTTTCCTTCCATATACCGTGTTTTCCCCAAAATAAGACCCTGTCTTATATTTTTGAACCCTGAAATAAGCACTTGGCCTTATTGCCATATGCTCAAAAGCCCAATTGGGCTTATTATCAGGGGATTTCTTATTTTGGGGAAAACAGGATAGATGTAGTACCATTAAAGGACTATTCATTGACTACGGTTTGTCAGACAGTTACAAATCCATCTGGTGGTGATATTGTCTATCCCACATTTTCTAGTTTACCAAGAAGTAAGTTGTGGTCCATTTCATTGAATGCCTTGCTGAAGTCTAAGTATACTATGCTCACAGCATTTGCTGGTCTACTAATTTAGTCACTCTGTCAAAGAATGAAATAAGATTAGTTTGGTATGATCTGTTTTTAACAAACCCATGCTGGCTAGTAGTTATAACTATTTGTTTGTAGATGTTCACAGATATGTTTTTTTATTATTTTTTCCAGTATCTTCCCAGGTATTGATGTTAGCCTGATTGGTCTAAAGTTTCCTGGATCTATATTATTTCTTTTTTGAAGATGGGAACCACATAGGACAGTTTTTGGCCTGAAAATGGCCCAAAAAATGGCCTGGAAATGGCCCAGAAAATGGCCCAGAAAACAGCCTGAAAAATGGCCTGAAAACAGCCGGAAAATGGCCCAGAAAATGGCCCAAAAATGGCCCAAAAATGGCCTGAAACAGTCTGGAAAAAGCCCAAAAATGGCTCGGAAAATGGTCTGAAAAATGGCTTGGGTTTTGCCCATTTTTAGCCATTTTTTGGGCCATTTTCATGCCATTTTCCAGTGCTCTGGTGCCCACAAAAACCAGCTGGCTGGCTTGCATGTGCGCACCAGAAACCAAAAGAGCAGCTGGTGACGGCAAACATGCCCACAGAGAGGGCTCTGTGCGCCAGTTCTGGCACATGTGCCATAGGTTTGCCATCACTGGTCTAGAGTATCTGAGTAGCTGTCTCATCCCAATGGGATTAGCCATCCACCTTGCACCAGGAAAAGAGGCCTGCTTTAGAACCCATCTGCTAAGGAATTTTGGAGGTTGCGGTTTTCTGCTGTGGCCCCAACCCTGTGGATATTCTACCACCACAGGGAGAACTGTTGCCACCCTTTTGGCTTTCTGGAAGGTATTAAACTTGGTTTGGCTGGTTGGCTTAGGCTCACAAGGGGACACTGGAAGTAATTGATGAGAGAAGAAGACCTTATTCTCATCTCCTTGGTTCTGGTTTTTGGCATACTTTTAAATTTTTAATTGCTTTTCTGTTTATTTTTTTTATGCTCTACAAGCCACCCAGAGCCTACCCAGAGATGAGCAGCATATAAATTAAATAAATAAATCTTTATGCAACCATTTTCAAACACTTTGACTCTTTAACTGGATTATTTTCACACTACACTCTTCATCAAAAGAAGATGAAGACATTTCATGACATTTTAGATGCCAAAATGTTTTATTAATCTGTTCCAAAACAATTGGAATGCCATTCACTTTAACATTTATTTTTGAACACAGATTCATACAGATTTTTAATCCTGTATCATTTTTAATATTGGTCTGAAATAAACAATTAAAATATTTAACTCTGCAAATTTTTCTAGGAATCTTTAGTCCAAAATACTTCAAAAAAAGTTAATAGATAAAAGTGCAAACTTAGAGTTTCATTTAAAAATATTTAAAATTAAATCATTAGATACTAGACTTATTTCAATTAATTGAGTAATCTAAAAACTTAGCAAACCATTGTTCTGTAACTATAAAACTAGTAATCAACGCTGATAATGATTAATAAGAAATAAAGTATTAGCATATAAGAAAAAAATGTGTTTGGTACCAACCTTCTTAAAACCTAGAATACCTTTTAATTCTTGGATCAAAAAGGTCAAAGGTTCCAAAGCTGATCAAAAATCTTGTACAGATAAATACTTCCATTTGTAATAACCCTGCCTCTAATAGAATACTGTATTAGAATACCAAATATTAATCCAGTGAAAATTTAATATCCTTAGATTGGTTACTCAACGTTAGTTTCTGTCTCAGCAAAACACAAACAAAATAGAGAGATGCCTATTATTTTTCAGAGAAAACCACAAAGAGTTTTGTGGTATCTAAAGTTTAGCACATGTATCATTTAGTATCCTTTTATTTTTCTTTCAGG
Organism: Pantherophis guttatus; assembly: GCF_059756535.1. NCBI lineage: Eukaryota > Metazoa > Chordata > Lepidosauria > Squamata > Colubridae > Pantherophis > Pantherophis guttatus. Next base: position 48,155,544 of record NC_142070.1, read on the forward strand.
GCATGAAACTTTTTAAAAACTGCAATATTACAATTTGAAATTAATTAGTATCCTTTTATTTTTCTTTCAGGGCATGAAACTTTTTAAAAACTGCAATATTACAATTTGAAATTAATGAGTAATTACTAGGGCACTATATGCTTTGCACTCTAAATTGAAATAAATGAATTCCATGATCCATAGAACTACATTAGAGATGTGCAGTATGTATAGTTAAATTATATTTGCATATATGCCTCTACACATATGTTTGCACAGTTGCTTTCTGAGATTTATCCAGTATAACCAAGGTACTTATTATCATGATAGCTGTAATTGCTAGAAACTTGCTTTAGTTAATGAGGACAAGCTTTTGCAGAATGCTGAAATTTATGGGCAATATCAGTAGGCAGATATCTCTGATGTGATCATGAGATACACACAATTTTGGAAGGGCAAATCATTCAAGTTTGATTATGCTCTTTCTTATTTCTATTTTGTTTCTAATCCGGATTCTGTATAATGTTTATATGCGTTTTTCATAATATATATTTCTTTGCAAGTTTGTTCCACAGAAAATAACAGTTGGATGTACTTTCCTTTACATATGTATTTTATGTACATAATTTCAGATTCAAGCTGCACTGTAAAATTAAGATAAATATAGATATAAGAATATGTAAATAAATTAGTTTCTTTACAGTTTTAGCAGTTCAGATTAGATATATTTAACTGCCAGTGGAAACTGAATTTCTCTGTCATTCAGAAAAAAAATCAGAAAATATTAAGATGCTGCCTGCAAAACCCTATTAAGGCTTTGCGTTCTCTTCTATTTAATTGTTATGCAATAAGGAATATCACTGTCAAGGGACAGCAGGGTCTCTCCTATTTAATTGATTAAAGGAAGCAAAAGAAGGTGGTTTTGGTGGGGTATAGTGTGATGATAGTAATAATTGTATTGGCTTATTTTTCTTGATTTTAGAAAACAGCATTGCTTAGTGTGCTATTCCAAAAATGACTGTGAGGTAATCTCTATAAATTATTGCTTGAAGCACTTCTGAATAGAAAAGTGGAAATTTTAAAAGGATAGAGTGGCCCAGTGACTGTGAAAGCATATTGGAAGCAAGCCTGTACAATAATTGAGAGCTTTCCTTGGACAACTCTTTCTACAGTGCTCTACTTTTGTAGTGCCCTCCAATTGATATGTATAGACCAAAAGAACCATCCTGTTTTAAACTGAAACTCCCAAAGGAATTAAACTAACTAATGGAACACATTTCATAGTGTTCTATGCAACACAGGAGGGAACACAGACTTGGTTTTTGTTACAAGTAGCCCAAAGACCATTTTGACCTGATCTATTCACTAATAAATGCCATTTTAAAATTTACTATTGTTATTATAAGGACTTATTTTATACTCTGAAGTTCTAATGTAAAGTTTGAAAATGAAATAAAATAAGTTGCTGCATGCCGCCTTCAAACTCGATTACAAAAGCAAATATAAAATAGCTTAATAATTCTAGTTCTTCAAAATTTGTGTTAGTTATTCTCCATTAAATATTGCTTAGCGCATTGTAAGCCGCCCTGAGTCTCCGGAGAAGGGCGGCATATAAATCAAATTAAAAATAATAATAATTAAAAAAAAATAAAAGGCCTGATTAATTACTCTTTGATAGTTGCATCTCTTTTTCTAGGTGCATTCACATCCACCAAGGCTGCACATTTGTATCAAAATTACTAAATACTCATAGCAACTAATGGATCAAAGCTAGCATTGACTGATGAGGAAAAATATCTTGGATTAATGGTAACCAGTTTGATGAAAGAGTTGACATCATATGCAAAAGCTGTAAAAAAAAGGCCAACAGCATATTTGAGATAGTAGAAAACAATATTGAAAATAAAGATGCCACTCTCACAGTACTCTTATAAAAGTCACGGGTCAACCATATCTAGAATATTTTTTGCAGAACTTGTCACTAAACCACAAAAATGATGATCTAGAGATGTTCACTGGAGAGCAGCTAAGATGATCAAGGGGCTGAACAGTGTCCCTATGAGGAAAGATTACAACATTTTGAGATTTTTAGTTTAGAGAGGTGGTGAAAGAAATGGTAATCAAGCTGTTTTCATTAATTGAAGCAGTAGAAGCAACAGCAATCACAAAATAAACAAGCAAACAAATAAATAATATACTATGAAAGGAAAAGGAAGGAAAAAATGTTCACTAGAACCATTGCTAGCCTGAGGAAACTGTTGGAAAAGCTATTTTTTCTCTGAGGATTGTGCCTGACTCTTGGGGCATATACATAGGAGAGAATTTTGAACCTGATGATGAGCACACTCATGTACATACAGCATTTGTTAGCTATCACATGTAGGTAACTATCTCAATGTACTAGATGTGCAAGGAGATGATTGGAGGATGCTAAAGCTAAGGTCAGGAGCATCTGCATGAGAGAGGTAAAAAAAAGTTAAGATAGTTGTTTTGACGTGGAATTAAGCCACACCACTTTTTATAGTGTGTTGCATGAAAAAAGTGATGTGGTTTTGATAGCACAGAAGGTAAAACATTTTCGGAAGTTCTGAAAAAACAACTAGAACATACTTTCTATCTCTATCACTTATATCTGTGTCATCTATCATCTATATATCATTGTATACAGTAGATATGAAGTAACTAACAAATCCAGTACGTCCTATTTCAAACATGGTTGAAGTAGAACCTATTAGATTTGACAATATGTATTCCAATGATTACAATCCTATTACGCATGAGAAAATGAGTTTTCTTGCCTAGAATTATATATTACTTCAGTAGAGGTTATATATAAATAATATGGCCCAGAAGAGTAATTCATTATGGTCAGTATTTGCTATTATCATCAACTCAGTCAATAAAAAACAAATTATAGTTTAGAATAGACCATGGAGGCAAAGACATCCTGGTAGGTGGTATAAAGGAATAACAGTCTTTGATTTAAATGCATCAGTGACTGTCATTAACACCCTGTCACTCAGGCAAGGAATTATGCAGAGTGCCCGTGGCAAGATCATTTCCAGTAATTTGAACAACAAATTAACTGTATCTTTTATTTATAGCACTATCATCAGCCACATTTTAATTCTCTATCCACAAACATACACATACATACAAACACCTACACCTACAGGAAAATGTTCTTCAGTTTATGAAATACTTATGCTGTCTTTTAATAGTAAATTCAAATTAAAATTAGTGTTTATTTTTTTAAAAACAATATTGTTAATATTTTTATTATTGCGGTTTGTTGCATAGTCAGCCAGATGTTCTGACTGGATTTGGCATTTTTAATCCACATATTGAGTCCTTCCCAAGGACCTGGAATAAGCAAGTGTAGATGTTCGATTTGGCTATGGTTTGGCTATGGTGTTCCCAGTTGCAATGTATGGCTGTGAAAGTTTGACCATAAGGAAGGCTGAGCACCAGAGAATTGAGGCCTTTGAACTATGGTGGTGGAGAAGATTCCTGCGAGATCTTGAACTGCAAGGCAAACAAACAAGTCAGTCCTAGAAGAGATCAACCTTGACTGCTCTTTAGAAAGCCAGATCTTGAAGATGAAACTCAAATTCTTTGGCCACCTAATGAGAAGGAAGGACTCCCTGGAGAAGAGCCTAATGCTGGAAACGATTGAGGACAAAAGAAAAATGGGACAGCAGAGAATAGATGGCTGGATGGAGTCATCGAAGCAGTCGGCGTGAACTTAAATGGATTACAGGGGATGGTAGAGGACAGAAAGGCCTGGAGGAACGTTGTCCACAGGGTCACAATGGGTCGGACATGACTTTGCAACTATCAACAATAAGATGTTTGATGGTGTTAAAAGTATGCAGAATGTAGGCTATTCTGACTAAAACTGCCATTTACAATTGACTGATGGTGATTTTTCTCACTGCCATGGTATTCAAGTGGTGCCTTATTATTATTAAAATGTATATGCCATCTGACTCCCAATGACTGTGTGTGTTTACAAATACAAACTTTAAAAAAATAAAAAATAAATCCTACAGTGACAAAAATGAAGAACAAAGATAAGAAAGTTAACAAAAATATGGATGGGAATGAAAAGAAATAAATCCACTAATCCAAAATGGGGTTTAAGTTTCCCTTGCCAAAGAAACAAAATGTGCATTTTAACTGTATTTCTCTTAAAGATATATGAAATACATTTTACTGAAATTTATATTTGCTCAGAATACAACACGCATACACATATAGCACATATAGACTTTTTCTTTTTAATGCAATATCAAGTGGCAATCTCTGCAGTTGTATCCAGTGTTGTTACTGGATTGATTGTATTAAAGGGGAAAGACAAGATTACCTTAGCAACAATAATGGCACAAAAACAACCCTTGTGCTGATTACACAGCTTCAGTCTCAAATATGTTTCAATAAGTTTGAAAATGCTTTTCCCTCTTACCACCAGAAGCTATTCATGTGGTCAGTATTTTAAAGTTTACAGCAGAGTTCATCATCAACATGCCTCAAAAAATTTCAAGTCAAAAAGTACATTCACAAATGAATATTACACAGTGATAGTAATATCCGTCAGTTTGGCAGAAAGAAAAAAAATCACAACATAAAAACTTCATGTTGATATATGAGACTGGATTAAGTTAGTCCTGTAAAAAAATATTTTACATTATTTTTAGAAGATGCCCAGACTTTAGCTGCACTTCAGGAGTGTGAAATTTTAAAATATATTAAAATACTTTGTGCACCATTTATGCCCTGATTTTTTTCCCATAGGAAAGCTCTTTTCAGCTGTTCAGTGTGAAATATGTTAAAATGGATAGAGAATGAGCCATGCATGCCACCCACAGTTGTGTGCTGGGGTAAAGTGGCAAAGTGATAAAATATGTTGTGATGTTATGACCCCATATCTTAGATTTATAGATATTGGAACATAAAAATATAACAGTGGTTGCATCATTATGTCACCATGCACATGTCATTATTTTAATTTAATGACAGCTTCTTGTAATGCAACCCAGAGCTATTCTTGCTAACCTGCATACATACAGTGGGGTGGATTCTTATATTCACCTGAGTATGAGTACTCTAGTTGACATGATCCAGGAACTAAAATGCAAGATTTCAGATTACAAAGACAGTTGTCCATTCAGGCAAATAAAAGTATAGCTTCTTCCAGACCTGTATCCAAATGTAGCATTTCCCATGTGCTCCAAAGTACCATTTGCATATTGAATACCAAAGCACACTGCACAGTCCTGGTGTCTATGCATCTTTTAAAGATCATATGAGAAAAGTTTGGTTAGCAGTATTTTGTAATATAATTGTACACTTGAAATTTGCATTTGGTTGTTGGATGAGTAAAGAGGAGTGAAAAAAAACCACATGCTTGTGTGTCTGTAGAAAAGACTACATGCATATTGGATCCATCAGCATGAGAATTTTGTGACCACTTTTGCTATCCTAGGGATCTTGGCAAGTGATAGCTGCTGGCTGATCTCAGAAGCTAAGGAAGGCCAGACTTTTATAGCATTTCTATGTAGGACTACCTGGAAATTCCACAGGAAGCTGTCAGCCTCCGCCTTTACTGCTTTGGCTGCCATAGTAACGGGAGGGGGGAATGCGAAACTTAAGCCACCGGACTGTATCTTTGAAGTTGCTATCGGGTCAACGGTCGTGGCATTCCTGATTGATGACGCTGCCAGACGTGCTTCCACCTGACCTCTGGGAGACCTTTGGATTGGATGATTTACGGTGGACAGTGGGAGAGGATGCTTTCTATATGCAATTTTCGTGCCTGTTGCCTTAGATTCTGCTTTTCCTTGGTTGCGATCACTTCATTTTCTAGTAAAAGTACCTTTCTCTATGAACAATGGAGTTTGAGTCATTCTTTCCTGGACTTTGAAGGAAGCACATTAAACAGAATCTCTCTCCAGCCATCCCGGATAAACACCGAGGGGGCTGAACCCAAAATATGTCCGATCAAGAGAGTGAAGGAGACCAGATGGGAGCTTCTGGATCCACGATAACTTCCCTTCAAGCGGAGAAGGAAGCTGCGGAATGGATAGAAAAAATTTGACTGAGAGAGGAGCCAGAGGAAGCTAGATGGTCGAGGGGAGTAGGAAGGTTGCTGGACCTGGGGAGGACCCCCCAAGGAATAACCAGCTCCAGACCCCGTAAGGGAGAGGCAGTGTGGCTGCAAGAGCAAAAGGAGAGCCTCATGATTGCTCAAGCAATGCAACTCCTCCGTGATGCCGAGGAAAGCTGGAAAAGCTGTGAGTCTTATGTATTCCCTGTGGGGAAGGGAGGAGACTACCCCAGAGTGGATCCAGAAGAGACAGCCTGTGGGGGAGGCAAAGAGGAAGCTGAGGAAGAAACATCTCAGGCTTCTGGAGCTCAAGCGAGGGATGTAGCAGCCCAGGGACCCCCCAGTCTTGCAGGCCCCACCCCACAGATGCAAAAAATCAAAAATTCCCCCCCTTACCAGAAAATATGATGGGAATCTGAAGACCTTGGGGCTTTACTTGACCCAAGTGTGGAACCACATGCAGGACTGGGGGGAGGACTATTTATCAGATGCGGCACAAGTGAGATGTGTCATGAATGTCTTAGAGGGAGTAGCAGCTGAATGGATGGTGGTCCTCCACAATAATAACTCCCTCTTGCTGAGGAATTACAACCTGTTCATGGGGGCTCTTAGGAGGTGGTTTGAAGACCATTTAGCTGAGCGGAAAGCGAGACTCAGAATGAAGGGTATCCAGCAGGGCCGGAGATCGGTGGCAGAATCCAAGAATTTCGCAAACTGGCACCCTACATGACAGGGTGGTCAGAAGCGGCCCTACTGGAAAGTTTCAAGGATGGACTGAATGAAGACATATACAAAGACTGTAGAGCACAGGGGGGTACCCAAAGACTTGCAGAGTTGGTGTGTAGTAGCTGAGGATATGGAGATTGAGCTGGCCCAAAGCCGACTCCAAGGAGGCCATGCAGGGGACCCGTCATCCTCCTTCTACTGCAAAGGAGCGCCAAAGACGGGCGCAGGGAGAGCGGAATTCAAACCCAAATCGAAGCGCTTCATGTGCTTCAAATGTCGAAAGGAAGGCTATTGGGCCACCGAATGTTTATCCAAGCCAGTGCCAAAATCTACTGGCTCGGGACCAAAAAAGGCTGACAAAGCACCCGCAAAAGCTTGCGAAACTGCCCTGAAAGGAGAAGTCGTTGAGTTCACTCCCCAAAACCAGGGTGAGTTGGGAACTCCGACCACCATGGACAACAGCGGGACGGACTCTGACTCTGATGATCTGGTGAGTCACACTGAGGGCCCCATGCTCATCCCCAGAGAAATAAGGGTGCTGTCCACAGGGGCACATGTGCAGATGTTAGCCCTATTAGACTCTGGGTATGCCAGGTGCATAATCAGCCTGAAAGTGGTGGAGAAAATGGGCCTGAGGCTAAAAACGTTAAAAAGGCCCATTGTGTTCTGTCAGTTGGATGGATCGATTGCAGGAGGGGGCCCAGCCAGCTTTGTGACCGAACCCATTGAAATGCAATTGGGGGAATCATGTAGAGACCCTCAGTTTTATTATGGCCCCTGGCATGGAACGACCACTCATACTTGGGCTGCCCTGGCTCTGTAGATGGAACCCACATGTTAACTGGAAGATGGGGTTTTTGCGCATTCACACAGGAAAACTGAGACTAGAGAGGGAAGAACCCTCCCTGGGGGATGGAGTAGAACATGAAAGGGCAGAAGTGGCAATAGGTCACATCGAAGGGGAGGACAAAATTCCAAAGGAGTATTGGGATCTCCGAGAAGTCTTTAGTGAAAGGGCCTCGGATGTGCTGCCTCCCCACAGAGCTACAGACTGTACCATTTAAATATTCCCTGGGGTGAAGCTCTCTAAGCCAAAGATCTACCCCATGACCCCTCGAGAACTAGGGGAATTGCAAAACTTCATTGATAAAAACCTAGAACGGGGTTTTATCCAACCAGCCAGACCAAGGGTGCCGGTGCCGTTATTGTTCCGGGAAAAGAAAGATGGCTCCTTTCGTTTGGTAGCTGATTATAGGAATCTCAATGCTATTTGCGTGGAAAACGTTTACCCCCCCCCCCGCCGCTCATGAAGGACATGCTAGCGCACTTAGGAAAGGGAAAAATCTTCACCAAACTTGACTTACGAGAGGCATACTACAGAGTGAGAATTAAGGAGGGGGATGAATGGAAAACAGTGTTTAACTGCCCACTGGGATGTTTCCAGTTTCGAGTGCTCCCTTTTGGATTACAAGGAGCCCCTGCTGTGTTCATGCAATTGATTAACAAAGTACTGCATGAGCACCTGTATAAGGGGGTGCTGGTCTTCTTGGATGACATTCTTATCTACTCTGAGAACATGGACGACCATGTGATATTGGTGTGAACTGTCCGGAAAAAACTCAGGGCTGCTGAACTATATGCCAAACTCTCTAAGTGCGAGTTCCACCAAAGCAAAATTGGCTATCTTGGGTATCGCATATCGCATGAGGGAATAGAGATGGACCCTGGAAAAGTTCGGGCTGTATTGGAATGGGCCGCGCCACGCACCCGCAAACAACTACAGAGTTTCCTGGGATTTGCTAACTTCTATAGACAGTTTATCCCCTCGTTCGCCAAAATCACTGCCAATAACAAATCTTCTGAAAACAAAAGGTGAAGTAAGACCAAAGCCCTCACGGGCCCTTGAATGGACTATGGACTGTCAGGCGGCATTCAAAAAGTTGAAACAGTTGTTTGCTGCTGAACCAGTCCTCAAACATCCGGACATGGAAGAGCCTTTTGTAGTACAGGCTGATGCAAGCGAAGTGACAGTAGGAGCAGTACTTCTGCAAAAGAATGCAGAAGGGAAATTACAACCCTGTGCCTATACGTCCCGCAAATTGTCAGAGACCAAAAGGAGATGGGCCATATGGGAGAAGGAAGCTTTTGCAGTGCAATGGGCATTGTTAATGTGGAGACAATTTCTTGAAGGAGGTAAGCATCCTTTCGAAGTTTGGACTGACCATAAAAACCTGGAGGCTTTGAAAACACCACGTAAGCTGTCACCAAAGCAAGTTCGCTGGGCTCAGCACTTCAACCGCTTTAATTTCACTCTACGCTACCTTCCTGGTGGAAAGAACTTCATGGCGGATGCACTTTCCCGATTGCTTCAATACAACAGCACCAAGGAGGAAGTGGTTCGACCTATCATCCCTTCGACACAACTAGCAGCACCAGTGACTACCAGAGCGCAGACGAGGGCCGATCCAGCCCTCTCGGGCAATTTGCTTCAGAAACTACAAGAAGCTCTAAAAACTGACGAGTGGTTTTGAATCCATTCGAATGAATGTACACTTCGTGATAGACTAGCTTGGATTGGGGCCTACACTCAAAAAGGATATAGAGGCATATGTAGCTAGCTGTCCGGTGTGTGCCTCACCTTCCCCTCTGGGGAAGCCACCTGGTTTACTTCAGAGTGTGGCAAGGCCAAATGCCCCTTAGAAAGAGATATCCATGGATTTTATTGTTGACCTACCAGAGAGTGGGAGGTGCACAGTCATTTGGGCAGTAACGGATTTGTTTTCCAAACAAGTGCATTTCATTCTTTGTTCTAAAATCCCTTCAGCTAAAACCCTTGCAAAATTGTTTATTCAACATGTTTATCGATTACATGGGGCTCCAAAATGTATAATCTCGGACAGGGGTGTGCAATTTACCTCCAACTTTTGGAAGGAGTTTTTAATGTTAATAGGCTCCGCCCAGGGATTAAGCTCCGCCCACCACCCCCAGACAAATGGGGCTTGTGAGAGAACCAATGCCATGTTAGAACAGTACCTGAAATGTTACATAAATTACCAGCAAGACAACTGGGTGGACTTATTGCCATTTGCGGAGGTGGCATATAATAACTCCATACATAGCAGCACCGGTTTCACTCCGTTTAAGGTGGCCTCTGGCCAAGAGTTTGTGCCAATCCCCGAGCTACCACAGGATAATCCACAGAACCCCTCTTTGATTGAGTGGATCAAACAACTACGGGGTACTCGGGCAGTAACTCGAAAAGCTTTAGATGATGCACACTGAGCACATAAAGCCCAAGCTGACAAAAAGAGGTGCCCAGCACACATTTACAAAGTGGGTGATATGGTTTATCTTTCCACCAAATATTTACAGACTTCCCAGAAATCAAAAAAGGTCGGACTCAAGTATGTGGGCCCTTTCCCAATCACTAGACTTATCAACCCAGTCACAGTTGAATTGGAATTGCCAAAAAATTTGAGACGAATCCACCCTGTGTTTCATGTTAGCTTGCTGAAACCAGAACATTTGTCCCCTTTGCGTCCGAATCAGGACTCTCCTCCAATCCCCATTCTAATAGAAGGGAAACAACATTTTGAAGTTAAGGAAATCTTGGACTCTAGGAAGCATCACGGTAAAGTGCAATATCTGGTGGCCTGGAAGCATTTCCCATTATCTCAAGCTGAATGGGTGAATAAATGTGATGTCCAGGCGCCGAAGAAAGTACAGTTGTCTCACACCAAATATCCTGATAAACCCTAATTTCTGTGTTGTGTTTTTTTCTCTTTCCCTCTTTAGGACTAACATCTCTTCTGCAGAGGGGCCGAATGTCAGCCTCCGCCTTTACTGCTTTGGCTGCCATAGTAACGGGAGGGGGGAGAGCTAGGTAGCATGGGGGGGAAGCATGCTGGAGGAATCTGGAGGAAATGAATGCGAAACCTAAGCCACCGGACTGTATCTTTGAAGTTGCTATCGGGTCAACAGTCGTGGCATTCCTGATTGTTGACGCTACCAGACGTGCTTCCACCTGATGCCTGGGAGACCTTTGGATTGGATGATTTACGGTGGACAGTGGGAGAGGATGCTTTCTATATGCAATTTTTGCACTGTTGCCTTAGATTCTGCTTTTCCTTGGTTGCTATCACTTCATTTTCTAGTAAAAGTACCTTTCTCTATGAACAATGGAGTTTGAGTCATTCTTTCCTGGACTTTGAAGGAAGCACACCTGACACAAGCTTTTTAAAGAAAACTCAAGAAAAGCAATGGGGAACCAGGTCTATAATTCTATCTGGAAAACTACATGCGTTCAGTTACAAGGAACTGAACTTGAATCAAAGACTTTTTCTATTTTGGAAGGATTTTAAAGTAAATATGCACCACCAGGTTCTCTGTTGTGAACATGGGTCACCAACAGTTTTTGGAGAACATGAATGGACAACATTTTTTTCTATTCACACCCAGCCCAATATAAATGTAACCTCTGCCCATGTTATCTGTTTTAAGTTGAAAGCAGTGTTTCCCAGCTTGTGTCAGTTGAAGCAAAGTTGTCCAGCTGCATTTTACTTTGTTCTAGGAAAAGCTGTGCACTAATTGGCTACAATGCAGAATCAGAAAACAAGTCTCACTTCACTTTGCCAGGTTTTTCTCAAGAAAAACTAATGCAGCTCTTGTTACAGATCTTTCTCACTGGCATACTGGGGATAAAACTTACTTGAAATGCAAAAGGACCCCAGTTCATAGGATCTTGTTTTATCAGTTGGGAGAGTATAGCAACAGGAAGTGGTCTACTAGGGAGCCATTATAGCTTTCAGTCCAGATTGAATCACTAGCAAATTGGTGGGGGGGGGTTGTTTTGGTTTTTTTTTGCACCAGCAAGGACAGAAGCGGTTTATGGGTGCAATGCAGATATATTCTATGGCCCTGAACTTAAGCAACCATTCTAGTATATTGATCAGGGAAAGAATGGAAACTTTTAAAATGGCTGAGGCAAGCTGGGAACATCACAGAAAAGTCCCTGAACAGCTGCAGTCAATAACAAGGGCAAGGTTAAGTCTGCAAACAGGAACCACATAAGTAGCAAGGCTGGGCAAGGGATGTCAACATAGCAGAAATGTCAATATGATATTGTCTCAGATTATTGTGAAAAACTGAAATGTCAGCAACAATAATTTTGATGTGTTTTGAGGCAAAAGTGACAAAATACAACATTCTCTTGAGGAAAGTTCTCATAGCAAAGATTTGCTTCAGAAGAAAACAAAGAAAGGTTTCTCACACCAGGAGAAGGAGATTCCTGTAGCAGAGCCCTCTTTAGAATGCAAAAATATTTTCTTTTCCCAGGCACAAAGGCTAAAAAAAGCTGGAAGAATCAATGTTTGGAAAAGACCAACCCATGAAAGAGCATCCAAGTAGCAATTCACTGCCAACTTCAAGTTTACTTTGGGCAAAAAAACCTTCATTAGGCTGACCTCTCAGTTCTTTGCTTGTAAACTGAATATGGATAGGGAATTGACCATCAAGATTGTAATATGTATTAACAATTGAATGGCTGACAATAATTGTGTCTTTAACAATTGTTTAACTGCAAACAATAAAATTGCATTGTTATTTATACTTTTTGTGGATTTCATATATAGTTTGCCCAATCAATCTTTGTGAATCCCACAATGCAGGCCTCATTGCTCTGTCTGGTTTGGGCAGTAGATTTTGCTAATTTCTTAGTTTAGTGTATAGCCATTAATAGCTTTCAGCGTGGATGTAAGAAACAGAGAGCATGCCTGATGGAGGAGTAGTTGAAGGGGAAAAAAAACACAGTTGTGAATGGGGAAAAGAATGACTGGTTGATACAAGAGGATTCGTATGACCAGAGGTAAAGCATGTTATTATAACCAAAAAAACATCATCTACCTTTTTTGCATAGCTACTTAAGAAATATGTGGAATTAAATTTTATTCATTCATTTATTTTTATTTATTTAATAAATAAATAAATTTATATACAGCTGTCCATCTTACAAACAAGTGATTCTGGGCAGACAAACATGTGACTTTGTACAGGGGTTCTTGGGCAATGTACATCTGTGTGGAGTTTTTGCTAGAGAAGGGGCGTTGGTCCTACCTGACACGCTCCTTCTCATTGGGTGGAGACAGCAGCCATGCTTGGGTAGTGACTCATACGATCAGATTGGAGGACTGAGCCTGTAAAATTTGACAAGTCCCGCCTCTGTTACCAGGGATCCCAGCTTTTGGTGAAGACGGAAGGAAACAGGCTCGTCGTGTGGCAGAGACATTCGTGAAGAGTACCAGAAAGAGAAAAAAAACAATACCCCAAAGACCCAGACTGAAAATGGGTGGGGATGGCTGCTGTCTCCACCCAACGAGAAGGAGCGTGTCAGGTAGGACCAACGCCCCTTCTCCATTGAGGGTGGAGACAGCAGCCATGCTTGGGACATACCCAAGTTCACAGTGTTAGGCACGGGAGGGTTCAGTCTGGGCCAACGACTCTCCTCCCGCAAGAACCCCTTGTAACACACTACGTCCAAAAGATGTCTCCTGTGAGGCAAACCTGTCCAACTTATAATGCTTAATAAAAGGGGAAGGAGAAGTCCAGGTTGCCACTCTGCAAATGTCCACTAATGAAGCGTGCGTGGCCCAGGTCGCGGATGTTGCCGCGCTGCATGTCGTATGCGCCGTCAACCTTGCCGGTACAGGAGAAGAGCGAAGCTCGTAGACCGTAGCAATCGTCTGGCGAATCCAGCGACCGATGGTAGAAGAGGATACCTTAGAACCTAAGGAGACAGGAAGGAAGGAGACAAACAAGGACTCCGAACGACGGATCGCTCCTGTTCTGTTGAGGTATATCTGGAGAACCCTCCGGACATCCAACGTGTGCTACTTCTTGTCTGACAAAGTGGTTGGGTGAGGACAAAAGTCTGGAAGGATAAGTTCCTGTGAACGGTGAAACACAGAGTTATTTTAGGGCCAAAGGTAGGATCTAGCCTTAGGACCACACAGTCCGCATGGAAGACACATAAGTCGCTTCTCATCAATAGTGCTGCAATTTCCAAACTCCTCCTAGCTGTCGTAATTGCCACTAGGACTGCACTTTGCAAGACAGAAGCCGCAGGCTGGTAGACTTCAATGGCTCGTACAGTGCACCTGTGAGAGAAGTCAAAACAATAGAAAGGTCCCAAGTGGGGTACCTATGTAACACCGGCGGGCATAAATTAGAGGCTCCTCTGAGGAAGTGGCGAATCAAAGGATCCTGTGACAATGAAGGAAGGGAGCCATAGGTTAGGACCGAAGCGAGAGCTGCCACCTGTCGTTGGAGAGTATTGGGAGAGAGACCCTCGTCTAGGCCGTCCTGCAAAAACATGAGAACATGAACTATCGAGGCCCGGATGGGAGCAACGCCGTGTACGATACACCAAGTAGAAAATGCCTGCCAAATGGCTGAATAAATACGGTCCGTGGATGGGTGCCTAGATGCCTGGATGGTCTTTAAGACCGTGGCAGGGAGATTGTCTCGCAGCAGCACGTCCCACTCAATCTCCAAACGGTCAGTTGCAACAACTGGGGATCCGGGTGCAGTATCGCCCCTTGAGATAGGCAGTCCACGGGGCAGGGAAGTCTCCAGGGGGGAAACACCGACAACTGCAGAAGGTCGGCGAACCATGACCTTCGCGGCCAGTGTGGAGCTAGAAGGAGCAACTCCGCTTGTTCCTGTATGAGTTTCCGCAGAACCCTCGGGATGAGGGGAATCGGGGGGAATGCATAAAGCAACCCGTGGGGCCAACGGGAGCGCAGAGCATCCACAGCCTCCACCTGGTGTGCCGGAAATCTTGTGAAAAATCGTGGAAGTTGGGAGTTCGTTGGCGATGCGAACAAATCAACCACTGGAGTGCCGAACCGGGATGACAGGACCTGGAACAAACGAGGATTCAGATGCCACTCTGCGTGATCAATTAGTTGTCGGCTTAACCAGTCTGCGCGTACATTCGATTCCCCTGATATGTGTTCTGCCCTCAAAGAAGCCAGCCAGCTCTCTGCCTAGAGACCCAATCTCTTGGCCTCCCGCATAAGGGCTCTGGACCTGGTGCCTCCTTGGCGATTAATGTGCACCTTTGCCGTCACATTATCTGTAAGAACTAAGATGTGAGATCCGGACACTAGATGTTGAAAGGCTTGAAGGGCTAAATAAACTGCATGTAACTCGAGCCAGTTGATGTTTAATGATGACTCGACCAGCCACTGAGGTTCAAAGAAAAGGCAGCCCCTAGAAATGGCTGGAGACCGCCACCATCTGTGCGAAGCCAAATGGTCCGAATGGACCGAATACACTGTAATCGGTCTGGCAGTCGAAAAAGGATGAGCCGACAGGGATCATTGCACCATTGCTGCAATCATACATTGAATGTCCTCTGGACGTAAAGGGGTAGAATCATGGTCTCAGGCTGGGCTGGCCTCCATAGAGGCTCGGACCAGAGCATAAGATACAGGTGGATGAACCACCAACCCAGCTGGAGTGCTAGACTCCACAGCATTGACACCCCACAGACGAGGGAGATCCCAATAAGTCAGCTGACTCAACTGACACCAGGAAGTCTTGCAGCAACATCTAATCTGGGGTCGGAGAGGGGTCACATCTACGTTCCCCTGGAGAAACCCTGGCTGTTGTAGATGATGTAGAACCACTGTCCTTGGCCTTGACTACAGGCTTCCATAGAAGCTTTTCCTCACGTCTAGCAGAAAACTTAGATTGAGGTTTAATAGATACTCCATCCCCTTGCGCGTGCTTGGCATCTTTATGCTTGGAAGCAACTGACTGCTCCCTTACTGTGGCCTGGTGGCCATGTTTTGACTTTGACTAGGCATGATAGGCCGTATAACACCCAAGGAGTGGAAAATAGATTCCGTGTTAAGCAAGGCAGTCCTGTATCAGGGGAATGTCAAATTCTAGATGCAGTCTGTGATAAATATGCAAGGCACCAACAGAGAAAGGAGAAGGCAATTAACCCCAAGCCTGTAAGGTGCAGCAATGTCTGCCAAAAGGGCTGAAGGCAAGGTTAGGCCAGGGTAGCAGGCACAGCCAGAAAGACTGGAGGCCTGAGAGAAACTCAACGTGTCGCCTCACCCCTAAACAAAATGGCAGCCAAAGCTGCCAACTCAGGGATCACCAAGCTCCATTACTGAGCAGATCAGCAATGTCAAACAGCTGAGATGCGGACCGGTAAGAGAAGTCAAAGAGCTGAGCAGGAATAAATCAGGGTGATTTTACAGTTCACCAAGCCCTTGTGATGTGACCACAAGCGGCAAACCACAGGGAGTGCGAAAACTCCACTTCGAAGCCGGCAGCAAGGTCAATCAGCTGAGAAGTGGTTAATAGTGACAGCAGGCAGAGCTCTGTTCATTTCCACAGGAAAGAATCAGAGCCTGGAGGAAAAGAACCGACAAGCAGTGATGGTCAGGGAGCGCAAAGACTCCACTCAGAACCCGGCAGCTAGTCTCAAACAGCTGAGAAGTGGCTCTATTGAGTCTGCTGGAGAAAAGCCGTGCCTGGGTGAAAGGCTGACAAGCGGCAAGAGGCAGGGAGCACGAAAAACTCCACTAACAGTTATGCGGCTGGCAGTGACAAAATGGCTGCCCAAAGACCGTGGGGAGTGCAAGACTCCGCAAAGAGAAGCCACTGTTTAAAACACAGGGCTTCACCGGCAAAGCCGGTGATTTTGAGCCACTCACAGGAGCAGAAAGCTCCACCAACGTACAGAAACTTACCAGTTCGATGAAAGGATGGAATGGCAGAATGGCTTCAACGAGACCTCAGAATTGTAATCTGAGGCTTCCTGAGGTAAAAAGGTTCACAGAATGTCCAGCAAGAATAGCCAAGTACGACATCCAAGGTCAAATCCGAAGAATCAGGTATGAAAGAAAACACTCTAACTCTGAAAGCTGTCAGAGCTAGCTATCCACAAACTGTGCCACCATAAGGATGGGAGCGCTAGACTCCACATTATTGTTACTCCGAACAGGAGGAGGAGATCCCCATAAATCAGATGACTCAACTAATAATGGGAAATCTTGCATTGACATCTGATCCGGGGTCAGAGAGGAGGCATGTCTACATTCTCCTGGAGACCCAACGGTTATAGCCAATGGGGCAGAACCAGTGCCTTTGTCTTTGACAATAGGTTTTCTTAGTAGCTTCTCCTTGCGCTTAGGAGGAGTCTCAGAACAAGGCTTAATTGCTACTCCTTCCCCTTTTGTATGCTTGGAAGCTTCCATCTTAGAAGCCACTGACTGCTCACACACTGGCACTACGGCCATGTTTTGACTTGGCCAGAGCCTTAGGCATGTCTGGCTGTAATTAATCAATAGGGTTGAAAGGACACCCCTAAAATTTTATCAGCCCTGTAATAGGGTAATGTAAATTTAAAAGTAGTTTAAATTAATATAAATGTGTTATAGATGTAAATTATATATCCAACTCAATTTCCAGTAGCCAGATGTGGCAGTCTTAGTTTATAAGGGCAGAATATGCTTATAACCGGCATAGAACTAAGGATTGGAGGCTTGATAGAAAAAAATAAAAAAAACCTGTGCCCTTGCCCTTAAACAAAATGGCGGCCGAGCAGTCACCTAAGAGCTCAAGCTGGCGTAACTGTCAAAAACTGAAGCACTGCTCAGTCTCAAATGAAGGCAGATCTGTCTTAAACAGTCTAATTTGGCCAAATAATCAAAGCACTGTCAGAGTAAAGAGACTACACACAATTAGTCTCAGTCAGTTAATAAGTACTAAGCCTGTTCGTAAAAAACACCGACAAGCGGCAAGCCTTTGGGAGTGCGAAACTCCACTTCACAGCCAGCACCAAATTCAATCAGCTGAGAGGCAGTTAGGCTAAGCAGCATTAGCGCTTTAACATCCTATTAGGGGGAAAGTAGCTTCTGCTAAAAGCTCTGATAAACAGAGATAGCCAGAGAGAGTCAAGCCTCATAGCAAAAATGTTAATTAGCTTCAATCAGCTGTGAGGCAGTTTAAAATAGCAGGGAAAACTCTGCACTTTGTTAAAACTGCCGACAAGTGGCAAGAATCAGGGAGTGAGACAACTCCTCAAATGGAAAAGTTTATGGCTATAGTTGTTGGGAGAATCGATATGGAAGCGCAAAGCTCCACAGCTGGTAACATTATTTAATTGTTAGGATCCCACCGGCTAAGCCGGTAACTTTGGATCACCCCCGGGAGCAGAAAGCTCCACTAACCTTTGAAACTGACCAGTTTCAATGTGCCTCTGCTGTTAATCGAGGTATGTTGAAGTAAAATTTTTTGTTCAAATCTTACCGTAAGCAGAAGAGTAGTCCAATATGAAGTCCAATGATCAAAACCGAATAATCAGATATGAATAAAATACACTCAAATGCTGAAATCCCCTGGCAACAGGGGCTCAGCAGTGATTCCGAGTAAATTGCTATCCAAAATGGCCGCCTGTCAATCAAATAAGGGGGCGCGAGGCTCCGCAGCGATTCTGAGTGGATGTTCATTCAAAATGGCTGCCTGTCAATCAAAAAGGGGAGCGCGAGGCTCTGCAGTGATTTCGGGTGAATGCCTACTCAAAATGGCAGCCTGTCAATCAAAAACGGGGGCGCAAAGCTCCGCAAGAACGAAACTGCCTCAGAGCCTTCAAATCAATTAAGTAAGTGGAAACGCTGCGAAAAGGGCAATCAGATAATAAGGCAAGCCAAGACACAGGCTGGAGATGGTAAATCTCCTTTACAATTCAATGGCAGTAAATGAGACAAAATGGCTTCCAGGCTATAATGTGGAGCTCTGTGACTAGAGGGACACAATGTAGGGAGCGCAAACACTCCTCCAGCTACCACAATATATTTAAGGTGAGGTAAGGGATTGACCAAATAAGGAAGCGGGGGGGCGATGCTCCACGATCCCTTCAGTCAGGGGAAGGTTTTTTAAATTAATATAGAAGGGGAAGAGGGAATTCCTTTTCACCCCCACCCCCCAGCAACCCAGCAACGCTGGTTGCTGAGGTAAAAAGGGACAAAGAATTAGTCACACTCACGAAAGAATAGTTCAAGAGAAATCCGAGTCAAACCTTGATATCAACCATCTGAAAAAGAGAAATAGGAAAATTAGTAAAATTGTCAGAGACAGAAAACCACACGACTGTCCAGTCTGAAGGACTGAGCCAAAAGCTGGGATCCCTGGCAACAGAGGCAGGACTTGTCAAATTTTACAGGCTCAGTCCTCCAATCTGATCGTATGAGTCACTACCCAAGCATGGCTGCTGTCTCCACCCTCAATGGAGAAAGACTAATAATATGTACTATTGAATGTTCTCGAATGTGCTCTTCACAAAACTGCACCATAAAATCCAGGCAGATTTTTATATTGTCTTATGCTCCCAGTGATCAGTACTGAATCCTAATTTATAAGTAGCCTCACAGAACAAAATATGGGACTTACTTGGTGCCATATTTTATTTTTATTTATTTTATTTTATTTATTTTATTTGTCAAGCATATATAAGATTACAGTTAAAGTAGAAACATAATTATGAATACATGAAATGTATAAACATGATAAACATGATTATGAATACATGAAATGGATACGAATAAAAAAGGACATTAGGACAGGGACAGTAGGCACATTGGTGCGCTTATGGACCTTGCAGACCTCTTAGGAATAGGGTGCAGTCAACAGTAGACAGTCTAAAGTTAAAGTTATAGGGGTTTGGGGAAGAAACCACAGAGTCAGGTAGTGCATTCCAGGCCTTGACCACTCTGTTGCTGAAGTCATATTTTCTGCAATCGAGTTTGGAGCGGTTTACCTTAAGTTTGTATCTATTGTCATGTGTTGTTGTGGTTGAAGCTGAAGTAATCATTGATGGGTAGGACATTGTAGCAGATAATTTTATGTACTACACTTAGGTCAGACTGAAGGCGGCGTAGTTCTAAGTTGTCTAAGCCCAAAATTTCAAGTCTGGTGGCATAAGATATTCTGTTGCGAACAGAGAAGTGGGGGACTCTTCTTGTGAAATATCTCTGGACTGTCTCAATTGTATTAATGTCTGATATGCAGTGTGGGTTCCAAACAGATGAACTGTATTTGAGAATTGGTCTAGCAAATGTTTTATATGCTCTAGTTAGTAGTACAATATTACCAGAGAAGAAGCTACGCGAGATTAGGTTAACAACTCTTAATGCCTTTTTGGCAATGTAGTTACAGTGGACATTGGCACTTAAATCATTAGAGATGAGTACTCCTAGGTCTTTGACAGAGTGAGGGTCGTCCACAAGATCGTGTCCATCCAGCTTATATCTTATGTTCTGATTTTTTTTGCCAATGTGTAAGACAGAGCATTTGTTGATTGAGATTTGAAGTTGCCACTTGTTTGACCATTCTGACACAAAGTCAAGGTCTTTTTGAAGTGTAGCAGCATTGTCGGTGGTGTTGAATAGTTTTAC
The DNA here is from genome assembly GCF_059756535.1 of Pantherophis guttatus. Taxonomy (NCBI): domain Eukaryota; kingdom Metazoa; phylum Chordata; class Lepidosauria; order Squamata; family Colubridae; genus Pantherophis; species Pantherophis guttatus. Next base: position 48,175,827 of record NC_142070.1, read on the forward strand.
ATCATCAGCAAAGAGAATATGTATATGTTTATGTCTATGTGCCCACAATCACGCAGTATTGTCTGTCAGCACTACAATCACTACTTTCTTCTGACCACGTAAATGTATTCATTCTATATTCAGTTATATTCATTCTAAATCATCTGAATCAAAAAACAGGTAGTCCTTGTTTAGAATCACAAAAAAAGACTAGAAACATGATTGCTAAGCCTTGGGGTAATTAAGTGGAAATCACATGATATTGACAGGCTTATGGCCTCACTTCTCATTTGGTCATTAAGTAAATTACCATGGTAATCAAATGATATGTCACATGACTACAAGTTGCAATTTTATACTTCATTGTCCATTAACTCTTCTTGGTAGAAACCAACTATGACGTGACTGAATGGTGATCGTATGGCAATGGGATGCTGTATATATATTGAAATACTTGCTGTATATATATTGAAATACTTGCTGTGTAGATTTCTTCCCTTCCATAAAAATAAAACAAATTACAGAATATTGTGTGTGTGTGTGTGTTATGCAAAAATATAAAACCTATGTGGCATGTTAAATTTTAGGTGATAAATTTAGATCACTGTAGCAATGGATTATAGTAGAGAATCTTCCTTCCCCCTACACCCCTACACTGTATATTCCATTTTTGAACTGTAAAATGTTTTAGAAATAGCTTGAAAGAGATAGTCTTTCATTACAGTCTAAAGCATAAAACATTCTATGAAGAAGTCTTATAAAAAGGGAAATAAAAATATGGGGAAAATAGTTTCTATACATAGAAAATGTGAAGAAAAAAGATTGCCAAATATTGGAGGAAAAGAAGTATTTATATCTGCATTCTCAGAAAGAATGCTAACATACAAATAGATAATAAGTTAGATGGATAATATGTTACAACATGAAATAGTGTGAAAAGACTACAAGGGTAAAGTATATAGCCATTCCCAAATCATGAGAACATTTTTTTCAAGTCAATATTTATTTACAAGAAACTAATATATTAAAAAAATGTTACACTTAGTCATAGCAAAAAGGAACGTGTGAATAACTACCATCTTTGTAAGCAAAATGCTGCTACCACAAGGCAGGCAAAAGTCTCTCTGAATCTATGTAGAACGGGCATTCAATAAATAGTCCATACTCCAGAAGATAGGCTCAAAATATTTGACAGATTTGAACACTGGGCCCTAAATAACAAAACGAAATTCAGTAATGAGAAAAGTAAGGTTCTACATTTTGTCAAGAAAAACCAAATGCATAAGTATAGAATAGGTGGTATCTGGCTCAATAGTAGTAACTGCAAGAGGGATCTTAGAGTCTAGTGGATAATCACTTAAATATGAGCTAGCAGTGTGCTATAGCTGCCAAAAAAGCCAGTGTGCTATAGCTGCCAAAATGCAGTCCTAGGCTGCATTAACAGACATATAGAATCAAGATCACACAAAGTGATAATGCCACTTAATAATGCCTTGGTTAGACCACATTTGGAATATTACATCCAGTTTTGGTCACAGTTTTTTTACACATGATGTGATTCTAGAAAGTGTGCAGCAACAAAAATGATTAGCGAACTGGAGGCTAAAACATACATAAAATGGTTTCAGGTATTGGATATGTCTAGTTTAATGAAAAGAAGGACTAGGGCTGATATAATAGCAGTGTTCAATATCTAAGGGGCTACCACAAAGAAGAAGGGAGCCAACCTATTTTTCAAAGCACCTGAAGACTGGACAAGAAACAATGGAGGGAAACTAATCAAGGAGAGAACCAGTGGTACTATTCAGCCGGTTCTATCCGGTTTGGGAGAACAGGTAGCGGCAGCTGCGGGAGGCTCCGCCCACCCACCTGGACATCATCATGTCCCATTTTTGATGCTCTGTGCATCCACAGAAGGTTTTGTGCATGCATGGAGGTGGCGTGTGCAAGCATGTGTGTGAATACCACCCCTGGAGAGAACCTAGAAATAAGGAGAAATTTCCTGACAGTGAGAACAATTAATCAGTGGAACAATTTGAAGTTGTGGTTGCTCCAACACTGAAGCTTTTTAAGAAGATATTGGACAAAATAGGGTCTCCTATTTTGCTTGAGCAGTGGATCCAAGGTTCTTTACAACTTTGTTATTCTTTTAAAAATGTTAAATAAATAAACTTTGCCTTATGGCAGACATGGTGAACCTTTTTCTTGTGGCGTGCCAGAAGTGTGTATGTGTGTGCGCAACAGCTCACACGCATGCCAGCACCCATAATGCAATGTGAACCCTCCCACATGCACATGTGCACACGACCCCACCCCATGCTCTTCCCGCACATGCACCCCACATTGTGCATGCGCACCCCACACATGCGCTTCGCTTTGGGCCCCGTGCCCTGTTTTGGGCCTCAAAAGTCGTTATTCTGAGGGCAGTCCAGGGCTTCCTTGTTTCTCCACCCAAGCAGGCGTCTGGCATAGCCCCAGGCCTCTGGGGGGAGGGAGGAAGGGAAGCCCCAGCCTGCTGCTCCTGCCACCGCCACTCCCTTGCCCCCAGCAAGAGCGGTTCTCATGCTGCCACTTCTCTGGCAGCACCAGGAGCAGGTGGCAGGGCAGAGAGGGTGGGGGCTGGCTGTGGTGGCAGGCCGTTCTCGCCGGGTAAGAAACAGGCTGCTCCCGGAGCACCCAGGAGAAGGAGAAGCCACCAGCGAGGAGATGAGCTGCCCCAGGAGAACCAGAGGAGAGCACAGCTCCTCACTCATGGAGATCCACTGGTGGGGAAGAGATCATGTAAAGCGGTAAAAGATGCACCAGCCAGGAAGCGGTCATGCTCCCTGGCAGGAGAGGGTTGCAAGTTCATGCCAGCAAAGATTTGTGCAACCCTCGCCCACCAGGGAGCAGCCTGTCTCTTAGCTGATGAGAACAGCCTGGCAAGAATGGCCACAGCCTGCCACCGCCCTCTCTCTCCAAAGTTCCTCACGGCAGAGGCAGCATTGCAAGTGGGAATCCTGCTTACCTGCTGGAAGTGCAGTTGTTGTTTCTGCTCTTCTCCAACCACTCAGAGCCCTGCGTAATAGTGCTGTGGCTTGCTCGTGGTAGCTGCAGTTTGGAATTTTCCCCATCTTCCTCCGTCCTCTCCTCCTTGAGGAGCAGCCTTGCGGCATGACCGAGGCTAAGGAGGGGTGGGATAGTAGCTGCATGGATTCCCCGGCGCAGCCACATCCCCTGTGCTGCAGTGATGAAGCACGTTGCCAAGGAAAGCAGAGTCTCAGGCTGCTCTTGGACCAGCCAGGAGAAAGAGAAGCTGCCAGCGGGGTGGCGGGCTGCCCCAGGAGGACCGGAGGAGAGCGAAGCTCCTCACTCAAGGAGATCTACCGGTGGGGAAGTGGTCACGGTAAAAAGTGCGCTGGCCAGGAAGCAGTCATGCTCCCTAGCGGGAGAGGGTTGGACAAACCTTTGCTGGCGTGAACGTGCAACCCTCTCCTGCCAGGAAGCATGACCGCTTCCAGGCTGGCACACCTCTTACTGCTTTCTGTGACCGCTTCCCCGCCAGTGGATCTCCATGAGTGAGGAGCTGTGCTCTCCTCCAGTCCTCCAGAAGTGGGTTTCAGCAGTTTCTGACCAGTTCTGGAGAACCGGTAGCAGAAATTTTGAGTACTTTGGAGAACCGGTAGTAAAAATTCTTACTGGCCCCACCCCATCTATTCTGTGCCTCCCAAGTCCCAGGTGATCGGGAAGGAATGGGGATTTTGCAGAATCCTTCCCCTGCCAAACCCACCAAGCCACACCCACCAAGCCATGCCACACCCACCAAGCCACACCCACAGAACCGGTAGTAAAATAATTTGAAACCCACCACTGGGCAGCTCGCCTCGCTGTTGGTGGCTTCTCCTTCTCCTGGCTACTCCAGGAGCAGCCTGTTTCTTACCCAGTGAGAACAGCCTGCCGCCACAGCCTGCCTCCAACCTCTCTGCCCCGCCAGCTGCTCCTGGTGCTGCCAGAGAAATGGGGAAGAACTGGCGGAAGTGGTCCTGGCTGGCAAAGGGTGGAGTCCCAGGGCTGCATGCGCCGGTGCGCACATGCGCTAAGACGTTAAGGCCAGCTGATTGTTGCACGTGCATGTGCACCAGTAACCAGCAGACTAGCTGGCTGCTGCGCATGCATGCCCTGGAAACCTGGAAGAGGATTGGGCAATGCCGCATGGGCTGGGTGACATGGCTCTGTGTGCCACTTCCAGCACGCGTGCCATAGGTTCGCCAACACGGCCTTATGGCTTTGTGTGTCAAGTAATTAAACCAACTATAAGTGATTCAACAAACCATGATTAAATAAATCCTGGGTCACTTCCATGTGTGAACCCAGTTTCTTTTTCAGCCTTTAATCATGTGATGCATGGACCATTGCAGACTTATTTCAAGCAATGTTTTTGTCAGGATGCGCCTAACCTTAAGGCTAAATGTTTTTTCATGATATAATCTGCAGATGCCAAAGCTCAGGAATATGTTCATTGCAAGCATATCCATGTGAGAATAGCTGACCGGCACCTCGTGATGGCCAAATCATTTAAATATCACCAAGGATAGGAGGGAAATAGTATAAAAAAAGGAAAAGCAAGAAAAGTTAAGAAGACAGGAAAAAAAGAATTAGCAATTCTAAGTGGAGTAAACCTGGATAAGGTATAAATCCATCTCCTATGTACATGAAACAAAAGGACAGAAGAAGAAAATAAAAAGAGTTATTGAATTTTGTCTTTACAAGCTTGAAATATCTTCCCTCTTCAATGATAGTGTGAAAAAACTAGTTTTATTTCTAATATAATGTCTATCCTTACAGTCATTTTCTGCATGATCATTTAGACTTAATTTTGAGTTCAAAATAGTAAAATCCAAAAAAAAAAGGTTATACCATGTGCTTTTAAAAAAATAAACGTCTAAACTCTTAGAAGACATTCAGCTTTTATGTCAATTCATCTTTAAATCAGATGAAAAGCAAAAATAATTACAATGGCATTCATACCTATCAAAATGAAGAATCCATATTTTAAAAATCTTATTGATCTCTGCCCTAATTAAAAATAAAATTATTAATGGCTGGATTCTGGAAAATTAAATATTAACCTTTAGTGCTGTGGAAAATATTTTTAAAATATATGTTAAATAAAATAATTTAGACTATATTAATCATAAATAACACTTTGCTTTTTAACATTGAAACAATTCATATTAATTATAGTAACATAAGGTCTTTAATAGCACCAAGGAAAAATTAGATTAGAAGAAACAAAACTTGACTGATCCAGATCATATATTTTAGAAAAGTTTCCCATTGAAATTTATATTATTTCTCTGAACATCACCTTGCTACTCACATAATATTTTACCTTAAAGGAGGAAATGTTATAAGAAGTTAAAAGTAGAAATACAAGGTGAAAATACGAGTCTGCCTAGAGAAAAAGAGAAGTAAGTGAAATAACAATAAAAGAAACCCTTTTTCAAGAAATGAAGGAAATAAATCAGAAATAATTAAGACCTTTGCTTGAGGCAAGATAATATAAATCAAATAAAGCCCTAGGTTGCAAAGAAAATTAAATTAAAAGGCCCTTCTTGTACCAAAGATTTATCATTCTTTAAGCCCTGTAGGGCTGGAATGCTGTTTTTGTTTTCTAAATACCAAATAGGTACAATTTTGTTTGCTTCTTTCACTTCAGACTTCTTTTTTTTAAAAAAATAAACAACTTACACACATGAAACCATACAAATATTTTGGTAGATTTTTTAAAATTTACTTTTCTTTTCAAATTGAAAATTTTCAGTAGTCTTAATACCTAATTGCAATCTGCTGTGGGAAATCAGCTTGACAGATATATTTATTTATTTATTTATTTCATCAAGCATGTATTAGATAACAGATATAACTATTATGAATACATGAGATGGATACAAATAAAAGAGAACATTAGAACAGGGATGGTAGGCACTCTGGTACGCTTATGCATGCCCTTAAAGACCTGTTAGGAATGGGGTGAGGTCAACAGTAGACAGTCTAAGGTTAAAGTTCTGGGGGTTTGGGGAAGAAACCAAAGTCCTGGGTTGTTTTTATATAGTTACCACTATGAGTTGCTATCCACTTAATAGTTTATCTAACCTATTTTGATATAGAGACTTCAATCATTTGTGATTAAAAGCAATTCATAAATCACAATAATAATACATAAGCTGTATTCTACTTGTATACTATCATATACTTCAACAATATACACAACCAGAAAGTTAATTAACTCAATGTTTATCAAGAAATCATAGATATAGATAGATAAACTGTAGATATACCAACTTATAAAAATAGAAAAAAGGAGGACAATATTGTAAAATTTTCAGTTTTAAATACTTTTACCTTTTATTTTCTGTTAGAAGGAATGTTTTGAATGTAGGTAGTAAATGTTAATAATAAAACACCTTGTCACATAACTGTTTCAACATACAATCACCATCATCCTAGAAGCCTTTTCATCAGTTTAGTTTTTTTTTTTCACTTTCAAATTCAGGAATGAAATTCAGCAGGTTCTGACAGGTTCTGGAGAATCAGTAGCGGAAATTTTGAGTAGTTTGGGGAACCGGCAAATACCACCTCTGGCTGGTTTCAGAGTGGGGTGGGAATGGAGATTTTGCAGTATACTTCCCCTGGAATGGGGTGGGAATAGAGATGTTGCAGTATCCTTCCCCTGCCAAGCCTACCAAGCCACACCCACCAAGCCACACCATGCCCACCAAGCCATGCCCACAGAACCGGTAGTAGAAAAAAATTGAATTCCACCACTGTTCAAATTAAAGAAATTGTCCGTGATCAAGGCTTCTGTTTGTATTATGTTGATTCTGCCATTTATTTATTTATTTATTTGTTTGATTGATTGATTGTTTGATTGTTTGTTTGTTTGTTTGTTTTGTTTGTTTACATTGCATTAAGCTAAGGCTTTGGTATAAAAAAAAGCCCAAAAAAGGATATAGCAAATAAAATTGAGCCAGAATTACCACATAAATGCAGTACAATTATACAATTATACATACATACACATACACACACACACCTGTATGTATGAGTTTTTCTCTGCATTTATACTGTACATACACAGCAATAGAATAGTAATGCCCATACAGGATGAAACCAGTTACTGTGTGCCCTGTTTCTTGTGGTCGATATCAGCAATTTTGCCATAAATAATCTTTCCCCAAATAATACCTCTCCATTGTCTCTAATAGGTTGTCTATAATGCACTCAGAATATCATTTTAAGAGAACTGCTCTAATGCTAATTTTTCCTCTGGAAAATAGTTGCAAAAAAGTGCCTAAAGTTGATAGAAGATAATAGAAAGGATAGAAAAAATATAGATAAATCTCACATGCGCCCTGGGAACAGACAAACCATTTAACTAAAAGGGAAACATAAGAAATGCAAGTCTTAATGTTTCCAATGCAGCTGAGCAGGGAAGATGCAGGCCGTCCAGACATAGTGAATGAAAACAACTTGATTATTCTTTATGATGAAGTATTTGAATTATTTGAGTTGGGTTAGCTAAAGAAAACAACAAAGAACAGCTCAATCTATTTCGCTTCAAAATAGCTCCCCAAAGTCCTTTGGTGTGGGGTGTTTTTGTGTGTGTATGTGTACACACATATCACCCCAATTGTCAGACAATTCCTCTGGCTCCTCATTAATTTAAGACCCAGTTTGAAAATAAGCCTCAATTTATAAAAGCCTCAGTAGGCTTTCTCTATCCCTTCTTTTATTCCTCAGCACATCTGACATGGCCCCTCTTCCCTTTCCCTCCAGATAAGATGCTAGTGTGATTAAAAGCTCATGCTTCAACTGTGCCACCATATCACTTAGTTTGTTGGTTTGCCAGTGGCAGTGCAAGCACAGATTATTAATGGAACAGCTCATGCTGTCAGGAGAGAAAAGAAATCCATAAACTAAAGGAAAATCTTATGTGGGATCTAAAACCAAAGAGAAATTATATGTACAGGTGCTTTTTCTCTATATTATCCCTACCTTTTGTTACATTATCTCTAACTATAATCAAATCAGTAGTGAAATATCATTTGAAATGTTGCCATTGTTTTAAAAAAGGATCTTGATAGTTGTGCTAGTCCAGGCTAGAAGTATTTTTGCCCTTCACAACTTTCAGTTCTGGAATGTCTAAAACCAATATAAAGTAATACATCACCTGAATGGTAATACTGTCTATGTATTTCAAGAAACAAAGACCACAGCGCTTCCCTGAACACATCAGTCTGCAAGTTCCTCAGACATTGGCAGAGCTTTTGCAAAGCTACCATCTTTGAGAATCAGTCCTTCCTTATAGGGGTTCTCTATTTTAACCATCAGGTTTTCTATGACTATTTTTACTTATTAACATTTTAAGAAAATGTTTCCTTTCCAATGCAGTGATGGGTTTCACTTACCTTTGCTAATGGTTTGGAACTGTGAGCTCGCACTCGGTGCTTCTGCGCGTGCACAGAGCATCCATGATGACATCCGGGTGGGTGGCATCCATGATGACATCCCACCACCGCCGCTACCTGTTCGCCTGAATCAGGGCGAACCGATAGAAACCCACCATTGTTCCAATGCACTCAAACATAAAAGCATAGAGCTATGACTTCATGAAAACTAGAACCAGGATTTATAAGAGTTTTTCTGATTGTAAAGATTTGACATTCTGACATATATTCAGAAGCAAGAAAAATGATGTTTTATCCTGCCCTATAGTGCACATTCGGCTGTACCATGCTTATAAAAAAAACTGTGTCAGCAACTGTCACAGATACAATGCTGAGTGAAATATTCATCTTTATATGTGATGACCAAGAGCCACTAGCAGGACTGCTTCTGGTTTCAATCACCGACTCATACACAGTTGCTATGGTAATTCACAGTTTAATCAAGCTCAAGAGATAATAACAGTACAAGCATGCAAACCAAGCAGAATCTGAGACATTTGCCTGACTGATTGGCTTTTATTATTATCATTATTTATTTATTACATGCCACCTATCTCATGGATTTAGGTTATTCTGCGGTTTTAAATAGGAATACAAGTCCAAAATCAGTCCAGTGTTGCAAGAGTTGGTCAGGGTTGTCAGCCAATCCAGAGATTATGGATTCAAGTTTCTTACACAAATAGAATTCACAGGAATATCATGCAAGGGCAGGTATTCTGGTGGTGTTTCCAGCAACAGTATGAGTCAGGGGTTCCTTTAAGTCAGACTGCAGCCAATTGTCACCAATCAAGAGGGCCTTGCTTGGCAAGGAGACTCATAGAACATTTCGCCCTGCCCTACTCTCTACTTTCCAGGTGAGGAGACTCGGAGACCTTATATCATCAACCCTATGTGGTGCCCGGTTTTGATCAGCCTCATGTGACTCTTAGCTTCATGTCTCCTGAGAGTAACATTCCACCTGGACCAACTTCTTCATATTCAGAATCTGATTCCTGAACCTGGGTCATGATACTGACGGATTACTCTGCATTTCAAGAAAAGCATCATGGACCCTAAGAAAAAATATTGTGACAAGTAAAATATTGACTGAGAAATGGTTGGATGGAACCATTAGGGACAAAAACACATAAGTAATTTCCTTTTCTCTCCCTAATCTTTTTTTCTCTTTGTACTTCACAGTTAATAAGTTCAAGGACTGTCTTATGTTCTCAGCAGCAGAAATGTGTAACTTTTTCTGGGCTATGGAACTCTGTTGACTTTTACGTAGCATACTGTAGAGGTCATACTGCAATAATGAGCAAAAGTTAAATCTGAAATCAAATTGAGTTAATATTATTAGTTATGAATTGTATATTAATTTTTTCTTACCTGTCATATACATGTTTACAAATTAGTATCAACTTTCAAATGGGCTTGGGAACTGTACTCAAGAAACTTTAGACTAGGCGCAGGCTGTGCACCCCTCTGGTGCAAACTTTTACAAAGGTATCAGTAATATCAATTAGTTATCAAACTTCTAGAAAGCATTAAATAAATAAGGTAATTGTAGATTGGCACAATATTTCTGCAAGCTTTATCAAGAATTTATCTTTGTGTAATAGTCAGATGTTAATATTGGGCTGAAAAATGTGTGATTGGAGTGCAGATAGTTTAATGAAAGTTTTCTTTCTCTCTCCATTTTTCCTTACTTGATGAGGCTTTGCAATGAAACAACACAGAAGACATTTTGACAAAGAATTCTCAAACTGTACCCAAGAGAAAGCAAGGAAATGTGAAACTGAAGAACCTTCATCTCAGGGGAAATTGCACTATAGGAAAGCATATAACTAGCCACAAAAAGGAAAGAAAAAATAGTGCAAAATAAGCAGCCAGCCTTGTGACAAATTACAGTATGATTGGAACAAATTAAAGGATATTTTAGGACAAGTTAAACTCTGGTACATGTTTTCCAAAAGCCATTCAGTGATGAAATGGTATTCCCAGATACTATTTGTAAGTTGTGCAAACCTAGTTATTATTTGCTTCAAATGACTCCTATTTGATGTGCACAAGGGAAAAATATCATTTTAACACCCCATCACCCTTTGCCCATGTCATAGGTAGTGAATGGGTTTTAATAAAATAACCAATAATAATCTATACAGGATCTTGAAAGAATTTTATACTTGTTTTGTTTTCCTACTACAAGGATGTATTTTGCCATAAGAACAATATTCCATTTATTTTCAAAGCACATTGAAGCATCTTTGAAGGTTGCATTTTGTTAGCTCCTTAATTCTCTCTCTTTATTTCTGTGCTAGTTTCACTTAAAATATCACTAAGGCATTTAGTTCTCCACTATACAAAAAGACTAAGCTCTTTATTTTTGAAGGCAACACCTTCCTAGCTATAAATCTTTCCCTTTCTTGATGCATTTTAAAACTATTTCTGTGTTTGATATACTTGATTTATTTTAACTTTTAAAAATTGTTTATGTGTGTGCATCTTTAAGTCAATCTTGACTCCTGTCAACTGACTAGACAAGTCCCTGCAGTTTTCTTGCCTAGGTTCTTTGGAAGTGGCATGCCACTGCCTGCTTTTTAGGGCTGAGAGAGAATGACTGGCCCAAGATCACCCAGCTAACTTCATGCACAAGGCAGGACCAGAATTCAAGGTCTTCTGGTTTCTACCCAGATGCCTTAACCCCAAACATGCTGTCTTAAAAAAAGTATTACAAGATGTGAATTTTCTGTCCCATACAGATTATGATAATAATTTGAGATCTGGGTATTTTTCCTTTGTAGTTGCGCCCTTTGCAAGAATATTCTGCTAGAAACACACTCTTCTCTCTTCCTTCTTACACATTAGGATGCTAGAGAGGACAGATTACTTTTGCCAGAGTAGGAATGGTGTCAGCTTTGGAAGCCATATTAACACCGGAAGCTTCCACACTGCCACCTTCTTGTGCTTGGGAAATTAGGAAGGGGGATTTAGTAGAGGGAATGTAGTTAGACATAATAGCATTCTTCTTTTCGGTCAAGGTCATGGTATTCTTGCATCTGGAAGAGAAGTGGTTGAATGTTGGGATGGATGGTGATTGGACAATGTGATGGACTGATGAGTGCAGGGGTTCGATTTGTTTTTTTGATTTATTGAGGGAAAATCTGGAACTCTCAGATTTGGGTTTTCCCAGATGTGCCAGTATACCTACTCTAATAAATGGGAACTTTGAGAAAAATGCCTGTCTCAGAGTTTTTAATTGGAGTTGGGTTCTTCTGGAACTCTGACAAACGGATTGATTGCAATGATTTTTTAAAAATTAGATTGAGGGCTATATGCAATCTGAGGATTATGAGGGTTCTTTGCTCTCCAAGGGTGGATACACCACAGGTAACAAATCTGTACAAAATACACACCTTTCCCAACAATAGGCTATTGCTCTGTATCAACTCCACCCTCTATGCTTTGTAAGGTGATGTTGCAAATATCCAAAATATGTCTTCCATATGCAGTCCTTTAATATTTATATTAATACTTTTTTGCAAATCCCAAATATACAATTAGAGTATATCTTAAATAATTCAAAATAAAACATTTGATGTTAAAACTTTATTGTTTAAATAATACATTAATAGATATCTTTTATTTGGCATGCAGAACATAATTGACAGCCAATCTTTACCCAGACAAAATAAGACACTTATACATATAAATATGTTTTCCCACTACATAACCATATTATTTTAATCTAGACCTTTCAAAATAGTCTGCAATCTATTTTCAATAATGTTATGAAACAAGTCACAAAGTTTGGATTTATGACATGCTAAATGCTACAGATGTACAAGACAGAAAAAGTAACAGCTACTGTATGTATATAGATAGATAAATACATAAAATAAACCAGACTGATAAGAAACTAGTGAGAGAAAAGCAAACATTGACTTGCAAGTGACAGCTAGAAATCTGGAAGAGAGTGAATAATTTCAAAGCAGAAAAGACAATTTAAACTTGCTCCCAGAAAAAGACAGGGGTTTTTACACATGTATCTATATTGTTATATAATACAATGGTTCTCCCCACCTCCCACACCTCCCAAAAAAAGAGAATCTGGGCTGATCAGAATGTTATCTTTTTGTGATTACAGCAATACATGTATAGTATCCTTCCTCACAGTTGTGGTGAAGATGGCCTTCATGATTGATATGCATGTTAGTAGTAGGCCTAATTTATACAACCATGTGATACATTTTTGCATTATTTCAGTATGTCAGGCAGTTCATCTAGTTTGCCTATGAGCACAGTTCAATCAACAGAGGAATTCAAACTGAATTCTACGCTTCTGGAAGAATAAAGTCATTCTGAAAGCTCTGTATTGTTCACTAAAGGTCATATCTGCCATGGTCCTATGGATTGTACTCATTAAAAGATTTTAGTATTTTGTTGTGTATCTTACAATAGTGATGATGACCCTTGTGATACCTGAATTCTCATTATATTTTTATGCTTTATCTTAGCAGCATAACAAGTTCAGTTGTTCTACTTTTGAAATCCAAAGCAAGTCTAGCTATATGGCCGTGCAAGAGAAATATTCTAAATAAAAAAAATTGATTGTTTTTCTGATATTAATTCAGCTTCAGCAATTTCATTTTCTATGACAGATTCACTTTTACAATTTGAACTTCTGCTTCACTGTAAATTTTAAAGAACATGTTAAAAAGTTGTTTTAAAAGTATTGATTGTTTATTTGTTTATTTATTTATTCATTCATTCATTTTTATTTATTTAGAAATTTAACATGACTACCCACTCACTCTCAGTGACTCTGGGAGGCTTACAAAAAATAAAAATCCAATATGTAACAAGGGCCAAATGGTTCCAGAAAAGAAGGGAAATTGATATGTTTAATAAGGACTTCAGATATAGATCAACTTTCTAAACCAAAGTCATTCTGGGATACTGTATTTGTGGACTTCGGTTAATATATCTCTGGGCACAATTAAAATCTATTTAGATGACAAAGTAATTACTAACAAAATCACAATCATGTAAAGAGTATTACTTATAAAAGACATCTAGCTATTACTTCTTGTTTATAAAAGACATCTAGTCCTAGACTCTGTCAGATCTTTTAAAAATCTACTTAATCAGGGGACTGTGATCTATTTATTGCAATAAATGGGTTGGATATAAACAATCAGCAAGTAAAATGAAAATTACCATAGAACAGAAGCTAGTTCAGCACCAGTTGCTATAGCAGAGTCAATGTGAATACTTATCTAAAATCAATATATGAAAAGGTTGTTGTTGTTTTTTGGGGGGGGTTGTGGAGGTGGGGCTTCAAATCAGTTTGTACTCCTGGCAATTATCTGGACTACTTTTGGCAGTTTTATTAGCAAGATTTTTTGATCGTGGTTTGTCATTGCTTACTTTCTAGGGCTGAGAGAGAGTGACTGGCCTAGGCCTGGATGGTTTTGTGCCTAAAGCAGGACAAAAACTCTGCTTTCCAATTTCTAACCTGATGACTTAACCACTACACCAAACTGGTTCATTATGCAAACAATTGCAGATAAGAAAATATAAATGTGTCAAGAGACTTACAGAGACTAACGGACTAAGATGAATTTGCTTTTCACAGAGCTGACAGTTGCAATAAAAATGGAGTACTACTCCTGAAGTAGTACTGCCCAAGTACTACTTTGCCCAAGTTGCAGCCTGAACTTTTTATAAAGAAAATGGATTTGCCCACCTGCCCTCTTAATCGCTTTTTATTGTGTCTGCTCCAACACTGGGACATTGAACAACCATTTGTCTCAATTGCTGTAAGGTGTCCTGCCTGAGCAGGGGATTGGACTAGAAGACCTCCAAGGTTCCTTCCAACTCTTATTATTCTTATCATAAGAAATAGCTTATGAATTGCTTTTTGAAAAATAAGAACTTCTAGAAGGAAAGATTTTACCACAGCAGGCTATATTCCTCCAACCCACAGTGAAAAAAGATTTATACATGATAAAACTGGCTGAGGTTTCAATAGTTAAAATAATAAACCAGCGAAATGACTTGGATACACGGATCTTACGAATTAAGGCAAATATGCATGTCCCAGGATAACATTGCAGGATCTAATATGTGTAGGTCACCACAATTGGGACATGGATCTTAACTCAGAAAAGTGATTTGGATAATTTTCTTACTTTGGATTTGCAAAAGTAATGTGCCATACCTATGAAGGAATTCCTGAAAAAAGGAATAGTACCTAAATGAAATAATCAAGAACCTTAAAATTAAAATTAAGGTTTACAAAGTGGGTCTATTTGATCAAGGTTAGACTGTATATGATCTTTTATTTTATTAACAGCTTTTAATAGATTTTTCTTGACTGAATAAAAGGCTTGTAAGATTTGTTGTGAGTAAGATGTAGGAAGAAGATAGTTTTGTTTTGTTATTAGAGAAAGTGATAAGTGATGCTATTACAGTTGAGAGGAGATTAAGAAAAGATAATGAGAAATTAATTTGTGGTACATCATTTGAAGGGATTAAAGATTCATATTTTCAATTTGTTGTTTCAAGTAGCACTTAATGGATTTTTTCTTGATTAAATTTGAACGATGAGGTTTAAAGGTTTGTTTATAGATATTGGAAAGATATGGGAAGAAGAGTTTTAGAGAAAATGACAATGCATTGTGTAAAGTACAAGAAATAATTATTAAATTGAATTATTTCTTTAAAGTATGTATACAGGAATTGGGGAAGAGCGTTATTTCTGGTAGCCATTAATAGATTTTTATAGATTAAATTTGAAAGATTATTTGCCAATAGATAAATAATGAGGTATGAGGTAAAGGGAGTTTGGGTTGAAATTTTAGGGATGATGTTAACCTACTGAAAAAGAACTCTGTTCCTTCTCTGCACCCAGCATAGAATGGAAGCTGTGGTTTTTGCAAACAGAAAAATGCTTCTAATTCTTTTCATAGTACAGGAATTCTTCAGCAAACTAATAAATACTTTTGCAAGCAAGCAACCCTTCCAACATAAGCATTTAAAAGGTTACTGTGCAGCTCCCATTCTGAAATTTTTGCAATAAGTTATGCAAGCTCTGTGCAGAATCAGTATGGTAATGGTTAATTTGTTAGACTGGAATGGAGATAACAGGGACAGAAATTGTCAAATCAAATCAAATCAAACCTTTATTGACAATGCACAACATGTGTACAATGAAATTGAATGAGCCTCCCTTGGTGCAGCCCCCCCCGAATACATCTCAATGACTCAATAAATAAAAGAAAAAGAAATTCCTAAACCCAAATAAGTAATAACCAGCACACATTCCCATATACATATATTTATATAACATTATATTATATTAACCGGTATGAACATGTTGTACGTTGCACTGGCCCTGCAAGTCTATCATAGTAGACCTAATTGTGGTGTCATGTTGCATTCAAAAGTCTGACGGCCCACAGATAAAAGCTATTTTTCAGCCTATTCATTCGGCTGGCCATGTTTCTGTATCTCCTTCCTGATGGTAGGAGAGTAAAGAAGTGCTGACCAGGGTTGAAACATCCCTGAGGATTTTGCTCTGCACCACACCCCACAGGAGATAAAAGGGGGTGTGGTGGCCATTCAGGCTCTGTGACGGACAAAACTAAACAACTAGCCTGGAACGTGTTATTTTTCCAGGTGAGATCTTGGCTAAGGTAGACTCCCAGAAATTTGAAAGAGGAAACCCTCTCTCTATGGGTGACTCTGTAGCAGTCTTTCTCTTTCAACACCAAAAAAGCTTCTTAAACTTCTTAAACTCTTAGAGGGTTTGCTAGTGCAAATAATGCATGAGGTTACTAACATTATTTGCACTAGCAAACCCCCTAAGAGTAACCTGCCTAGGGAAGAATACAGAGCATTGCAGGAACTAAGAAAGGATGATAGTATAACCATACTGCCCGCAGACAAAGGCAATGCTACAGTGATAATGAATACAGTAGATTATAACAAAAAGTTACTCGAGCTCCTCACAGAAGTATTAATGGAAAATGGGTTCCATGAAAATAGAATTAGAACTATAATCCAGCAATGGACAGAGCAAAACCCAAGAAGAAGAACAGAATATGGGAACTGCCATCCTGCCCTATATAAAAGGGACCACCGATAAAATTGCCTTGGTAATACAGTGGTCTAAGGCACCCTGTTATTAAACTGGTTATTAAGACCAGCTGCCTGCAATTACTGCAGGTTCGAATCTCGCCAAGGCTCAAGGTTGACTCAGCCTTCCATCCTTTCTAAGGTAGGTAAATTGAGGACCCAGTTGTGGGGGCAATAAACTGACTTTGTATAAATATACAAAAGAATGAAGGCTATTGCTTAGCGCATTGTAAGCCACCCTGAGTCTCCGGAGAAGGGTGGCATATAAATCAAAAAATTTTTAAAAAATTAGTAAGATATTACGGAAACAAAAAATAAAAACAGTGTTCCGTACAGATAGAAAAATATCGATGATGGTGAGAAACCCTAAGGATAAAATTGAGTTGGAAAACCAGGGGATATATGAAGTGCCATGTGTCTCCTGTCAGTCATCTTATATTGGACAGACAAATAGACGAATAAGTGTGCGTTTAGAAGAACATAAAAATGCAGTGAGGAAAGAAGAGCAAACTTCTTCTTTGGTACAACACATGAAAGCCACGGGACACAATATTGATTTTAATAAAACCAGAACAGTGGTGAAAGAGGAACATCTCAACAAAAGAATAATCAGGGAGGCCATCGAAATTGAAAAGAGGCCGCAGAATATGAACAGACGAGACGACGCCTCTAGGTTATCAAGTATTTGGGGACCTGCACTGAGAGAAACTCGAGTGTTAACATCAGAAGAGAGGCAGAGATTCCAACAAGCAACCAGTGGTGTTGCAAGGCCTGCCAGAATTCTTCCCGCTCTGCAGAGGGTGGCTAGCAATAAGGAGAGAGAGAGGATCGAGCCAGAAGACAGGCTGAGATCTCAACTAACAATCAAGGGTGCTGTGATGCCTACCAGAATCCTTTCCCCTCTACAGCAGACAGATAATAATAGAGAATCTGAGAAAGCTGGGCCTGTAACACGCAGCCAAGCAGCTAGGATGAGGAAGCAGGAAGAAAAACTGCTGTCCTCCAATCGGGACACAGAGTTGCAGGCTAGCCAGCATACGTCAGCAGCAGCAAATATAGATAAGCGACAGCTCCGACCTCGCAACAGAGAACCCATAGCTTCTAACGAAACAAGAGCCTGAAGATGACAGGGTTGTGAGCCTGTCGAAACATTGCTATAAGAAAAACTTTTAAAGTCACTGATAGGATTTTAGCTGAGGTTTTAAAGGACCTTGCAGAGTGCTCTGTAAGGATTTTTAGAAGATTTTAAGCTGGGATTTTAACCAGAATTTTAAACATTTTAACCAACTTATTTACAATGATGCGGGAAAACACCTGAGATTTTAATTTTTTGTATACACACACACACACACACACACACACACACACACATGGATACATACATACATTAGAAAGGTAATTAAAATTACTTTAAAGATAAGCAAGATTGAATCTATATTCAACAGTTAAGCATTCTATCTATTCATCTTACATGTTTACCGTGAGCTACAATGCTGCCAGAATGATATTCCAACATCATTATGTAATCTGTACCTTTTATACTTAATTCCCAAAACACTTTTTTTTTTTTAATTTGATTTATATGCCGCCCTTCTCCGGAGACTCAAGGCGGCTTACAATGTGCTCAGCAATAGCCTTCATCCTTTTTGTATATTTATACAAAGTCAGCTTATTGCCCCCACAAACCGGGTCCTCATTTTACCTACCTTAGAAAGGATGGAAGGCTGAGTCAACCTTGAGCCTTGGCGAGATTCGAACCTGCAGTAATTGCAGGCAGCTGGTCTTAATAACCAGCTTAATAACAGGGTGCCTTAGACACTGTACTACCAAGGCTCTTTGATCACTTGAGCCCTTATCCCCCTTTGGCAGATATCAGTGCTAGTTTCTAATTCCATAGGATAGCTTCATATAGTGCACATTGCATTAGATTACAATCAAGAATGAAAATAATAACTTGTTTGTGAAAAAAAAATCCTGCAAAAATAGTTTCCCACACACAAACACATCCCACAAAAATAGCAAAATATGAATAATGGTAATAGAATGTTATGTCTTGTTATTATACATCAATATACATATACTGTATATTTATATATACATATAGAATGAACAAATACAACATAAACAATCTGCATATTGCAGTGGAATGGACTCAATGATCCTTCCAATTTTACATTTCTAATCTAAGACTTTAAGAAATAACAAAATAAATAGAAAATAGAAAAATCACTAAAAGGGATGAGCAAAATTATATTAATGCGATAATACAGTGTAAAAAAATAATTCACACTATATGAGTTTTCATCTTTCGATCCTGTATCAGAAATCTGGCACTATTATTTTTATTATCTTTGTTCTCAGCAGCAGTATAATTAGCAATCTGAACAGTTGTAACTATTTGATGGGTACACTGTTACACCTGATAAAACCTAAGTATGTACTTTTGTAGTTGCTAAGCAAAATTTAGCTACAGAATTTGTGACAGTTCTAATAGAAAAATGAAACATACACTTTTGTCTTTTCTTATTGTAAGTCTCCTGAGGAGTGGCTAAAATGGCTCATAAATCTATATAGAAAGTATAATATAGTGAAATATAGCCTGCATCCTCTTTTAGAAAAGAGTCACAAGAGAAAAACATTCAGTCTCAAGCACTTTAACATTAATATCATGAGCCTTTAATAACAGTTGAAGGTAATATGTCAAGCCTGACTAATTTTTGCATTTGTCAAGAATTAACAATAGTCCGCTGGATCTTGTTAGTATGTAAATGAGCTTGGGTGCAAATTGTCTACCTACAGTATACTAGTAAAATTCTATGTGCAATTTGATATTTCCTGCATCTCTTTTATTCAAATGCACACATTGAAGCCTTAATTAGTGTAATGTATTCAAAGGAAGGACGGAAGTGTATTTGGGATTGTATTATTTCTTTTATCCAAATTTCTTGTAATACTGTGCCTATAGATCCTTGATACTAAATGTATGGGCAGCTAACCTTTGCAATTTTAATATGAAATTAAAATTCAGCATCTTTATTATTTGTATTGTGTACAATTGTATTAAAAGGATACTTACACTCCATTTGTTTTAGATAAACAATGGATCCTTTGCTAACATCTAAATCATAATATATGTTACACAGCTGACATTCTTCAGGGCTGTTTCTACACAATTTCTACATATTCAGCAATACACTGTGTTCTTTAGTGATGTTAGGAAAGTGTAAAATTAACTGTATATTTTGCAGACTGTTCAGTATCACAGTACTGTCATCTTGGCATAATGTTAAATGATGTCTAGGAAGACTGATATTTTGTTGTGTTTATGGTGACCTTATTTGTAAAATGGTTATTGCTTTTCTCAAGAGCACCACAGGTAGTCCTCAATGAATGTTTTTTTAGGTACACTGAGAACATATGCACCAAAGACAAATTCCTTGCGGTCCAATCACACTTGGCCAATAAAGAATTCTATTCTATTTATCTATCAATTATGACCACATTTGAGTCCAAAATTTCTGTTGCTAAGAGAGAAAGTTCTTAAATAAATTTTGCTCCATTTTCTGACCTTTTTTTGCTACCATTGTTAAGTGAATCACTGTAGTTGTTAAATTAGTAATATGATTGTTAAGTGAATCTGGATTCCCATTGACTTTGTCAGAAGGATGCAAAAGGTGGGGTACAATGACCCTGGGACAATGCAGCTGTCATAAATATGAGTCAATTGCCAAGTGTCTGAATTTTGATCACATGCCCATGGGGATGCTACAATGATGATAAGTATGAAAAATGGTTATAAGTCATTTTTTCAGTCTTTTGTAAGTTCAAATAATCACTAAGTGAACTGTTGTAAATTGTAAATACCTGTATTTACAAAAGCATCTCAGATTTAATTTAATTTAATTTAATTTCCAATTTATATACCGCCCTTCTCCCTGAGGACTCAGGGCGGTGTACAGCCAAGATAAAAAACATAGAATACAAATATTAAAACATTTAAAAATATATATAAATTTTGGCCCGAAAGTTAAGAATCACAGACTAATTAAAAGAATTTAAAAATTTCTTCTTAAGCCAACCCGGCTTGCTGAAAAAGATGGGTTTTCAGGGAACGACGTAAGGCATTGAGGTCCTGGATTCTTCTTATCTCCGGGGGCAACTGATTCCAGAGGGTGGGAGCCCCCACAGAGAAGGCCCTCCCCCTGGGGGCCACCAGCCTACATTGTTTGGCTGATGGCACCCTGAGGAGGCCCTCTCTGTGGGAGCGCACGGGTCGATGGGAGGTCGTCGGTAGCAGCAGGCGGTCTCGGAGATAGCTAGGCCCTATGCCATGGAGCGCTTTAAAGGTGATAACCAACACCTTGAAGCGCACCCGGAAGACCACTGGGAGCCAGTGCAGCTCGCGCAGGAGCGGTGTTACATGGGAGCGCCAAGATGATTCTTGCAATTCTGATTACAAAAAAAGGGACTTTGGGCTATATAAAAATGTGTTAGATATGTGAACCATCATACTGTAGATCTTTATACTCTCAAGCTCATACATGCTGGACATCCAAAAGGCATACATTTTGGTATGACCAAAAAAATGGACAGTCTCCATATGCAAAATAAGCTTTGTATAACAGTAAATTTGAACCTACTTTTGTTAGATGAAAATGAAAACGGAGTGTCATGAGAAATATAGAAGGAATGAAGTAGGCATGAGTTGCTTAACAAATATGTGTACCCTGTTTTCCCCGAAATAAGACATCCCCTGATAATAAGCCCAATCAGGCTTCTGAGCACATGGCAATAAGGCAAAGTTCAGATTTCACCACTGGTGTAAACCATATATATATACTTGATGTTTTCCTGCTTCACCCTTCAGTGTACTCATTAATTCTTATACTTTTCTACACTTAGTTAATACTGGTTACCTTGAAAGTGAATGTACTGTATGTATGCTCAGCCTTTTTTTTTTTTTTTAGCAATTACATTATACTGTCTGAAATTATGAAAACCTATGTTCCAATTTTTTTAGCAATTGTTGGAAACAAACCACAGAAAATAGAGGGATGCAGTGGATTTCAGTTCCCATAACAGCACAAATTAGGGAAAGTTCTATTAGATTCTTCATCCAAAATTCTTTTTTTAGCAATTTAGTGCAATAATATGTTTACTTGTTCAGAGATAGAATATACTGTATATGTTCATAAAATCTCTAATTAGAAATATATAACTTGGGAAAACATTTTAGCTTTCAGAAGCTTCTGCTACTCAATATGAACAATCCTGAATTGTTATTCAATTGTTATTCAATTCATTCCATCAATATTCAATCCTGAATACTGATGGAATGAGATGGGAATTGCTATCATCACTCATGGATGTTTATCAATTCATGTCACTGCCCATCAAAATTACATCTGTTGTAGACAAAGGTAACTATCAGAATTAGTATGAGGTTGTTCAACTTTATACTTCTATATAACCTACTTTGTACTATAAGATGGTGACTACCTTAGAACCACCTTAGAAACATATGTTGCATTAGAAAAATATACTTCATTTGCATACATTGTAACCACAGTTACCCCCATTTACATCCCATTTGTGTGCCAGGCTACTGCTAGTTAATTAATTGTACTTCTGTGGTGGCAAAAGGACCATGTAAATGTGTGTCTGGGCTTTGGGTGATTTTCCAGTTTCAGGAAAGAATTGCTACAATTTTACATAGTGAGCCTGAGAAGGTCCTTCTTGCCAGTTGGTTTTGCCAACCACTGGAGTAATAAAGCACCATGGTACTGCTGTCACCACATGTTAAAAGTCATTAGGCAACACTTCAAACTCTTTGGCTCAGTGTAAGACTATGAGATTATAAAATATAATGTATTTTTTATATTTGCCTTTCATTTCCTGATCTTCCTTGTGTACATGCCATGAGCCCCTTTGGAAGAAATTTGAGACCCTAAGGAAAGCCAAGCTCATTAAAAAAAATTCTATATATTGACCAACTTGATAGGGAAAAACAAAATAGATGCCAATATCTATGCCATGCCATTCAAAAAATCAGATATTAAGATCTTAATATCTGAACTATAAAAAAAGATGGACAGATATTATTTTATCCAATGTGTCACAGTGTAGTATCATTCATATACCCTTCTAGCATAAAGTTGTCCATTTAGTGTTTGTGCTCATGACAATCACCTCTGTCTCACTGGCAGCCAGTTCTTAAGGCAGCTCACATCAGTTTAGGTATTCCAATGTGGGAGAGATGTTTTCCATGTTACAATGGTGAAAAATACTTCATGTGGATAATTAAGGGCTATGGAGATGGCAGCTTGAAATGATGCAGGAAGAGTCAGCAATGTGTTGGCTCAAATTCATCTGGCAGATTTGCTACAGGATTGCTTTCTTCCATTTAGTCACTTGGCTATGTGCCTCTCACGCAGTACTGAATTGGCTGCAAGGGACACCTGAACCTTGGCTTCTAAAATTATATTGTCATTTAAAAAAAAAAAAAGGTTGGCTAAAAGTAATTGCTTCCTCGGTCAAGGAACTTACAACTGAAATATATATGCTCCAATAGACAAAGGAAGGAAGGAAGGAAGGAAGGAAGGAAGGAAGGAAGGAAGGAAGGAAGGAAGGAAGGAAGGGTGGGTCATAACCAGTGAGAGTGAGTTCTGTGTTGGAAAGGTATTGTTCACTTCCTGGAATGTTAATACCTGACTGCATAGGCAGAGTGGGGTATCTGCCATGGCTAAGTAATCCTGATTTATTGACACCAACAAATCCATCCATATAAGGATGGGTAAGTGCATAAGTTTGCTTACGTAGGGAGAGCTGTTTTATTGTTACAGAAAATTGTGCTTTTATGAGGTGGCAGAAGTGCTAGAATTAGCCTCTCTCTTTTGTTAATGAGCAGAAGAACACTGGTGGGATTAGGCACATGCCCTTAATTGATTATGGAACATCTGTAGTTTTGCCCAGTTATATTATTGTTTATTTTTATTGGGATTGCTTTAGACAATTGTACAGAGAATCTCCACTGCCTGTAGTCAATTTCACTTTCCTTTGTTAAGGTAAGCAATACTTCTTTTCTTTTTGGCAAGGAGAGAATGGGGAGTGGCACTTAGTTCTAAGAAGGGAGTTGTTTTCTTAGTTATATTATGTAAATGACAAATCTGAATTTAAACTCTTCAATAGTTTTATACATTTCTTGAGCAATAAAGAATACCTATAACTGATCTAAGTCCAATGCAGTTCTTAGTGATAAAACTCACATTTTACACTTGAAGTTTCCAAGATGAAATTTCCAACTAAGCCCAGAAACAATCTCAGCAGAAAAGTCCTGAAAGTGATTGTAGGTCATTTGTCGGAAGAAGAAAATTTGGTCCAGAAGAAGACAGGTATATTATATTGCTTTACTAATGAGACAACTGAATATCATTCAGCAACGTCACTATGTTTGATGACCTGCTTATTCTCGTTTTCAGTGCTTTCATACATACATGGACATATATTTTAGTTTCTTTTATGGCCACTCTGTACGTGTATGTGTGTATGTGTATGTAGCTTCAATTAGGATTTTAACAAGTAGATAAAACTGCATTTTTGTGCTCACATTTTATTGACAGCTTCTGCACAAACCAGAAAATCTTTAACAAAATTAAAATGGAAACAAAACTCATAAAAATCAGGCCTTCCTTGAAGCATCAAATCAATGAGTAGTTTTGCAAGACTTTTTCACTGGTAGCATTCACTGTTCTTAATGTTTATCTTGGCCCAAGTCATATGATTAATAAAATTAGTTTCTAGGAAATCGTGTGAGAGAATTTCTTATACCTTGGCTGTGGATTATTTCTCTGCGTTTAGCTTTTGCACTTATATACTTTAGGAGTAGGAGGATTCGATTTGAAAAATCTAAAAGGCAATGAAATCAGAATTATTACAAGTCAGCAGAAGGAAACTCCTATAGTCCCGTTATGATGCCAGGAGTTAAGAATTTAAACGTATGATGTAATGCAAGCTCTCTAGAGTTACCTGAGGAAAAGCAAACTAAGTAAAACATGTTATTGTGCAGAAAATCTACTGTTCTGTTTCTTCTCTAAAGAATGAATATTTCATTTCTCTCTTGGCTGGGCAGCACAAATGAGTAAATAATGCCAATTTTCAGAATGATATCATTCTGAAAGGAAAGGTGCTCTAGCCTGTCAAGACATGTAAATAAAATATTTGGTGCTAGCTTTTTGACAAATCTTATGAATTTCTTATAACTACATCACATTATATATTGTGTTATCTGAATAATTAACAACATCTTGCTGAACACACCAAATACTCTTATAGAACTAGAACCAAGTTTCTCCTTCCTGGGCTGTCATTCCAACCCTATTGCATAGTAAGTCAGGGGTGTGATGACCCGGGGCATGGCACAAAAGCAACACAACCAAAGAACAGGTCTAACTCCCCTTTATTGCTCCAACTGTGCCCCCAATGTTCCCACATTCACTACAAGTCCGGGAGCAAAGCTCTCACACACACCTTCAGAATTCTTTGGCTGCAAGTAGTCCAATAAGACAGGTTAACCAAACAGCAAGCAGGGCCAGCAGTCCAATAAGCCAGGTTAGCCCAAACATTAATCAGAGCCAGCAGTCCAATAAGCCAACCAGAGCAGTAAGTTCAGCAAAGCAGGCAAACAGCTTTGCATTGGTCGCGTTGGTTGATGATCTCTGGAGGGCTCGGGACAGAGGTTGTTCCTCTGTCCTAGTCCTATTAGACCTCTCAGCGGCTTTTGATACAATCGACCATGGTATCATGCTGCACCGGCTAGAGGAGTTAGCGGTGGGGGGCACCATCCTATGGTGGTTCTCCTCCTTTCTCTCTGACTGGTCGCAGTCCGTGTTGACAGGAGGGCAGAAGTCGACCCCGAGGCCTCTTGTATGTGAGGTGCCACAAGGGTGCCCCTTCTGTTCAAAATTTATGTGAAGCCGCTGGGTGAGATCATCCGTGGTTTTGGGGTGAAGTACCATCAGTACGCTGACGATACTCAACTGTACATCTCCACCCCGGACCACCCCAATGATGCCCTTGAAGTGATGTCCCGGTGCCTGGAGGCTATGAGGATCTGGATGGGGAGAAACAGACTCAAGCTCAACTCATCCAAGACCGAGTGGCTGTGGTTTCCGACATCCCGATATAGTCAGTTGGTGCCATCACTGACTATTGGGGGTGAGTCATTGGCCCCCACGGAGAGGGCTCGCAACTTGGGTGTCCTCCTGGACTCACGGCTGTCTTTGGAAGAGCACCTGATGGCCGTGGCCAGGTCCGCCTGATTCGCCAGTTGTGTCCCTTTCTGGATCAGGACTCGTTAAATACGGTCACTCATGCTCTCATTACTTCCCGCCTGGACTACTGCAATGCTCTCTACATGGGGCTCCCCTTGAGGAGCACCCGGAGGCTCCAGCTGGTCCAGAATGCGGCCGTGCGGGTGGTTATGGGAGCGGCGTGGTGCTCCCATGTGACCCCCCTCCTGCGTGAGCTGCATTGGCTCCTGGTGGTCTTCTGGGTGCGCTTCAAGGTTTTGGTTACCACCTTTAGAGCGCTCCATGGCATTGGGCCGGGGTATTTACGAGACCGCCTTCTGCTACCAATAGCCTCTCACCGACCAGTACGCTCCCATAGAGAGGGGCTTCTCAGGGTGCCGTCAGCCAAACAGTGTCAACTGGCGGCCCCCAGGGGGAGAGCCTTTTCTGTGGGGACACCTACCATCTGGAACGAGCTCCCTCCAGAGATACGGACGATCCCGGCTCTGCGCACATTTCGTTGTGCTCTCAAAACATTTTTATTTCAGCAGGCTGGCCTGGCCTAACTCTTCCTTTTAAATTTTTAAATCATTTAATTTGTTTTATAAATTGGGTGTTTTTAATTTTTTTCGGCCAAAATATTTAATAATTTTAATGGATTTTTAATGTTTGTATTATCTGTATTTTATCTTGGCTGTTCACCGCCCTGAGTCCTCCGGGAGTAGGGCGGTATAGAAATTTGATAAATAAAATAAAAATAAATAAATAAAAATAAACTGGCAAGCCCGACAGGACAGAGTACAGCAATCTCCAGGGTTTGGCAAGTGCGCACGAGGCTCTACAGATTCAACGTTTGTTTCCAACAAATGCCCCTCCTGCCAGCACTTCCTTACATCTCAGTTCCCAGATGTGCCTTGTGAAAGAGGGCGGGGCAGTCTTCTACCATGTAGCCAGCTCAATCTGTGTTGATCTCGCCGTCTTTCTTCCCTCCTTGTTCTCAGATCAGGAGTGGTAGTCCTTGCTCTTCTCCCAAGCTCTCCCTGTCTGCAGGCCTTACTAATTCAGAAAAGCCTGCCTGGACTGACTGTGCCCTTCACCAGTTTCCTCCAAGGCCAACGGAGCCAGCCTCTCCATCTCTGTCAGTTCCAGCTCATCTTCCCCCGCAGATTCAGACTCCATTCAGATGGATGACACAGAGGTGTCAAACTGCATCATGCACCATGCTCTACCCAGCTCCACAAATGGGAAAAATGTCACAAAAGTCATATTGACGGCAATGTGACACCACGAATTTGACACCCATGTTCTACGGTTTTAACTACTTTGAGTAATATTTCAGTTTCATCATTTACTTTAGGCAAACCAATCAGGCAGGGAACATTTGTGTTTTATTAATCAAGCTTCTGAAAAGCTCACCTGCTATCATATACAAGTGATTTCAGCTGTTGCTTCTGCTCCACTGAATGTCAACTTTTGGGTTTTAATCTAATGGGCTCCAATTATCAATACTCTCACACGAGCCATTGTATGCATTTCTTGCTTCTTTATCTGTTAGCCATCCATCTGTCATTCTCAAGTAATTTTGAGCCCATAGTGGCTTCCTAATGTTCTCTAGAAGATTATGAGTCCCTGGAGTTTAGGCAATTGCTTAAATCTGTCTCCCTCCTGTCCCAGGCTTCAGCTTCATGTCACATGCATCAGTGATCACTGGCGTGTAGCTCGGCATCACTAGCTTTTTGGTTTTTTATGAATATTGCTATGTACCTTAATTAGGATAACAGTGAAACAAACAAATTTATTAAGATTTGAATGCAAATTAAGTTCAAACCATTGTAGGTACTGTCATTTTAGTTAATGAAATTCTGTTGGAAAGAAAGAAAAGACAGATTCTGGAATCATAGTGGATTTTTAAAAAAAATATTTAGAATTGGATCATGCAGAGAACCATGCCTATTCACAAAGGATTTTAATAGCAATTTAATCATTTCTGTCTTTAGAATATATTGGGACACAAGATTTATTCTATTCATTTTTTTTATCAGCATTACTACTGCTGACCAGCCAGCACCACTATGCTATGCTATTGTTTCTTCCTGCCTCTAAAATTTATCTTGTGTAAGGAGAGGGAAAGCAATGCCAGGGTTCTTCTTTTGATACCCCTGTGGTCTTCTGGTGTGCAATTTATTTGTTTTATTTTACTATCTGAGAACCATGCCAGGAAGACAGCAAAATGTGTTCCTTCTTGTATTTCTTCCTAGCCAGTCTTGACAAAACATTTTGAATGCAATGTTCACTTATGGAGCAATAGCATTGCTTTGCTGAAAGCACAGAAATACTATACTTTCAAGCCAGCTAGATTTGAAAACAGCAAAATAGTTTCATCCACTCAGTGCTACTAAGAAAACTATCAGCAGAGGAATTAACTATAATATGATTTAAACAAGCTTTAATTAGCTTTGCGGGAGGTTACTGTACCTTTATTCTTTTCAACTTTCCATTGATACCTTCCCCGGTAGAGCAACTCAGAGTGAGGCAAACTTTTTTTGATTTTTTTTTGTTTTTTGTTTTTTGTTTAAGAAAGCAAGACAGTATCTTTGGCCAGACTCACCATGGTAAAATGGCCTCTGCTATTGCTCTTCCACCTTGCTTCTAGCTTGTATATCTAAGCAGCCGGATGTTTTGGGCTTCAATGAGAAAGCAATGCTCATTGGTGACAGGTGAGGATGGGTAGACCCATTTTACAGAAGATGTTTTGAAACAGAGTTTATGTTTGTACGTGTGCTCCCCTTATAAATACTTGTTCTTCACTTATCAGGGGAATTGTCACACTATCTAGAGATGAAAATATGTATTCAGGTATCAGCAAAAACACCCACAAATTCAACATTATTATTTGATTTAGTATTCTTGCTATCGCACATGCAAATGTTGATCTAAATGCATTTTAAATACGAAGAAAACTATGTGAAGTGGGACACACGTATGATTTTCAATTAGGTTTTAGCCAATCATGACAATCTAGTGTCATTCCTTCAGCTTTTCTTACTGGTCCTTCCATTATTAAGCCAT
The DNA here is from genome assembly GCF_059756535.1 of Pantherophis guttatus. Taxonomy (NCBI): domain Eukaryota; kingdom Metazoa; phylum Chordata; class Lepidosauria; order Squamata; family Colubridae; genus Pantherophis; species Pantherophis guttatus. Next base: position 48,204,772 of record NC_142070.1, read on the forward strand.
TCAAACTGATAGTGTTTTTTAAAACAAAAATAAAGCAATCCTAGATTGTAAAACATATTTTGCATCACAAATTCTGAGTAATTTCACAACAAATTGCCCTTTTACCCTTATTAATCATCTTGTCTGAAAGAACAATCATCTTCATGGTCTAATGTTTTCAGTATTATTTATCGGTTATTAGTCGACCAGTGCAAGCTTATTTCTGCTTTGATATTCCTAGTTCTCAGTTAAGAAAATGAAATAATATAGTATTTGAACAAGCTTTGAACAATGGCATGGTATTTTAATGTATTGACTAAATTTCTGAGGATTTAATATCTGTTTGGAAGTTACAAAACAAACAGAACAAAAGAAAAGTCATTTCAGGATCAAAACCTCAGTTCTTGATTTTTAACTTATTGTTTCTGATTATAGCAAAGGTGATGCGTTTCTTTTTGTTAACTCTCACATTTAGTTTGTATTTATTGCTATCACAATCTATAGCTCAAGTATATGATGAAGTGTATTGCAGTCTACTAAAATGTATATAGAAATGAATCCATTAAAATTTAAGCTTGGTATTCAAAATGCCCTAAGGATATGTCCATAATATATGATGGAGGGCCAGAAATCATTCCACTCTTTCTTGTTTTTTTCAGTGTTAGCAGCTGGAAGATTTGTTTAGGAGAGAAGGAGGGATTAACAGAATTTAAAGAATCCTGAATGCATCTAATGATGTTGATAGGAAAATAACAATGGAATAAAATGTAAAAGTAATTGTTAAGTTGGGTGAATGAGGATGCAGCAAGCCAGAGTAGTTCGTGACAACAGCTCTTTATTGTATAGTGAGACTCCAGCAACTGACCCAGGGAGCCAGCTCCCTTTATATACCTTGCAGCTGTGGTGGTCAGCCAATCAGCTGAGGATCAGTTAATTCGAACTTCCCGCCAAGCAAACCTATTTACATAACACTCCTCCCCTCCCAGAAGTCACTTAGGGTGTTATTTGCATACAAAGTCTCTCAGGTGACTAGGGTGTGTGCGAGTCCTAGTTGACCTGCGCAGTTCAGTCGGAGGGGCGGCATCGAGCAGGTCGGAGGGACTCTCTGTTTCTCCCTGCTCCGCCAATGAGGCCTCCGGGACCTCCTCGTGGGCGGCGACTTCTCCTGCTGTTTGGACTACTTCGATGGGGCGGCGCTGGATACCAGAATCCTCAGCTAAGTCCTCCGCTGCACTCGGGCTTGTAGTTTGTGCTTCTGGTTGGTAGTCGTGGTCAGAGATGGGGTCGTCTGCTTTGTCGTCGATGTCTGCGGTTACCCGTTTTCTTAGTTGGTCAATATGTCTGCGCCAAACTCTCCCGTCCCCCATGTCTACCCTGTATGATTTGGGCCCCGTGATTTCTGTGATTGTCCCGGCCTCCCAGAGTGGGCCCTGTCCATAGTTTCTAGCGTGTACCGATGTTCCTATGGTGAACTCTCTAAGCTTCCTCTCCCCCCACTTGAAGACCTCTGGGGAGTAATTGGGGTTTAGCCTATCTAGTATTCCTCGGAGTTTCCGCCCCATTAATAGTTCTGCCGGACTTCGGCCCGTGGCTGTACAGGGTGTGGAGTGCTGCGCTATTAGGAACTTGTCTATCCTTTCCTGCCAGTCTCCAGGGCTTAAACGTGAAAGGGCCTCCTTTGCTGACCTCACAAATCTCTCAGCCTGTCCATTACTAGCCGGATGAAATGGGGCCGAAAGGACATGTCTGATCCCAAGTCCCGCTAAGTAACCCTCGAACTGTGTTGCGGTGAATTGTGGCCCGTTATCTGACACTAGGATGTCCGGTAACCCATGGGTAGCGAATAACTGTCTTAGCTCCCTGATGGTTGCGTCGGTGGTAGTGGCCTTCATTAACTTGATCTCCAACCATTTGGAGAATGCGTCTACAACGACCATGAAGGTCTGTCCGTGAAAAGGGCCTGCAAAGTCAATGTGTATCCTGGACCAGGGTCCCTGGGGCCTTTCCCACTCCCTCACGGGTGCCGTTGGTGGATCTGATCTGGACTCTTGGCAGGGCTGGCATCTCCCCACCCACTCGGTAATGTCTGTATCCATGCTGGGCCACCAGACATAGCTCCTGGCTAGCCCCTTCATTCTTACAATCCCAGGGTGCCCCTCATGCAACAATGTTAAGACTTTTTCCCATCAACGTGAAGGAATAACAACCCGATCGCCCCATAGCAAACAACCCCCTTGCATTGTCAATTCGTCCCATTTTCCCGCGAACGGTTTAAACTCCCCGCTCCCAATCTTTTCCGGCCACCCCCTCATAACCCAACTTGCGACTGTCCGGATCACATGGTCTTTGGTTGAGGCTCTCGCAACCTCGGCTGATGTTATGGGCCCAGAGTCCAAAATGTCTATCAGCAGGATGGGGATGCCTGGTGTGCGGTCTTCTAGACTGTCGGGTAGTGGGCATCGGCTGAGTGCATCCGCGTTGCCCATGTCCGCCCCTGGTCGATGTACCAGGTGATAGGAGTATGCTGCGAGGAAGATGGCCCAGCGTGTCATCCTGGGCGATAGGGCTGCCGGGGTTGGTCGATCTCCCGCGAGGAGACCCAGGAGCGGTTGATGGTCAATGATTAGTTCAAAGTCCCTCCCGAACAAGTACTTGTGGAATTTCTTTACTCCCGAAACGGTGGCGAAGGCCTCCTTGTCGAGCTGGCTATAATTTCGCTCGGCGCTTGATAGAGTTCGGGAGTAGTATGCGATGGGCGCTTTTAGGCCATTCGGGAGTCTATGGCTCAGGACGGCTCCCACCCCGAATGGGGACGCGTCACATGCTAGAACAAGGGGAAGCATTGCATTGTACTGTATTAAAAAACTTTCAGCTGATAGCAGTTTTTTAATGCCGGCGAATGCCCTGTCTTCAGCCTTCCCCCATTTCCAAATGGCTTTCTTGGTTAACAGTCTATGTAGGGGTTCTGCCACTGTTGACTTGTCTTTAAGGAAAATGGCGTAAAAGTTTAATAGCCCCAGGAAGGCCTGTAACTCTGCCTTGTCTTTGGGGGTGGGTGCTTCTTTGATTGCCCTGATCTTGCTCTCTGTGGGGTGTATGCCGGTGCCATCTACCCTGTATCCTAGGAATTCGACTGAGGGGACTGCGATCATGCATTTGTTTCGTTTTACTCTGAGTCCTGCATCCCTGAATTTCCTTAGGACCTCCCTCAGCCTTTCTCTTAGCTGCTGCTCATTGTCGGCGGTAATGAGCACATCATCAAAATAGGGCACCACCCCGGGGATTCCCTGTAGCAGCCGCTCCATGGTACTTTGGAAAAGTCCGGGGGCTACGCTTACTCCGAATTGCAAGCGGGTGCACTTGAAGGCCCCTCTGTGGGTTACGATAGTCTGTGCCTCTGCGGTAGCGCCATCTACTGGCAGTTGCTGGTACGCCTGCGCAAGATCGAGTTTTGCGAAGATCTTGCCGGGGCCCAGGGAATGCAACAAATGGTGAACGATGGGCACTGGATAGGCGCTCTGCTGCAGGGCCTTATTAATTGTGCATTTATAATCAGCGCATATGCGCACTGATCCGTCCGGCTTGACCGGTGTCACAATTGGGGTCTCCCATTTGGCGTGGTCGACTGGAACGAGCACCCCTTGTTTGATTAATTTGTCCAGTTCAATGTCAATTTTGGGTTTCAGGGCGAACGGTACCCGCCTAGGCTTTAAACGGATGGGTGCAATATTGGGGTTGAGATTAAACGAAATCGGGGTCCCCACATACTTGCCAAGCCTTTCGTCGAACACGTCCTGGAACTCTTGCATCAGGTCTTCCTTCAGGGTGCTTCGAACGTTCCTTACTCCGGTGAATCCCATGCCTAGGGCTTTAAACCAGTCCATGCCCAGGAGGCTAGGGAGGTTGTCGCTGACGATGGTGAGGGGCAGTTTCTCGGTAAACTCCCCGTACTGTACTTGGAACTCGCCTCTGCCTTCGACAGGTATGCGGTTCCCCTGGTAATCCTTCAGTCTGCGTTGCTGTGGCTGGAGCTGTCGCTTGTGTGCGCTGGGGATGACTCTCTTTAGGTTCTCCCAAGACATGATGGATATCGGCGAACCCATGTCGATCTCCATCTGGCACTCCCGTCCCTCGATTTCGACCGTGGTGTAGGTCTTCTCTCCGGGCGAGGTGCAGGTCTGTGCGATGCGTATGGTGTAGGCCCCAGCGTCTTCAAATTTCGCGCCCTTCCGGCTGCCGCCATCTTTGTTGGGCCTTCGGTGTGGCGCTGGCTTGGATTGGAAGGTTTGACCACGTGGTCTGTAGCTCTGGTGTGTCTTGGATCTGCAGACCCGAGCGATGTGGCCCCTCTTCTCACAGGAGCGGCAAACGGCGTCCCTGAACTTACAGTTTTGTCATGAGTGGGACCCTCCGCAGCTGGCGCATCTGTCTCTGGGCTCCCTCCGGGCTGTGCGGGACTGCTCGGTGCGATAGACCTCTTCTTCAGACTCCCCCTCGCTCGTGGTGCTTACGGCCTCTCGGTGCACTGGCGCCGTCTTCTGCGTTGTTCTGGTTAGGTGGGAGCTCTTTAGCTTCTCTGCAGCCTTTACTGACGATTCCTGCACTCTTGCCTCGTCTAGGGCGATGTGTAGGGTCAGGTTTGACCTCGCGAGCAGCCTTCTCTGAAGCCGGCTATCTCTCACTCCGCAAATTAGTTGCTCTAGGAGCATCTCATCCAGGTCTCGGTACTCACACTGGGTTGCGGCCTTACGCAGGGCAGCGACGTACTTGCTGATCGATTCGCCCTCCTGCTGGAGCCGTTGCCGGAAGTCGTAGCGCTGGACATACTTCGATGGCGTTGGTGCATAGTGGTCTTTCAGCAGGGTCTGCAGCGTCGACCAGGAAATGTTGTGGACCGAATTCGGCTCCGACAATGCTTCTGCTGTGTCGAAGACCCTTGGCCCGCAGTGACTCAGGAACAGGGCTTTCTTCCAAACGTCCGGTAGCCCTTGCATGTCGTTTGCCACCATGAAGTACTCAAACCGGGACATGTAGGATCCCCACTTCTCTTCTTTGGGGTCAAAAGGCGCTGGCGGGGTGTAGGCAGACATCGTTTCGGGATTCTCCTGTGCTCTGCTCGCTCGCCTGGCTGGATTCAGGATGCGGCCTCCGGTCCCCTCTCTGAACGTGGCTTCAGCTCTTTTCTCTCGAGTGTGGCTTCAGCTCTCCTCTGCTTCTGGCCTCAAAATCCCACCTTCGTCGCCAATGTTAAGTTGGGTGAATGAGGACGCAGCAAGCCAGAGTAGTTCGTGACAACAGCTCTTTATTGTATAGTGAGACTCCAGCAACTGACCCAGGGAGCCAGCTCCCTTTATATACCTTGCAGCTGTGGTGGTCAGCCAATCAGCTGAGGGTCAGTTAATTCGAACTTCCCGCCAACAAACCTATTTACATAACAGTAATTTATGCTCAATTTTGCAAATTTTTCATAAAAGTTAATTAAGGAATGTCACCAGGGGAATGGTACTTAAAATAAATCTAAACTGCATGAATATACGCATGGGTTCAAATGTCTTCCATTCCATCTAGTTTTTCATAAATCTACAATTTCTGTCATGCAGAATGTGAAACATGTTTTTCAGAGTAATCCAACCTACTTCATTTCAGTTTAAAAGTCTATCCAGATTCAGAAATATTAGTGTGACATGAAATCACAACATGATAACTCTTCCATACATTAAAGTTCAAAATGAAAGCAATAGGAATTACAATACTGCAGAAAGCAGTATTTCAACTGCTGGATTAAATAATTATATTTTTCTTACACTTATAAAGTTGATGCCTCAGTACCTGTTTTCATACCAATAGAAGCGATATTTATATATTTATATAGTAGCTGAGTATGAAATCCTTGGTGAGCTGAGTATGAAATCACTGAGCTTAGTTTTTTTCTTGCAGACATTTTGGTACCAGGCTAAGTAACATCTTCAGTGCTCTAAAGAGCTTGCTCTCTGTTTATAGCTTGCAGTAGCTGCTAATGGTGACTGCTAATGGTGATGTATTGTTTTTTTTCTTTAGTAGTTCCTTGATTAGGCTGTTGTTTACTGCTTGATTGTTTGACTTGGTTGATCTTACAACCAAATACAGACAGCACCAAATTCTTCACAGTGTATATTTCATAACATTTCATAACCTAGAATTAAAAGCTATGCATATGCCAAAAGGCAAGCTTGTATTTTCAAATCAGAAGTTCCCAGAAACAAATTAATTACACACAGATGAAGTAAAGTACATAGTTACTGTTAGTGATAGCAATACTAAACAATAATTTCAAACAATTGTGCATAGTTGTATAACACTTCCCCATTATCAGTTCTCAACAATGTGACATCACAGCTGCCATTATTTAGCTAGAGTTGACCTTCATACACACTGAGTTCTTCCCAAGAACCTAGATGTCATCAGGTATCAATGTAGTATATGTGAAGATCTAAGCAGTATGGTCTTTTGCAATTGACAGATGGAAATTTTGTCAATGGGAAGATTTTCTAACTGCCATCCATGTTTCCATACAGACCCAATGTATCAATAACTACTGAGACAACCACAGCCAATTTATGCCATATTTTTTCAGTTATTGATTTCAGATCTTGATATTCTATGACCTTCTTCCATTCTTTGACAACTGGTCTACTATCCCCTTCTATTGCCGCATCAGTTATCCACACATTTTTTCAACCACAGTTGTATCTGGTATGTTATGAGCCAGGACTATCAGTCTATTCAGAAATTCCACAATATTTTAACCTGCTCACTTTTGACTATATGTTATTTTTTAATTATATGTTCCCACCAATTTTTCATTACAGGCACCTGATAATTTTTACATATATTCCAGTGAAGCATCTTGGCAACTGTAATGTCATCATTTATAATGAGTTTCTATGATCTTGCACAAGCTCAGTATACAATTTCCTTTTTCTTCTGCTTCTTTGCATAATCTGCTTTTTGACTCATTTGATGATTTTTCAGTCTGGTCTTGATTACATTAGTTGGAATAGCTTGCTTTTGAGGAGCCAAAATCATGCTTTCAGTTTCTTTTTTGAACAGTCCAGCTTTAAGTTATTGCCAGATTTTATTTTCCTGGCAATGGCATAAAACTTTCTCCTCAATCTTTTGTAGAAATTGACCACGTAATGCTTTGCCTTGCCAATTCTGTTGGTATTTTTATTACATAATTTCAATAGTTGTATTTGTTTCCTGTACATTTAGTAAGTTCCAAGTTTTAACTTGCATCAGTACTTGACTGCTTTTCAGCTAATGCACACTTTTCTTCTTTGACAGTTTGTTTAACCTAAAGTAAAGCTCTGCCTCCATTTCTGCATGGCAGGTATAATCTATCAATATCACTAGGGATGTAATGCATAGTGAAAAGTCATCAGTTCTGTTGGGGGTTTTTTGGTGCAAACTGTCCATTTCATCTTGTGTCCAGTTAATAATTCCAGCAGTGTGTTGTTTCACAGGTACTGCCCAGGTATTGATGGTTTTGAAGGTGTTTCCACTGTTCAAGTTGTCTTCTGCAGGTTTCTTACTCTTTGGATATATTCTTTACTAATCAAATTTTAAATTTGTCCACACTTAATGGTATCCAACTGTAAAATGCTCAGATACTTGTAGGCTTCATCCTAATGGCTCTTGATGGTTTGGCCATTCAGCATTTCAATTCTACTACTATTTGTACACCATTTTATTGCAATTCTAGCACATTTCTCTAGACCAAATTCCATTACCATATCTGTGGTTAAAAATTCTTACAGTATTTGTTAGTGACTTGATTTTGATTTCTGATTTTCCGTAAAATTTCAGATCATACATATAAAGGAAATATGAGGTACTATTAGCAGTTTTTGTTGTTTTTATAGCCAAGATTTGTTCTCTTCAAAATTGCTGAATGTGGGGTTGAAGCAGTGACAAATAATAAGGGTGAAAATGAATCATGCTGAGATATGTCCTTCCTAATATCAACAAGCCCATATTTTTCACTTCCTACCATGTATTCTGTATTCCACTGCTTCATTATTTTTTCTATAAATATTCTAATCTTTTTACAGACACCATTTTTACAGTGTTGGTGTTGGTGTTTTACAGACACCAACATTTAAAGATCCAATTATGTGGCAATGAATCAAGCACCTTTTTTTTTTTGTACCTCTGCTTTTTCTTTTATTTGCTTTCTGTTCTATTTATTTCTGCTAAATAATTTTGTATACTGTCTGCTATATTGTATGCCTATGAATATTTCAAACATTTTAGGCAAATAATTTCTGGTATTGCCCTTTCACTGGGTGTTTTTGAATCAGATATTTTGTCAGTTGTTAACCAGTTGCTGATATCTCCTTTATGAAATTTCATTAAGCTCTATAGTTAGATATAAATTAGCCAGATATTTTACTCAAAAGTCATTGAATTAACTATTTCCAAGAAATGTCAAGTTTTTAATGCTTTTCACTCAATTTTTAATTTTTAGTTTTTCCATTTGATCACTAGATTCATCTTCAATTTCTTTTATAAATAGAGCATTTTTATTTTTGAGCTTTTGATTTTTCTAACAGCTAAATGTTTAGACTGGATTTGGCATTTTTATCCACCTATTGACTCCTTGCCAAGGATCTGGAATGGGCAGGTGTTGTTGTTTGATGGTGTTAAATTATTGTTGAAGGATATAAGCTGTTCCAAGTAAAGCTGCCTTTTGCAATTGACGGATGGTGATTCTGTGAAGCTGATGGTGTCAAGTGATGCTCCAGATGTTTTGGGGTTTTACTTTTTTTCCCACCATCATTTTACTTTTGTTTTCAGGTCTTTGTATTTTGTGATTTTTTCTAGTTTTTTCTCATTTATTCTGCTCTCTCTAAGTACTGACATGTATACTACACAGGCTTTTTTGTCTTTCTTATAGATGTTGTTAAATCTGGGATGTAATGTGGCAGATGCTTGTCTGTTTGCATTCCAAAATTCTAGAGCACTTTAGATTTTTCATGTTTTATTACTTTGTCTATTTTGTGATCCTACCAGTTCTTGGTTGCAGGCAAATGAGATCTCTTGCAGGTATTCCAATAGCAGTAGCTTATATACTTAGACATATATACCTCTTCAAAATGCCTTACGGCCCTCTCAAATCAGTTTACAGAGTCAATATATTGCCCTCAACAATCTGGGTCCCCATTTTACCCACCTCGGAAGGATGGACAACTGAGTCAACCTTGAGCCGGTGAAATTTGAACCGCCTAACTGCTGGCAGCTGGCAGGCAGCAGAAAGAGCCTGCAATACTGCCTTCTAACCACTGTGCCACCACCAATGCTTCATTGTTGCTACAAAGTTTAACATAATTCAATGTATTTAGTACAATTATCAACTAATGTTAAGTTATGTAAACAGGAGAAATTGTATGATCTTATAACATCTCATCAAAGTATAGGATATAGAAGTATACAAGAAATACACTTCATAAACTAGGGATCCTATCCATCTGTTTTAACTTTGCAAATGATTAACCATCCAGCTCCCTATCCTTTAGTATTCTAGGACAACAGCCAAGTTTGCTTGGCCATGTGTTATGTTAAAAGTATCATCCTATCTTCTTTCTTATATGAATATGGATAAGCAAAATGGCAACATTTACAACCACCTTTTTACTTCTAATATATGTTTTTTTTTAAAAAAAAATGTCCAATAATAATATTTATGATAACCTCCATCTTATACCATCCATGTATAAACTATTTAGTTCTCCCCAATGAGGAAAAAGTATTTGATCTCTTATTAAACATTTTATGGAAAAGTCTAAAGTGCTTTCAATTATTTATCAGAATTGAAATCCAGGCCTTGGAAACTGCTGGCATCACACACACATGCATATACACACATATAATATTAGTAGCAGCCCACTGAGTACCATTAGGTCATAAAATGCTGCTGTAGCAACATTTCTGTTACAGCTGCTAGCGCTCATGCAACTTTTACTACAGTTATAACATCATTTATTACATTTTCTTTATGATGCTAATGCATTGCATTCTGTTATTTTATTATTCCCTCTCTGATAAAGACTGAAATATATAATATTGTGAACAAAATACAAGTCTAATAACATAGCCTTCTGCATTAAAAATATCTTAGATAAGCTTTAGAGACTCATAAAAATATTAACATAGGATACCAAAAGGGAAATATTTGGTTGGACATTTTCTTTCATTTGGTTTATTGTTCCCAATAGAGAAGATTTTTCTTTTCTTTTGTTTAATTATGCTTTGTCAAAATGCACAAGGGATTATATAAATTTGTGGCTTTTTTTTCTTAATTATAAGCCATCATTGTGGGAGATGATAATTTGCACTTCAGTACTAGAAAGATGTCTTTATAGTATTAAAATAATTATTTGAACTAGAGCAATGTCATTTAAAAAAATCTTATTTCACAATACCCAATAGGATAAAGTAATTGATAATTACATTTTTACAGATTAACTAAATTTAACTTGCTTTGCGGTATAAGTTTGCATTAAAAATAGTGCTTATTTCTACTGAGGAAAATCAATTCATTTAATTAACTGCTACCTGGTGCTACTGCTTACTTAAACATGAACTCAACTGTACAACGATAACTTGCTTTAAAATTCCTCACTGCATGGAGATAGCCTTAAAATATTCTCAGATTGTTCTTATTGGCTTTTTATTAATTGCATGGAAAAGATTTAACAAGGTATTTTAAGAATGAATCAAATCAGCATAATAAGAGGAATTTATTAAAGGAGCAGATACGAAAGCATCAACCCTCTTCTGACAATCACAATGTACATCAGGAGGAGAGCCAGCAGTCAAGAGATTCTCTCTTTATTCTTCTCTTTACCTCTATTCTGCTTTCCTCAGTTGAAAGGCTTTTCATCTTTGGCCTGATTCCTCTGGAAGAGTATTTCGTTTCTTCTCCTTGCCCACTTCTCCAGAACAAAAAAGCTAAGAGAAGAAGGCTTCCTGGTGAGATCTCTAATTTTTTTTTAAAAAAATAAATCTTTCTCATCCTTTAGGACTAAGCACTTATTGTTCAGGATCCTGAGCTTGGTCTTGCTAACTCATGAATGTTCTGCTAAATATGACCCTCTTAAATGAATTGAAGAATTACAATTAGGATTAGTGCAAAGTTTTCCTTGCACTATTTGGCATTGAAATTTAAAAGCAACTGGAGATTTTTAACCAAATGCAGCAATGTCCCAAAAACTAGGATTAAGAATCAGAATCAAAAACAGAACAGAGTTTGAAGACATTTTGGAGATCTTCTAGTCCAGGAGTCTCCAACCTTGGCAACTTTAAGACTTACTAACCACAAGTCTTAAAGTTGCCAAGGTTGGAGATCCCTGTTCTAGTCCAACCCCTGGCTCAAGCAGGAGTCCCTATACCATTCCAGACAAGTGGCTGTCCCCTCTCTTTTTAACAGCCTCCTGTGATGGAGGACCCACAACTTCTGAGGGCAAGCTGTTCCACTAGTTAATTGTTCTCACTGTTAGGAAATTTCTTTTTAGTTCTAGGTTGCTTCTCTCCTTGATTAGTTTCCATCCATTGTTTCTTGTCTTTCTTCTGCTGTTTTGGAAAATAGGTTGAGCCCCTCTTCTGTGTGGCAGTCCCTCAAATATAAGAGAAACTGCTGTCATGTCAACCCTATTCATTCTTTTCACTAGACTAGACAAACCCAATTCCTGCAACTGTTATTTATATGTTTTAGCCTCCAGCTCCCTAATCTGTTTTATTGCTCTTTTATGCACTCTTTCCAAAGTCTCTACTACATCTTTTTTTATAATAGGGTAACCAAAACTGCATGCAGTATTCTAAGTGTGATCTTACTAGGCTTTATAAAGCAGTATAACACTTCATGTGATCTTGATTCTATCCCTCTATTAATGCAATTTAGGATTCCTTTGGCTTTTTTTGACTGCTGCTGCACTTTGCTGGTTCATATTTAAGTGATTGTACACTAGGACTCCAAAATCCCTCTAACAGTTACTGCTATTGAGCCAGGTTTTATCTAATCTGTACCTGTATATTTGATTTTTCTTGCCTAAGTATAGAACCTTACTTTTCTCTAAATTAAATTTTATTTTGTTAGGTAGGGCCCAGTGTTCAAGTCTGTCGAGATCCATCTGGATCTTGAGCCTATCTTCTGAAGTGTTGGCTATTCCTGCCAGTTTAGTGTCATCTGCAAATTTGATGAGTTCCCCTTCTGTTCCCTAATCTAATCCCTAATCATTTATGAAGATGTTGTATCTAAAATGAAACCTACAGAACCTTGAGGTATCCCACTGCCTACTTACCCCACTGCTTACTTCCATGTCGCTGTAGTTCCATTGAGGACTATACATTGAATGTGATTTATCAGCCAGTTCTGAATTCCTCAGGTGGTGATACTGTCTATCCCATGTTTTTTTAGCTTACCAAGAAGTAAGTTTGGTCTACTTTGTCAAATGCCTTACTGAAATCCAAATATATTATGTCCACTGCATTTTGCTGGTGCACTAATTTAGTCACTTTGTCAAAAAAAATTTTACTACTGGTTCTGTGGGCATGGCTTGGTGGGCGTGTCTTGGTGGACATGGCAGGGGTTGGATACTGTAAAATCTCCATTCCCACCCCACTCCAGGGTAAGGTTACTGCAAAATCCCCATTTCCTCCTGATCAGCTGGAACTCAGGAGGCAGAGAATAGATGGGGCGGGACCAGTCATAGGTGGTATTTACCGGTTCTCAGAACTACTCAAAATTTCCACTACTGGTTGTCCAGAACTGGTCAGAACCTGCTGAATACCACCTCTGGTGTGTGTGTGTGTGTGTGTGTGTGTGTGTGTGTGTGTGAGAGAGAGAGAGAGAGAGAGAGAGAGAGAGAGAGAGAGAGAGAGAGAGAGAGAGAGAGAGAGAGAGAGAGATCCAATCCAATCTCTGAGAGTTATATGAGACTGACAGCGGTGGTCTCTCTCTCGCTCTCTCTCTCTCTCTCTCTCTCACACACACACACACACACACACACACACATCAGGTTGGATCTTTCTTTCTTTCCTCCCACCCCCCCTCCCATCCCACCTACTAGAGACCCTGGATTCCCCTCCCAACTCTGCCTGTCTCATACAGGCACCACCCACAGAGTGACATAGAGTTGGCCACGCCCACTCAATCACAAGACCACCACCCCCAGCCATGCCCACCGGGTCATTAGGAAGAACTGGTTGTTAAATTATTTGAATCCCATTGTTGGATGCTTATCCTACAGTTGGGTAGGTAATATATAGAAAACTATGTTCTGTAACTTTAACTGCTACAAGATGACTAATTGGCTGTGCTAAGCAGACATAAAAGAAGGCAGGAAGTTCATTCACTTCTGTTTCTGCTATTAGAAGGTTGAACTGCTGAAAGGAACTGTGTCTGTGTTACTGAAGAGAACTGGAATTGTAAGCAAACTATGTTTTTGTGTTGAACCGTGATTATTTGAAGAAGTGTTATCTTTGTTTTGAGAAGCCAAGTTTGTTTGTTTTACTACAAGTAAAGACTGTTTATTTTTCTTTAAACGTTCAGAGTCTGTGAGTATCTGTGTGTTTTGCTAAGCAACGTATCTATTCGCTGTCTGGTCCGTTGCACCACTTTGCAGAGGGCAGTTTTACCCTCAACACCCATCACTGGTAGTAAAACCTCAGTATTCAGGTTAAATTGCTGTGGGTTTTAGATTGCAGTTTGGGCACTCAGTCCCTAAAAGGTTTGCCATCACTGGTTTAGACTATTTGCTAAAGCCAATAGGTATCCCTTAACATAAGAATTGTTTGTGTTTTTGATTTTGGTGATTGCACTGGTTTTTTTTTTTCTCCTTACATCACTAATGTACCTAAAAAAAGGTTTGATCCTCTTTTTAGTAGCTTTGCCAGTTCCTTCTCTTTCTATGGTTATTTATTTATAATGTATTTATATTTACCCTTTAAAATATATGAGGTTCATGTCTTTAAAAAAGCATTCAAGGCAGACCTCATTTTCAAATAAATATATCACCAGATTTTTAAGATTATAGTTATTCTAATAGGAATAACTTCAGAAAAAAAAAGTTTCAGCCAAGATTATTAATCTGCTAATGCTCCATAGAAGTTTAATTTTAAATGAAATCATACTCTTTTAGAGATGATCAATAGTTCTATCCACAGGATATGATTGATGGAAGAATTTGCTTAGATTTTCCATTTAATTTTCTGTTGAATTCCCTTCCTGATGCACAATACAGCAAATAGATTTTGGAAGCTTTAACTGTAGACTTCCCAACTTAAGTCATTTTACTAGCTGTGAACTCTGAGACTTATATTTTCAACATGTCTGGAAGGTAGCAGGTTGGGGTAAGCAACCTTACAAGAAAAATATTATCTAATTTTATTCTATAAAGAATTATGACATGGAATCACAAGAAGCTTAAACAGAGCTTTGATTCAAAATTATTTGGTTTCATATGTCTTGTGGGTGTTAAAATAATTTCTTTCTGATTTCTCAGTATTTTAGATACCTCTTTCTATTTCATTTTTCATTATATGAAACTGAGTGATTCTATATCATGGGTTTCTATATTTTTTATTAAAGGTTATAATTTTAGTTAAATGGATTCTAGACTAACATAAAGATTCCAACTTGGTTAGAACATCTGAGGAATTTCAAGAACTCCTGAAACATATTGATAAAACTAGATTTCTATTTTATGTTTCATCTATCTAGAGAATTGCATAATTTATTAATAAAAAGATAAACAATCATAAGAAATAGGATTTGTGCAACCTCATGTTTGTTTTTCATATTCAGTTTATTTTGATTGTCTTTAATTTTTTATTTCTCCTCTTCCCCGCCCAGTTGATATAGTGATGAATTGAGGTGAACTCCTAATATCTACTAAAGTATAGCAAAGACAGAAGACTGACTTAATTTGGCCATCAGGTCTTACAAAATTCAAAATTTAGAAATATGCTATTTTTAAAAGTGAAAAAATATTGAAATTATGCTTTGCTGGTGATACTTCATCTTCTTTCCATGTTTTATTTTTTAGTTACAGCTTACAGACTCAAAAGCTAAAAATATGCTGGATATCTACGAAGGTCCAGCCTTTATCAGGAGTTGGTTTGTCTCCCCATTGCTAAAAAAAGTCTGTTAACTACCCTAACTTCTAGTTGAATGTCTAGTTAATCTTCAGCAGCCATTAAACCCTATGAAGAATTCAGTCCACTCTTCCTCCTTCATTGAAGAACTTCCTGCAGTGTCTTCCTATTTCTTATTTCAGACAATTTCCCACTACATTTCAACTAAAAAGTTTTACTTCTCCATACTTATTGCAAAAAGGGGGAAATTACCTAAACAATGAGCCTGGTTAATGAAAATCTCAACCCAAGCTGATTGGAAAGGACATTTTCATACAACATAATTGGACAAGGAGTGAGTCTTATGGCTTTTCCTTTCCCTTTCACAATTCTCCTGCATTGCACAGATTGAAAAGCAGCAGCAAAGTCTCTATTAAGACTTTTTTCTTCCATACAGCAAGACTGGACTCTGGATAGAAATGTAGGTATGGACTTCCAATGCAAATCTGAGAATGTTCATCCATAATGGGATTCTTAAAACACCCTGCAGTTGGGAAACTGCTCTTTGTGAGGTTGCTGATTGAAATAATGTTGCCATGCAATCCTTAGCAGGGGAGGAGGGGTGAGATCTGCCTTTTTCAATTGTCATTTTCAGACAGGCATAAAATATAGATTAAAAGGGAGATAAACTACTATATTTATCTGAAACCTGAACTATTTTGAATACATCACGATCTCCGGAACGTTTAAAAGTTTAAAAAATTTTATTTTAAAACTTGTGCTAAGCTTTCGTCGGCCCCTACCGACTTCGTCAGAGTGTAAAATCCCCATTGAGGAGCTGCTTGCTTTTATGTAATGCTGATCAATTTAGTCATTGCGCGCGTAACAGGCCCACACCCTTGCGTTCCCCTTGTAATTAACTTTTTTTCTGCCTTAGTCATGCTAACAGATGACGATGCACTTCCCCTGCCTCCTTCCCCATTGTGTGTTGCCTCTTTCTTTCCCTGGGGGGTAACGCAGGGTTATCAGGCATTGCTTTGAAGGTATTTCTCCCGGCTCTCTCTCCCTCATTGTTATGCCTTTCCCGTTTAGGCATACACATTGCCTCCTTTAAACCCATTTGTTTTGCCCATGATCTTGTGATGGGTCTGCGTTGTTCTTCCTTACCCCCCTATCTTCCTCATTCTGCTGTTTCCCTAACCTACTCTCTTGCCCTCTGTCAGGGTTTATCACACCTTCATTGGGCCACTCTCCATGCCTAAAGGAGGAAATTTGTCCCCGATCTCCATTCAGTCTTAATGACCGGTCCTCCTTGTCTTTCCTGGTGCCGTAAAGCCTGGTATGCCGGTGGTATGTCAATATGTCTATTGAGGGAGTTGTTGTTAGAGAACCAGGCTTCTTTCAAGAGGCGCCCTCCTTTTGTTTCGTCGTGGGCAATGACTTCGGTCTCTTGGAAGTTGCACTCGTGACCATGCTCCTCCATATGCATCCAAATCTGGGAGCGCTGTTCCTTACGTCTGACCGCTAGTTTGTGCTCATGCACCCTCGTTTTCAGTCGTTTTGATGTTTGTCCTATGTAATGACCTGTGCAATTGCTGCAGTTAATACGGTAGATTATTGAGGAAGTCTCCTCCTTTGGCAAAGCTTCTTTCAGGCGCATTACTCTCTTCCTCAGTGTTTGGTCAGGTCTGTGTGCCACTTTAACTCCATGTGGTGCAAGGATGCGTGCCGCAGTTTAGGACATCCCCTGTATGTATGGGAGCACCCTCCATGTTGATGTTCCGCATGCGCCCTCCATGGGCTGCCGGGCCCTGGGTGTAATAAATCGATGGATAAAATCCCTCGAATAACCATTCATCGGTAGGGGCCAACGAAAGCTTAGCACAAGTTTTAAAATAAAAAATTTTAAACTTTTAAATGTTCCGGAGATCATGATGTCTATCGCCTCTTCTATAACTATACCTGGAACTCGCATTTTTAGGACAATTCAGGATGTGGTTATTCTTTTTATTACCATATTTGCATGATTGTTTCCATCTATAAACAACTTTTGTATTTTAATAATCTTCTGGCCACCTGAATTATATATCATGCACTCTGATATTCATAAGAGTGGACATGAATTTTCAGACACATGTTATTTTTGTGGCCCTAGAAAAGTTTTTTTTTTAAAAAAAATCTTTCCTGCCATTTGGAAAATTAGCACTTATAAATGACATACAGAGGAGCTGACATGTGTCATTAAGAAAACTAATCACAATCACCCCCTAGGTTTTGTTTTTGTTTTTTTTAAGAGGGAGGACCCTTTTAGCATTATATAGTACATAGAGGAACATTATATCAATACTGAAGTCCCTGGTATGAAACTAATTTCACAAGCAGATGGCTCTACACAATGTTGATGGCCCTTCAGTTTCTTTATTGCAAATAAAATACTTGCTAGTTTTAGTAAAACAAAAGTCAAGCACAGCTGTCTTATTTGTATATATTTTGACTAGGTGGGTATAATCAGTCTTTAAATGATGTGACATAGCCCATTCTCCCTCCCTTTCTCATTTGTCATTCAGAGTCATTACTGAGCATATGTGCCCAAATGGGAAAGCATCAGGTATCTTGCACTCAAGGGGCTATTCATCAAAGGAAAATAAATGTAAACTGCAGTATATCTTCTAATAAGAAAGGGGGGAGGATATGTTGTTACTTTAGAAGCCTAAAGCAATATGGCATAATCAGAGTTCTAATTAATCACCAAGAGCCTATAGCAAAGCAAAGTACTCTCTCTAAAAGAAAACTTGATCAGTTCACAATCAGATTCTCCAGAATGGGGTGCAATATATACCAATCTTAGATTGGCAGAGTCATCACACCTGCAGGTAAATCATAGATTTACAATATTTCTTTTCCTTTAGGCCTGATTTGTCAATTTTCACTTAATTTCAATGGCTTTCAATTAAATCAAACTACAGCTTAGTCTTTGAACTTGATCCTAAATAAAGGGCTATAAGATTGTGTCCTAAATAAATAAGATCTCTTTACTTCCTCCTCCTTCCTTTTTTGAAGCAAACTAAAAAAAGCACTGTCATATTACATATAAAAACAAATAATTCAGTATGGAACTTTTTGAATGTTCCTGTTTCATAAATCGCCATTCTTATATTCAAGTTTAGACCCTTTTCTTCACCTTGTTCTCTTTTTTATTCTTTTCAGCTGAAAACTGAAATAGTATCTATGTTTAGTGAAAAGCTATTGTGTGGGAAGCAATATTTAGAAAACTTGTAATCTTGTTATCTTTCATACAGTATCCTCACAATCCTCCCATTTACAACAATCAGAGTCAACAAGCATATTTTGTATATAGATACATATACAGGATAAAAGATAAACTGAAGAAAAAAATAAATGAAAAATAGACTTTTAAGAAAAAAAGTAAGAATGAATAAAAATTCAATGTCATTAGGTCTTCAGGTTATGGAGGACTTGATTACAAATTATAAAGTGTTAAACTGTATTATAAAAGTGCTCTTCTACTGGTAAACCGTTTTATTCATCACTTTCTCAATAAAGTTTTTTACATTCCACAATAGGTGTTCTTTGGTCATTTGATTGACTTTTCTTTATTGCACTGTATTGGGAACATTTAAATCTTTACTTAAAATCACATCTTTCTTTCAAGATAATTCTTGAATTTTTAAGATGGAAGAACTTAATCAAATAGCTCTTATCTTTTAAAAATCCTTAATAAAAAGAGATGAGTGGCAATACACTATCTATAATGTCAAGATTAGAATAATGTCACTTTTGGATTTTGAAAGATAACAAATGTTGAATAGTGAAAAATCTAAAGCTAAAACAGATAGCATAAAGAAGGATTGGTTGTAAAAAATTTAAAGTTAAAAAAGAAACAGGCCTTGAGTTACAATCTATTCTGTATTTTTTTCATTTATAGGGCAAGAAAACTATATTAGATGTCTGACAATATTTTCCTACATACATATGAGTAATTTCAACAATGTTTGAAAATTCTATTAATTCCATCATTCATTGCTTTTCCAAATGAATCAAATTCCATGATTTCAGTAAAATGTTTCCCTATAAACTGAGCTTCACACATTGTTCATCATTGTTTAATGACAAGATGATTAGAATAGATATATCAATTTTATTCTGTTTCTTAGTTTTCACTGCTTAAATTTACTTTGTCCAATGAATCTGTAATTGTTTTAAAATTCACAAGAAAATCCATGTACATGGCAATTTGCATTTCTCATGAGCTAAGTATTCCATTACTTTTTCTGTATACTTTGTATCCACTTTTGCTACAAACAGGACTGGAAAAGTTTTCAAACAGTGTGCTACTAGTATAATTAGCGTCCTGTATATCTATAGATTTAGAAAGTGTAAATTAGGCAAATTGTCATTGTACTGCTGATTAAATTAGTTTTTTTCCTTTCCTAATGAAAACTTACATGTTTAATAATTGCAGACTATTATTTGGAAATTATTACTCAATTAAAATATTCATGTCAACTAGTGAGTGAGATATTAAATCTGTATTCTGGAAAAATGATGAAAATTACTATTAAATGAATTATTAAATTGAACTTATTGAATTAATTTGGCTAGTTAATTAATTTTGAATTGCTGAGAGATGTGCTATAAACCTCTCTGTATATGAAACTATAATATAACACATCCAAGCAAGATTTTCAGAAATTATACAAATTCTACAAAGAGAAATAACTAGATAGAGTAGTATGTCAGCAAATAAAGAGATATCAAAGTAAGGAATTAATTAATCTGATAGAATAGTGTAGTTTGTATCAAGTAAAAATTTAACTTAAATATTTCATTTGAATATTGGTAACACTTTATCACTTTCACTTAACATCAAAAAAGGAAACCTTGTAAACTGATTTATGAAAAAAAGGAGTGACTTAGGTATGAAAAGATGACATATTAATATTTAATGTTATCAGGAGAGGTTGGCAATTAGCATAAACAAACAACTGACAGTCACTTGTTTAAAGGTTGAAGGAAAAAATGTATTTTGGGACAGATATGTCATATATTTGTGGCAACTACTAACAGCATCCATGCTGATGGAATATTTGACTCTCTAGATAAAATAATGAAGATATGCTTCATGTGGTGCTAAATTCCAAAAGGCTCACTTAGAAAAGTTTCAGATATTCTAAATTGAAACAATTTCCTCCAGATTAAATCAATTGATTATATATAATGAGTGTACAAATTGATACACATTCTTGCAAACTTCTGAAACTCTATGATCAATGAAGAAAGTAGAGAAATTATGTAATGTGACAATTTTGATTCTAAATTATTTCACGATGGCACTCTATCACAGTTGTTTGAGGTAGAATTCTTGTAGTAACATAGAATTTCCAGAATGAATGTTCTTTCCTAGCAAAAGAAACTTTTTGTCATTGAAGTATGTGAGATCTGAAAAACTATTAAATAGAGCATTTCGTCTGAAAATGGGAAATGTTCCAATTTCATGTTTCTCTTGGATTCACTTCTCTATTTTCAAACTTTCTATAATATTGATTCATTTGAGCACAAAACAAAAACAGATTTTTTTATCCTAATTCTGTAGCCTCTCTATATTTTGAAATTTGACAAGCTTCTTGCCTTAAGAAATATGCTTGATTTTAATCTGATTGGCCAGCTCAAAACTGTTGTACTATACTCTTCTCTGTCTTTTTATATTCCCAAACTAGGCACTCTCTCCTCTGCCTTCCCCTCCAAAAGGACAAACTCTCTAGCTAAAGAAACCTGTTCTAGCTCCTCAGTTATTCTTTAATTCAATTCTTTCCTTTATTTAGTTACAGGGCTTTGTTCCTCCTAAGGAGAAGGCAAAGGATAGAGTTTCTGTTTGGGAACAAAAATGTTTCAATACCTATGCTGGCTTCCTCTACTCCTGACTCCTGGTTTGCCTCAATAGCCTGAGCTACTTCTGGCAAGGCTTCGATTTCCTTGCCCTGGATAGACCTTTGCAGTTCTTCCAATTCTGCTTCTGTGAATACTTTATTTTGTATTGATTTGCTAACCTTTGTTGTATTATTATTCATTCTAAATGTGTTCTTTCCAGAACTAGTGCACTCTTTTTACATATCTTCTTCTCATCGTGCTTGATTTGTGGTGTAGTGGTTAGAATGCAGTATTACAGACTAATTCTGCCCATAACCTGGAGTTCATTCCTGACAGGCTTGAGGGTGACTTAGCCTTCCATCCTTCTGAGTTCGATAAAGTGAGGAACCAGATTGTTGGGACAATGTGCTGATGTTGTAAACCACTTAGAGAGTGCTGTAAAGCACTATGGTACAGTATATAAGTCTAAGTGTTATTGCTATTATTTCTTTTGTTGTTATTGTTTTGTTGTTATTGTTATTGTTGTTGTTATAGTTGCCCACTCCAGCAGATACTAGTGGTTCACAAAATCCAAAAACGTGGATTAAAACAAATTAAAAGCATAAGGCAACACAACAGACTCTGGTTAAATCTTTAGGGCTTCTAGAATTCTATGAGAAAGGGCATTGTCCACAATTCTTAAATAAATGTTTCCAGGTTTTTCTCTTTAATCATAGTTATCAGTTCCAAATACTTTGAAAGTTTATGGAATGAATATTAGTCCAACATTAGACTAGGAAAGCCTAAGGTTTTTTTTTTTAATAATTAAATAAATAATTGCAACTAAGTAGGACTTGTAGAACAGGACAAATGTAGCACATCATAGTGAACAAGAAATTGTTGAATTCACATAAGTCAAAAGGTTTTATGAAATTTCAGAAAATTTAAAATTAAAACACAATGGCTTTAAATTCATTATAATTGTTAAGGTATATGTAATCAATCTCAAATGTAATATAAATAACCAACCACTTATCTCACTCTCCCTCACACCTAAATCTATTTTAAATCTACAGCTCACAATAGTTTAGGTCTTTTAATAACATTTATTAATCAGAAAAGGTATTATCAGAATCTTGATTTTTTTTTTTTTTGACAGCATATATGAGCATGACTTCTGTCCTACCTTGTACCTGTTGAAGATTCCTCAAATTATTGCAGGAACTGAAATAGCTGCTTTCCTCATGTTTCATAAATGTATGGTATTATCTCAGTAAGCTTTACTATTTTCTACAAGGGAAAGATCCCAAACCACAAAATGTTTGTGTGCTTTCTAACACATGCCAGTATTCATGAAAACAGATTTAATCATATAACTCTACTACAGGGATACCTACCCTGTTGATGATCAAATGCATATTAAATACCAAAAGTGCTGTTCTTTTGGTATTTATGAAAGCCCTTTATTGCACTAGCATATATAGAAACTCATAAGAGACAAGGTGGCTCAGTGGCTAAGATGCTGAGCTTGTTGATCGAAAGGTCGGCAGTTCAGTGATTCGAATCCCTAGTGCCGCGTAGCGGGTGAGCTCCGATTACTTGTCCCAGCTTCTGCCAACCTAGAAGTTCGAAAGCACATAAAAAATGCAAGTAGAAGGGGTGTTGGTCCTACCTGAGATGCTCCTTCTCGTTGGGTGGAGACAGCAGCCAGGATGGGGTGTGCTTGTCTGTTCAGATTGATAGACTGAGCCTGTCAAAGTTGTTAAGTCCCGCCCTTGTTACTGGGTAGACCCAGCTTTGGCGAAGACACGAAGACAGGCCTGGCATGTGGGACACCAAGAAGAAAGACAAACCAAGATAGAGATACAGAGAGACCAGACTGGGGAAAAAAAGGGAGGGTCTGGCTGCTGTCTCCACCCAACGAGAAGGAGCATCTCAGGTAGGACCAACGCCCCTTCTCCATTGTGGGTGGAGACAGCAGCCAGGATGGGACATACCAAAGATCACTGTCCCTACAATTGGGAGGACCAGGTTGGTCCGAAGAACCCTCCCCCGAGACAACCCGTTGCAGCACTCGACGACCGAAAGCGGCATCCGCCGAAGCAAACTTGTCCAGTTTATAGTGCTGGATAAAGGAGGAAGGCGAAGTCCACGTCGCCGCCCTGCAGATTTCAAGCAATGAGACCTGCGTGGCCCAGGCCGCCGATGTCGCAGCGCTGTGGGTAGAATGCGCAATCAGTCGAGGGGGTCTCAGTAGGGAATGTAGTTCATAAACCGTGGCTATCGTCTGCCGGATCCAAGTCCAATGGTCGTAGATGACACCTTACTGCCCAAGGAAACCGCAGGAAGGAAACAAAAAGAGATTCCGTTCTGTGGAAGTCCGCAGTCCACTTTATGTAAATCTGAAGCACCCGCCAGATATCCGGGGAGTGCCAGCGCCGTTCGAGCCTGTGGGTTGGACGAGGGCAAAAATTGAGCAGGACAAGCTCCTGCATGCGGTGGAAAGTGGTATTAACTTTAGGCACAAATGTCGGGTCCAGGCGGAGTACCACACGGTCCACGTGGAACACGCAGAGGTCCTCCCAGATGGAGAGGGCGGCCATCTCTGAGATGCGGAGAGCCGAGGTAATAGCTACCAAAAAGGCAACTTTGCACGTTAAAAGCCGAAGGCTAGCCGTCCGTAAAGGCTTGTATGCAGTAGCCATGAGAGAATTAAGAACCACAGAGAGGTCCCAAGTTGGGTACCTATGTAGAACTGGAGGGCAGAGATTTGAAGCACCTCGTAGAAACTGGTGAATCAAAGGATGCTGGGTCAGAGATGATAACGATCCGAAGGTAAGTATTTTTTTTTTTTGTAAATATTTTTTATTTATTTTTTCAAATTTAAACATAAAAACATAACTTTCAACAGCAAAAACCTCGATCCGGTCATAGATGGTTACCACGCTTACATTCCTTTCACAAGCTCAATTCACAATTTCCATTACATCTTTTATAAATAAACAAAAAAAGAAAAAAAAGAAGATAAAAAAGAAATTCAAAACTTAAGAAAAAAACAATTTTACCTCAAATTTCACATTTTCATCTACATAAATCCATTATATCTATCCAAAATTAGTTTCAAATTCACTTTCACTCATTTTTACATCTGCATAACAATTCTAAACATATCTTTATTCTTCTTTACCTTATATCTTATACAAATCATATCAAAATAATTTTTACAATATTCTAACCTCTTATTAAGTGTTTACCTTACAATTTTATCACCATTTATTTCAATTCAATACCACTCCATTTTTATTATATTTTATAAAACAACATTTTATCTAATTTTAATCCTTTGACCCTTATCCTCAAATCAGTTTACCTTAGGTTTTTTTTTTCCTCCCAGTTTGCATATTACACAGATTTCTCTCAAAGGCATATTTTATTTAATCCATTTTCTAATATATTTTCCACTATATCTCCCTCTAATATTTAACTATCTTCCAGCTTATTCTATTTGATTAATTCTCAGCTTGATCCCCTCCAAAACACCAACTATTTCGTTGATTTTAGAATAG
Source organism: Pantherophis guttatus (assembly GCF_059756535.1). Classification (NCBI taxonomy): domain Eukaryota; kingdom Metazoa; phylum Chordata; class Lepidosauria; order Squamata; family Colubridae; genus Pantherophis; species Pantherophis guttatus. The sequence continues at coordinate 48,229,296 of NC_142070.1, forward strand.
TTCCTCAATCTCCTCCAACTCTCCTCCTATTTGTTTGACTGTTTCCAGCATTTTGTGGGCTGATTTCCAGCATAGTCTCCTCCTTGACTCCCTCCATTGTTTGGCTGATTACCAGCATAGTCTCCGCCAACTCTCCTCCTATTTGTTTGGCTGTTTCCAGCATTTTGAATTAATTTCCAACGTATTTCCACCGAGTCTCAAACTCTTATCTAGTTGGTATCCATCCCACACATTTTAACTGTAATATAATTATCTGTTTTATATCATTTTTCCATCCTGCTCTTTCAATTTAAATCTCAGTATATGTCATAATAGTCATCATTTCCAACTTGTATTACCTTAATTCAATCACTAGCATCTGTGTATCTTGTATTTTGTTCAATCAATCCTTATTCATCAGTTTAACATTTGTTTGCAAGTTAAAATTAAAACGTATTACATCAAACAGTACATTTTCTTAAAGTTTTCCTGTCTCAAAATATATTCTTCTTTATTATTTTTATCCCCTTGATATCATCCACTATTTTAATAGCCACCTCTTATTTTCTATTTTTATTATTTCACAACCCTTCCTGTTTTTATCTAAAAATCATATATACGTAGGCTTTTAAACTTTATCATATATACATAGGCTTTTAAACTTTACATTTCAGTTAGTCACATTTAAATTTATCCACTTTAATTCTTCCTTTTCTTCCTTTTCCTCTCTGTCCAAAAGTGCTCTATTTCAAGGTTCATCAGTTCAAAGTAAAGAATTTCTGTATGTCCCTTTAAAACTTTTTAAATGTCTGATCCAAGCGTAGTGCATCAGCTCCTGTCTTTGTTAACTACGCCACACCTAGTTTTGTCAGTCTCCATTGTTAAAATCCAAAATGTTCTTTCTTTCTTCTTTCTTCTTTCTTAAAATCATCTGGGACAGAGTAGGAATCTCCAAAATCCTTATATCCAATATTAATTTCAAGTAATCCAAGGTAAAAAGCCAATTAACATGTTTCTTTTCCACCCAGAAAGGGAAATCTCTTTAATCCACTTCTCTGTTTAATCACTGCAGACTGCATGGCTATTTCTCTATCTTCATTAGCTTCATTTTCTTTTAGAGGCATTAATTCTCAGGAATATCCATTTCTCCTCTCCACTCCAGTTAAAGGCACAGTCAAATTTCAGAAATTTATTAATACCAAATCATCCAGTTTAAGTTTACTGCAACAAAATTCAATTTGGGTCTTTTACCCATTTTTTTTTCCTTTTCAATCTTTAAGCCCCGCAGTCCAACAGCCACTTTTAATTTTGGGGTCTTATTTTCCAATAATTCCATATAGGTACATTATTGCCTGGGTTGGTGTCACTCACCTGGCTTCTTGATTTTTGCTCTTTCTTCATCTTCTTCCTCCAGCACAATCCTTGTTCCTGGTTGCCGCAGTTTCAGGGCAGCCACCATGGCTGCCGTCCCACTGCCGCCGGCGTGAAGGAGAAGCCTCTGGCCCCAAGGAACCCGTTCCTCTTGGCCACCCAAGGCGTTCCTTCTTGTCCCCCTGTCCCTACAAGACAGGGGAGGTCCGCAGACCTATCAGCGGCAGCTTAGCAGAGGGGATTTGGCAGGGCTCAGCGGAGCTCGCCATTTCCCCGTCTGTGTCCCAGCGACACCAACCAGAAGTCGATCCGAAGGTAAGTATTGACGAGATCGCCGCCACCTGCCTTTGCAATGTGTTGGGAGAAAGCCCTTTGGGAAGGCCCTCCTGCAGGAAAACCAGTATATTAACGATCAAGGCCTGAAGGGGTGGAACCCCGTTCCGATCACACCAGGCACAAAAGGCCCGCCAGGTGGCCGAGTAAATTCGGTCCGTAGAAGGCCTCCTTGAAGCCTGAATAGTGCGGATCACCTTTGCAGGGATGTTGGCCTCTCCTAGCGCATGCCGCACAACCGCCAAGTGGTTAGATGGAGCCACTGCAAGTACGGATGCCTCACGGCCCCCTGAGTTAGTGCGTTCTCCAGTTGAGGTAACTGCCAAGGCTGGGTTATCGACAGCGACACTAGGTCCGCAAACCAAGGTCTGCGTGGCCAATGCAGGGCCACAAGTATGATCTCCTCCTGCTCCAGCAACAACTTGCGAATCACTCGGGAGATCAGAGAGACCTGAGGAAACGCATATAGGAGTCCCAGAGGCCATGGGGAGCTGAGGGCATCGATAGCCTCTGCATGAGGCGACGGGTACCGCGAGATGAAGCGCGGTAGCTGAGCATTGTCCGATGTGGCAAAGAGGTTGATCACCGGAGTCCTGAAGCGTGCCGCGACTTGGCAGAAGATGTGCGGGTGGAGACACCATTCCACATGGTCTAGTCACTGACGGCTTAGCCAGTCTGCTTGTACATTGGCGACACCAGAAATGTGTTCCGCACGCAACGAGGCGATGTGAATTTCCGACCATACTCCCAACCGCAACGCCTCCGACATCAGGGAGAGAGACCGCGTGCCCCCTTGGTGATTGAAATGGGCCTTCACTGTGATATTGTCCGTGAGGACCAAGATGTGGGAGTTGGATATGATGTGATGGAATGCTCGAAGCGCCAGGTAGATCGCCCGCAGTTCCAGCCAGTTGACGGGACGACGGGAGTCGACGCTGTACCAGGTGCCCTGAGCAACTTGACCCAGACAATGGGCCCCCCAGCCCTGAAGACTGGCATCTGTTGTCACCACCACTCTCTGTGGGTCAAAGAAAAGACAACCTCAGGATATAGCCGGAGACCGCCACCACCCTAAGGACCTGATCACCTTTCTAGGGACAGGAATGTTTGTGGAGAAGTGCCTCTGCCCACCTTCTGCAATGGCAAAAGGAACCACTGAAGTTCCCTTGAGTATAGCTGGGCCCAAGGAACTATCGAGATGGCGGATATCATTTTGCCCAGGAATTGGGACAGGACAAGGGGAGACACAGATCTAGCCCGTTCAACTTTAGAGACCAGGGACCTCAAACTATCCTGTTGCTCACACGAGAGGTAGACCCTCCCCACCACCAAATCTATCAGAGCCCCCAGATGGACCAAATGAGTAGAAGGGGCTAGATGGCTCTTCTCCAAGTTAATGGAGAAGCCATGGGCAGCCAGAGTCTGGAGGGTAAGCTGCAGGTCAGAGGAGGCTTGCTGATGGGTAGAAGACAAAATTAAAATATCATCTAAATAGCATTGTAGACGAACAGATTTAGCCCTAAGAGAAGCTGCCAGGGCAGCCAGTACCTTAGCAAAGGTACGAGGGGCAGACAAAAGGCCAAAGGGCATGGCCCGATACTGGTAATGGCACCCCCCGTAGCAGAACCTAATGAACCTCCTATGGGAGGGGAGGATGGGAATATGAAGATAGGCCTTGGTGAGGTCTATAGAAGAGAGGAGATCGTCCCTCCTAACACCGTCAAGAATAGATTTCAAAGACTGCATCTTAAACTTACGGTATGCGACATACCGGTTGAGATGTTTAAGGTCCAGAATAGGTCTCCACCCACCCAAAGACTTTGGTACAAGAAACACACGGGAATAAAATTCCATCCCCTGTTCAATCTCGGGCACAGGTTGAATAGCCCTGATTGAAAGGAGATGCTGAACCGCCGATTCGATAAGGGATCGTTTCTGGATGTCATTAGAAAGCGGACAGTGCACAAAGAACATCGGAGGAGGGGAGAGAAATTCAATGGCCAACCCAGATTGTAAGGTGGCCAGGACCCATTTATCCGAGGTGGAACCTTCCCAAACAGGGGTGAAGAGGGCTAATCTGCCCCCTATGGGAGGACCCAGGATGCAGTTATCGATGGTGTCTGGAGAAACAACCTCCTCCCCCTCAAAAGGCTTGTTTGGAAACAAATGGCCTACCTCTGGAAGCTCTATCTTGAGCGCCCCAATGTCTAGGGTGAAAAATCCCTTGAGACCTGGCAGAAGGAGCGGCAAAGCTAGCACCATCATAAGAATGAGACTGGGGTCGAGACGGGTAAGGTTGGAATCTCGAGTCCCCCTTATGGAAGACAACTGGGAGAACCTTCCTCTTGTCCTTTGTTTCAGTGAGGAACGCATCCAGGGAGTCCCCAAATAGCTTGAAACCCATGAAGGGGACTGAAGCCAGACACCACTTATGTCTCGTGTCGGCTTGCCAGTGGCGAAGCCAAACCAGGCGATGGGTGGAAACGGAAGAGGCGAGGGACTTGGCAGCGAAACGTGCGGCATTTAAGGTAGTGTCCGCTGAAAATTGTGTGGCTGCAATGATTTTGTTCAGATCCTGTCGTACTCGAACATCTTCAGACACCAGTCTCCTATAATTGGTGGAGCCATAGGAGAGTCACTCAATTAAAGAAAGAAGCTGTAGACGCCGACTGTATGGCCCAAGCCGCGCCTTGGTGTGCACGTTGGAGCACCTGCTCCGCCCGTCGCTCCTCTGGACAGAGACCTTCCTCCGGATCGCCTGGGACAGCTGTATGAGGTAGAAGAGCTGCAACTGGTTTATCTACGGTTGGAACTTGGAGAATGGTGGCCAAGTCCTGCGCCACATTGAAATTTCTGCGATCGGCCGCCGTCGGGGCCGGGTTCGATCCAGGAGATGACCACTGTTTCCAGATGACATCAAGGAACAGAGGGGGGGTAGGAATGGTATCCAGGGGCCTAGATGGTTCCGCGAATAAGGGGTCCAAAGCCCCTTTGGCCTTGACCGGAGGAGCCGGTGTTGGGGATGGAGAGCCCAGCTGGGCCGTAGTGATGGCCTTGTGCAGCAACGATTTGAATAAGTCCTGACAGAACAAACCCGTAAAGGCGGGCTGGTCCGGTGGGAGGTCTTCATCTTCTGACAGATCCAAGTCATGAGAAACCTCCTCAGCCTGGGAGGGCGCTTGGCTCGAAACGGAGGAAACCGGAGAATCTGGAGCCCTGATAGAAAGCACATCCTCCTGCTCAACGTCCATCCATGAAGTGGAAGCACCAGACCGGACAGAGGCTGCCCTGCCGGTGGGCTGAAATTGAGAAGTCAGTGACTGCTGCACTGCTGCCGCGATGAGCTGCTGAATTTGGTCTGGCGATTGTGTTGCTGCACTATGCCAGACCCCAAAACTCCAGAGGGGGAGCAGACACCAGTTCTGGTGCAGTTGGGGAAAACTCGGCCAGCAGCCCAGAGACTGGAGCGGCTTCAGAGCCCCACAAAGTATCCGGCTGAATAACAACTGGACAATCCTGGAGGGAAACTTGATCCACCTGAGTCCCGAGTTGGGCCTCCAAGGCTGACAGTTGGTGCCCACTTGCCTTGGCTCAAAGCCTCTGAAGCATCTTATCCCGTCGGGCTTCAGCACAGGAGGGTACAGAATGAGAGGAAGGCTTATGGTGCGATCTAGAGGAACCTGAGTTCTTTGGTCTAGATGGGGGGACCTGATTCAGGTTCTTATTAACAGGAACCTCCTTTTGAGCATGAGGGCTTTCAGAACGCCCAGCCTTCCGGCCATGCTTCGATTTATGTGAAGCCTTTGGCATAGCGCCAGATGACCTAGTGGTCAGTAAATGGGACAGCCAGTGAACGAGGGACCCCACGCAACTAACCAAGTCAGAAAGTCCAAATTGTTGTCAAATGACTCACTGACTGGCAATGCAAGGAGAAATATGCCCTCAGAAGGCGCAGACCGAAGCCTGGAGGCCTCAAACAAGCGCAAAATGGCGCTGAGGGAAAGGAAAACCCAAGTGGTTAGACAGCCGGCCAGAAAGGGAGTGCAGAAAACTCCACAGAATAATAGGGCGATCGGGCTTAGTCCGCAAAGCTGGGAGCGGAAGAACAACAAGCCCCGAGTGAAACGTGCTAATAAGGGAGCATTAAAAAACTCCACAATAGATCACCCCCCACCCCGCTGGGTCTCCGGGAATACTGGCAAAGGGGGGGTGAAGCCCCTTCAACGCCCTTGGGAGCAGCCCCTGCTCGAACTCGTTGCTGTCAAAAGGAGTCTGACAGTGAGGATCGTGAAGCGGCGGACAGGCTGACAGCTCTCCCCAGTTGGTATTCACGCCAAAAAACTATCCGCGGCCCGCAAAATCGCCGCTACGGTCCTTTTCAAGTAGAGAGATCTCAGGCAAACAAATAACCACAGCTGGGGCGGGAAGCTCCGCTAGCTAGCTATAAGAGTGGAAAAAAAATCTCGTTTGGCTATGAGGAAGAAGCAATAAAGCTCCTATGAGAAGGCGAGACAAAATGGCCGCCCGAGAACCTAGAGGGAGCGCGAAAGCTCCGCAATGACTATTAAAGTCCAGCAGCGCAGCCCAGGCTGGTAATCCCTTCCACGGGAGCGCAAAACCTCCACAGCAGCTAAGTCAAGGCTAGCAACGCGCCACACGGGAGCGCGAAGCTCCACAGACCACCAAACGACAGCTGAGAAGGTAAGTTAATGAGATGACAAACGGCTGAGGATGGGAAATAGTTCCCCAGAAACTAGGCAAGCCAGTCTCTGAGGATCAAATACCTTACAATTTAAAGACTAGAGTTGAAATTGCAATCCAAAGAATAATCCAAGTCACAGTCCAAGTCAAACCAGCAACACTAAGAATAATCAGCAACCAGGAGACAATAATAATCAGGAATTAGTCAGAAAAAAAGGCAGAGAAACAATCCCACACAACTGTCAGACTGAAAGACTGAGCCAAAGCTCAGTAACAAGGGCGGGACTTAACAACTTTGACAGGCTCAGTCTATCAATCTGAACAGACACGCACACCCCATCCTGGCTGCTGTCTCCACCCACAATGGAGAAAAATAGGGACCACCTTTGGTGGGAAGGTAACAGCATTCCATGCTCCTTTGGCATTTAGTCATGCTGGCCACATGACCATAGAGACGTCTTCAGACAGCGCTGGCTCTTCGGTTTTGAAACAGAGATGAGCACCGCCCCCTAGAGTCAGGAACGACTAGCACATATGTGCGAGGAGAACCTTTACCTTTACCTATATAGAAACACAGATGCATATTAAGAGAAGAGCGAATTTTTAAAAATCATGTGAAAAGCACACACAGCAGGGTTTTTTTCTCAAAGAAAAGATATATACCAGTGTTTCTGTATATTCTAATATTTTATCTGATTAAGAACTTTTATCTGATTAAGAACTCTTGGAGTGCATACTCCAAGATGGCGACCTGGCTCTAAGTCTGCCAAGGTAGAAATGGGGATTTTTGGCTTGTGGGGAGCTCCGGGGGCCGTTTGACCATCTAGACCCCCTTGCCCAGCAAGCGCTACTTGAGGCCAGTGGACTGAGAGCTTCTGTGCTCTCTGAGACGCTTTCTAAAATGCTGAAAACAGCGTGGCAGCGAGGCTCTGAGGAACAGCTGATCCGCGGTCACCATGAGTAGGGCGAGAAGGGCGGCGTCCGCGGTTTATGGATGGCGGTGGCGGCAGCGGCGGAGATAGTGAAGCGGCAATGAAACATGCTGGGGAGCCCACTGGCACGATCGCTGGGGCGGTGGCTGCGGTGAAGACTGCAGTGGGGCGCTGGCGTCATCGCGGATTGCACCCCCCGTGGTGGAGTAGTGGAGTTGGACACTGGGGGAGGAGGTGGGCGTCAAAGGAGATGAGGAAGAACTGAAGTCGTGACTGTTGGTAGTGCCCGCAAGGAGGCCTGTGCCTCCGCCCCCCCCCTCCACCAACGCCGCTGCAGCAGCTAGTTGCTGAGAGGACTGGAGTGATGTAGCCGAGAAAGATCATGAGGTGGGAGCCTCCATCATTAAAATCTGTAATATTTGGGAACTTCGGGCCGCCATAGGGCTTTGGGGTAACTCCCAATTTTCAATCCCTATGGTGAGGCCCCCTTTATAACTATTGGGGGGGCTAAGACTGGGCATAGATAGGGTGGCTGGAGACCTGGGGGGGCTAAGGAGGGTTGAGAGGTTGTCAGAGTGGTTACTGCGGTGCCTCGGACAACCCTCCCCCCTCCCTCCTCCTTCCCCCACTGGGCCATTACTAGGCCTGATAACTAACTAACATGCTTGCCCTGCCGGTTGTCTGTTTCGTGGAGGCGGTTCCCACCTGTTTTCCATCCACCCGCTTGCCTATACTACCCAGCTATACACCGCTTGTACGAACATTGTGGACAGTTTTTCCCGGAGACTTTGGACCTGGCTCTGTTTGTCATCCAGTACACTGGCTGTATGGAAAATGGCAGTTTACGGGAGGTTGAACGGAGCCAGTATCTTATCATCGTTTCACCACCGAATGGAATGCATCATCTTCCCCATGGCCAGTTGGCCGACCAGTGTGAGAGGCTGGTTGGAGGATTACCCTGAGCTGGTTGGAACATAGGACTCCGCCACTGCCGTGAGAGGACAGTGAAGACTCTCTCGTTATAGTCAACCTGCCTTGTTTTCCTGGACAATTTTTGGACTATCATAATGGAGCCCTTGGCCATGCCTCACTACTACCTCAGGGCTTTTGATGTATCTAAGGTCTCAGCTTCTTGGTCTGCGAGACTCCCCCCTCTCACAAGCCTGGCCCTCCATGTTATCGAGGGCCTACCTCAATGACGGGCTTTGGAACCCAGAGAGGTGGCATGTGGCAAAGAGGGGGTTGAGGGGTTTTCTATGTAAATTTTTGGATAAATTTTTAAGGGGTCCGGGGGGTGGAGGGTAGGATTCGAACTAGAGTAGTGGTTTTGGGAGATAACCCACTAAGGGGAGGGTCGGGCCTGGCCATGACGCGCGGCAGGGGGGGTAGGGGATCCGGGGCTGATGGGGGGTCGAGCTTGTCCAGATTGTGTTTTTACCATCGGTACTGTGAGTGGGAGGGGTAGATATGGCGGGAGCAAGGGGCCATATCATGTGGAGGGAGCGCGCACCTGCTGTCTTCGAGCAGTGGCGCGCTCCAACCCCCAAGGCTCCACCCGTTCTCCAGGTTGCACAGACCCTCAGGGCCTGGGCCTGCGACTGATGTTGTGCAACGCCAGGTCTGTAGTAAATAAAGCCCCCCTCATTTGTGATCTTATTCAGGAGGGGGAACGTCATGGGGGATTTCAACCTGCCGTCCATGGGTGAGGCATCTGAGGCAGCTCGGGAGTTCATGGCTTCCATGACGGCTATGGACCTAACCCAGTTAATTCATGGCCCTACACACGTGGGGGGAAACACGCTGGACTTGGTTTTTGTCTCAGGACAGTGGCTGAGTGATCTCGAGATAGGGGATATAGTCATTGAGCCCTTGTCATGGTCGGATCACTCTCTCCTTCGCCTCGACCTTCGAACCGACAAGATGGTACCGCCCCATGCGCCTGATGGAACCTGACAGGTTCCAGATGAAGCTTGGGCCAATCCCTGAGGTTCTGGCTCACGCCTCGACTGGAGACCTAGTGGCCACCTGGGATAGGGCGGCCGCTGGAGCTCTGGATCGAGTCGTGCCTTTGCGGCCTCTGACCCGGTGCCGATCTCACCTGGCTTCTCGGTTCACCGAGGAGCTAAGGGAGATGAAGCACTGGAAAAGACGCCTAGAGAGTAGTTGGAGGGCCAGTCGTGCTGAATCTGACCGGACACTGGTAAGATCTCATATTAAGAATTAAGTAGTGACGATAAAAGCAGCAAAATGTACTCATTTTGCTGCTCTTATTGCATCATCAGATAATCTCCCGGCCACCCTGTTTAGTGTGACCCACTCCCTGCTCCACCAGGAAGCGCAGGAGGACCCCTTGGAGGGAAGAGCCGAGGATTTTGTTCAGTATCTGCATGACAAAATCACTCCGATTCGGGAAGATCTGGACTCCGACTGGGTAAATCCAGCGGGGATGACGGAGGCAGGTCCTGAGAATGTTATCTGGGATGAGTTTGATCCTGTGACCCCTGAGGACGTGGACAGGATTCTGGGTAGACGGAATGTGACCACATGTTTTTTGGACCCGTGCCCCTCCTGGTTAGTGCTGGCTTCCCAGGAGGTGACACGAGGCTGGCTTCAGGGGATTATAAATGCTTCATTGAGTGAGGGTGTCTTTCCCACCGCCTTGAAAGAGGCGGTGGTGAGACCTCTCCTCAAGAAGCCTTCCCTGGACCCAGCAGTATTGGCTAACTATCGTCCAGTCTCCAACCTTCACTTTGTGGCGAAGATTGTTGAGAGTGTGGTTGCACGACAGCTCCCCCAGTACCTGGATGAAACGACATATCTAGATCCATTCCAATCGGGCTTCAGGCCTGGGTACAGCACGGAAACAGCATTGGTCGCATTGGTGGATGATCTCTGGAGGGCTTGGGACAGGGGGTGCTCCTCTGTCCTGGTCCTGTTAGATCTCTCAGCGGCTTTTGATACCATCGACCATGGTATCATGCTGCACCAGTTGGAAGAGTTGGGGGTGGGAGGCACCATACTACGGTGGTTCTCCTCCTTTCTCTCCGACCGGTCGCAGTCTGTGTTGACAGGGGGGGCAGAGGTCGACCCCGAGGCCCCTTATATGTGGGCTACCACAAGGATCGGTCCTCTCACCCCTTTTGTTCAACATTTATGTAAAGCCGCTGGGCGAGATCATCCGTGGTTTTGGGGTGGAGTACCATCAGTATGCTGACGACACCCAGCTGTACATCTCCACCCCAGACCACCCCAACGATGCCCTTGAAGTGATGTCCCGGTGCCTGGAGGCCGTACGGATCTGGATGGGGAGGAACAGGCTCAGGCTCAATCCATCCAAGACCGAGTGGCTGTGGTTTCTGACGTCCCGATATAGTCAGCTGGTGCCATCGCTGACTATTGGGCACGAATCATTGGCCCCCACGGAAAGGGCTCGCAACTTGGGCATCCTCCTGGACTCACGGCTGTCTTTAGAAGAGCACTTGACAGCTGTGACCGGGAGGATTTTTCATCAGGTTCGCCTGATTCGCCAGTTGCGTCCCTTTCTAGATCGGGACTCCTTACGCACGGTCACTCATGCCCTCGTCACCTCCCGTCTGCACTATTGTAACGCTCTCTACATGGGGCTCCCCTTGAGGAGCACTCGGAGGCTCCAACTGGCGCAGAGTGCGGCTGTGCGGGTGGTGACGGGAGCGACGTGGCATTCCCATGTAACACCTCTCCTGCGCGAGCTGCACTGGCTCCCGGTGGTCTTCAGAGTGCGCTTCAAGGTTTTGGTTATCACCTTTAGAGCGCTCCATGGCTTAGGACCTGATTATTTACGGGACCGCCTGCTACCACCAATAGCCTCCCACCGACCAGTACGCTCCCATCGAGAGGGGCTCCTCCGGGTGCCGTCGGCCAAACAATGTCGACTGGCGGCCCCCAGGGGGAGAGCCTTTTCTGTGGGGGCACCTACTATCTTGAACGAGCTCCCCCCAGAGATACAGAGGATCCCGGATCTGCGCACCTTCTGTCGCGCGCTTAAGACCTTCCTATTTGACCTTTTCTAGTCATAGAAAAAAATGAGTACTCCCTCCTCTGTATGATAACTCTTGTATCATGCCTCAGTTTTCTCAGCTAAACATATAGTATCTTTTCTTTTAATCATTAAGACCTGGATGACAATCCATCACCATTTTTACATCCTTTTCTAACATTTTTCCAGTTTCTATATGTCTTTTTAGACTGTTGTACTCAGAACTAGACATAATTCTCCAAATGGTCAAAACAGAATAGAAATTACTTCCCATTATTTATTTTGAGAAGAATACAAAAATATCAACTTCATATGCATATTCAGCACCCTAATAACCATATTCAGTCATTTACTATAATATGCAGAAAGCTGAAAGTGGAGAATCAGCCTCACTCCATCTCTCTTCAAAATCTACATATTCCAAGGGGAACACTGAAGGTCAATTGACACATTTGGTGTCATCTAGTAAAGAGAAGATATTTATAACATAACTAATTATGGCAAGGAAATCAGTAGCTTTCAACCACATCACCATATTGATACAAGTAGAGATTAATACATAGCAAATACTTGTCACACTATATATAAAACGTCTTCACATGTGTTTCAGCAGCATTCAAAACAAACTGCAACACTGTCAATATACATGCATTAATATCATCACACAAATACTATGATCACATATTTACTTCTGATGCAACATTTACAAGATAATATCATTCATTTGCCATTAATTACAGTCCCATTTGATTGAATAATTGTGCATAAATAAATCTTGTTATGATATCTTTCCTTGTTATTATATGTACAGGTGAAACTCAAAAAATTAGAATATCGTGCAAAAGTTCATGGATTTCAGTAATGCAACTTAAAATGTGAAACTAATATATGAGATAGACTCATTACATGCAAAGCGAGATAGTTCAAACCTTGATTTGTCATACTTTTGATGATTATTGCTTACAGCTCATGAAAACCCCAAATACGGGCCTGGTGACTCAGCAGATTGATAGCATTGTGATTAACACCAGCTGTCTGCAATTACTGTAAGTTCGAATCTCACCAGGCTCAAGGTTGACTCAGCCTTCCATTCTTTCTAAGGTAGGTAAATTGAGGACCCAGTTTGTGGGGGCAATAAGCTGACTTTGTATAAATATACAAAAGTATGAAGGCTATTGCTTAACGCATTGTAAGCCACCCTGAGTCTCCGGAGAAGGGCAGCATATAAATCAAATTAAAAAAAAAAATTCACAATCCCAGAAAATTAGAATATTGTGAAAAGGTTCAATATTCTAGGCTCAAGTGTCCCACTCTAATCAGCTAATTAAGCCATAACACCTGCAAAGGGTTCCTGAGCCTTTAAATGGTCTCTCAGTCTGGTTCAGTAGGAATCACAATCATGGGAAAGACTACTGACCTGATAGTAGTGCAGAAAACCATCATTGACATCCTCCATAAGGAGGGAAAGCCTCAAAAGGTAATTGCAAAAGAAGTTGGATGTTCCCAAAGTGCTGTATCAAAGCACATTAACAGAAAGTTATGTGAAAGGGAAAAGTGTGGAAGAAAAAGGTGCACAGGCAGCAGGGATGACTGCAGCCTGGAGAGAATTGTCAGGAAAAGGCCATTCAAAAGTGTTGGGGACTTTCACAAGGAGTGGACTGAGGCTGGAGTCAGTGCATCAAGAGCCACCACACACAGACAGATCCTGGACATGGGCTTTCAATGTCGTGTTCCTCTTGTGAAGCCGCTCCTGAACAACAAACAATGTCAGAAGCGTCTTACCTGGGCTAAAGAAAAAAAGAACTGGTCTGTTGCTCAGTGGTCCAAAGTCCCCTTTTCTGATGAGAGCAACTTTTGCAGCTCATTTGGAAACCAAGGACCCAGAGTCTGGAGGAAGAATGGAGAGGCACACACTGCAAGATGCTTGAAGTCCAGTGTGAAGTTTCCACAGTCTGTGTTGATTTGGGGAGCCATGTCATCTCCTGGTGTTGGTCCACTGTGCTCCATTAAGTCCAGGGTCAACGCAGCCATCTACCAGGAGATTTTGGAGCACTTCATGCTTCCTTCCGCAGACGAACTTTATGGGGATGCTGACTTCATTTTCCAGCAGGACTTGGCACCTGCCCACACTGCCAAAAGTACCAAAACCTGGTTCAATGACCATGAGATTACTGTGCTTGATTGGCCAGCAAACTCGCCTGACCTGAACCCCATAGAGAATCTATGGGGCATTGCCAAGAGAAAGATGAGAGACATGAGACCGAACAATGCAGAAGAGCTGAAGGCCGCTATTGAAGCATCCTGGTCTTCCATAACACCTCAGCAGTGCCACAGGCTGATAGCATCCATGCCATGCCACATTGAGGCAGTAATTGATGCAAAAGGGGCCACAGCCAAGTACTGAGTACATATGCATGCATATATTTTTCAGAGGTCCGATATTGTTCTACAATCCTTGTTTTATTGATTTCATGTAATATTCTAATTTTCTAAGATTGTGAATTTGGGGTTTTCATGAGCTGTAAGCAATAATCATCAAAAGTATGACAAATCAAGGCTTGAACTATCTCGCTTTGCATGTAATGAGTCTATCTCATATATTAGTTTCACCTTTTAAGTTGCATTACTGAAATAAATGAACTTTTGCACGATATTCTAATTTTTCGAGTTTCACCTGTATGTGTTCATGTGTTAAATGTGTTTCCTAAAACACATATCCCAGTATCTAGTGAGTGAAGTCAACATTTCATCTAAAACAGAATATGGGACCTTTTTGTTTTCCACTACTATTCTTCTTCTTTCACCAACTATGTGAATGTAAAAAATCATCAAGAAATGCTTTTAAACATAATTTCTGTGGAGCATAAGTTAAAAAACAGTGGTTGCATTTAAAGAACAATTTGCCATTTGGCTAAAAAAAGATCTTCACTGAATCCAACAGGGAAATTCAATGAGCAATGAATTCTCCCTAACTTTGTTTCTTGAACTTTTTTATAATTAAACTTTTTTCCTTCCACTGGGAATCTTCCCATACTTTCCTACATATGCAGCAGAATTAATCCTTTTCCCTAATTTTAAAAAGTACCCTTCCTTGTGTTAACTATATGTTTAAAATGAAGATATTACATAAGAGGTCTGTTCAGTTTCACCGGAATATTAATACTTTCTAAGATCAAAGGCTATATTTAAGTCTTTGATTAGTGTGAGAAGGGATGAAATTCCCAAGTTGGATGTAACCGGAACACAAACTAAATGAGATTTACTTAAATTGTATGCAGTTAAAATTAAATTAAAATTATAGTGAACTTGACTACTTCCTATGAATTTCTCCATCTTTTAAAATTACCATGCACAGTATGGATGGATTCTGAAGAGTTTTTCGAGATTTGTAAATGCCCTTGGAGCTGAGACTCATCTTATGCACTCCTACTCTACATTTGAATAGCAGTATGTAAAATGTTCTGCATTTACATGTTACCAGAGTATGAGGTCCTGCAACTTCACTATTCCAAGCAGAAGGTAAGTCAGTTTCAAATCCAAAACCCATTTTGAGTTAAAATAAGGCCATTTCAAGCTTGGAACTTCTGCAGTAGATGGAACAAGTTCTTTCAGATTTGAAATAGCTGTTTTGAGAGGGGGGGAAATTGCAGCTGATTTTATCTGATGTAGTAAGACTTGTAATAGTAAAGTTTGTACCCCTAAAATCTTTTTCTAGGCTGAAGAATCTCAGAGGCTTAGACTGGAGAGAGAGAGATTGGAACATTTAGAGGTTGGAACATTTTGTATTCATGTAATTTTAATGTTAAATTATGTCTTAAGTTGCACTTACATATTGAATAAAAGAACATTTCCCAGGAGATCTGTAACAGTTGCATCAACTGGCCATCTGTGAGTAAAAGAATTACAGAACCGTCTATTGAAGACAGCTGATCTAGCATTCAACAGTTCAACACTATTTCTGATGTGTACTCATAAATAAACTACATTAATGCATCCCATGGACTTCTTGGTTCAGTAGTAAAAAAGTATTGGGACAACTATTGGGTAAATAATCCTATTGAAAAAAAGTTGACATTGTGAATATATGGGATCCACTGATCCATAATTTCTTCATGTATATATGTATCCTTTGCTAATAGCTACATGCTTGTGTTAAAAAAAAATAAAGTAGAAAAAATTACTATGGAAGCACTAGTTATCTCCTATATTTATTCTCTGAATGCCACTAAGCATCCCATGGATCTAGATATAATCTTAGAAAGATAGATGGTCTTGCAGTTGAAAATAAGTCTTCTAAATTGAAGTCTTCCAAAAGAAGGAAGGAAAGAAGAGAAAAATAGTATTGCTTTTAGCTTGTTGAATGGGAAAATGATGGAGGAATCTGATAAACTGGTACCAGAAAGTTGGAACATTTGGGTAGGGATAGGAGCAACCCCACAGAGTGAATAAATGCCTGAATTTGGAAATAGCTGTAAAAGTACAAATGAACTAGGACAATGAGAAGAATAGCCCAATGAGGGGAGAAAATCTGAGCCAGACTGTAACAAATCACTAAAGTTGGTGGACCTTGTACCCTGGTTGTGTGGAATAAGAACAGATAGTCTTCAGGGTGACGTCAGCATGATAGGAACCGAGGGGACAGCGCTCCGTTCCTAGGTCCCAATTTTCGGTCTGAAAGCTGAATTTTTTTAGCTCTATTGACCACGAAGAGGTCAATAGATAAAAGGGAAAATCCTGAGGACCTCGGGAGTATAAAAACTTGCCCCGAAGGTTCAAGGAAAGTCCCTTAATTCAGCCCGGAAAAAAACCAACCTCTTGTCGGTTGGCCAGAACGCTGACGGTTGCTTTTAAAAAAGGGAAGCGAGGATTGAGCAAACAGCATCAATAAGAATAACTAATTACTCTTATTCTGAAACATTTAAATATTTAAAACATTGGATACATAACTAAAAAGAGAAACTGATCGGCAAAGCAGAATTGTTAAGAAGAAACGGAGTGAAAATATAACGGAGTGAGTTAACGAGGCTAATTGAAGTGTGAGGGGGCGAAACTGACAGGCAACGGAGCTGAGGCGATTTTGAGGAAGTGCAACGGAGAGGTGTGGATTGGAAATAAAACACATAGTTATAGATTTACCAGACAGAAATTGGGAAATAGACAAAGATTATTCATTTGGGGAAAGAAATACAGATCCAAGTGTTGGACTTATTTTAAAAAAAAAGAAGGTGGTGCGGAGACAATAAAGAAGAGACGAAGAAGAAACAGTATCTAGTTTCCGGAGTGACTGTGAGGGATTTAAAAACTTTGTAACGGTGGCAGAGCTTCAGTGAACAGATACTGTAACTATATTAGAGTATTAACTTGCAAATAAATAAAAAACATTGAGGCTCTGGAAGAGGTGTTTAAAATATTTTCAGAAGGCAAATTGAAGGACTTTGGAAACAATTACAAACTAGACGACTGAAAAGACACAAAACCAAGTGAGGATTGCAAAGACTTCAATTCTGGAACCTAATACAACGAAAGAAATTTATTTTATTGTTTGAAAGACTTAATTTATTTGAATTATTTTAATTGAATTATTTTAATAATATTTTAAGTACTTTTAAGTACTTTTATCTATTTGTTTGTTTATTTATGTAATACTTAATGTTTTAATATAGAATATAGTATATAATATTATAGCCCAAATAGCATAAGGTTTAGGATTACTTAAGTTTAAATGTTAAATATATACTTTTTAATATATTCTGGAACCTAATATAACGAAAGAAATTTATTTTATTGTTTGAAAGACTTAATTTATTTGAATTATTTTAATTGAATTATTTTAATAATATTTTAAGTACTTTTAAGTACTTTTATCTATTTATTTGTTTATTTATGTAATAATTAATGTTTTAATATAGAATATAGTATATAATATTATAGCCCAAATAGCATAAGGTTTAGGATTACTTAAGTTTAAATGTTAAATATATACTTTTTAATATATTCTGGAACCTAATATAACGAAAGAAATTTATTTTATTGTTTGAGAGACTTAATTTATTTGAATTATTTTAATTGAATTATTTTAATAATATTTTAAATACTTTTAAGTACTTTTATCTATTTATTTGTTTATTTATGTAATACTTAATGTTTTAATATAGAATATAGTATATAATATTATAGCCCAAATAGCATAAGGTTTAGGATTACTTAAGCTTAAATGTTAAATATATACTTTCTAATATAAGTAAGAAAAGTTGGAATATATAAGTTTTGAATAGATATAATAATATAACACATAGCATATCTGTTTTTACTTATTTCTGTTTTATCTTGTTTTTCTATTCTAATAGTTTTTTTTATGTGACACAATTTAATATTAATTTAAAAATTGATATGGTGTTAAAAGAATGAATTGAAAATTGATTATTAATATTGATATATATTGATTTAAATAAGAATAAATTTATTAAAATTGATAAAATTTATTAGAGATATAACTAAGGATTTAATAGAACTTATTAGAATTAATAATATATTTAAATAGAATATTTAGTTTAGAAACTGAAATATGACTTGCTGAGATATCATATTTTATCCCTGCTCCTTATTTAAATTTAATTAATCCCTCATATAATGATATTATAGTTTGAAATTTGACTGTATTTGAAAACTAAACAAGTGATATTGGCTTCTGTAATTATCAGAAGGAAAATCTTACTATATGCTATAGACAGTGCGTGAAAATTTGGGAATTATTAAATTAGAAAATTAAGACGACAACTACTGGCTTATTAATAATGACAAAACCAGGTAAAAAGGCAATAGCCAACCAAGCAATGTCTATTACGTCATCAACACAACAGAAAACAATAGACACAATGTTACTTTCAGAAAAAGAGAAATCTCCTCAATCAATTAACATCAAAAACATTCACTCAGTATTATCAATGATACAAGAGACTATGAACAAAACACAGGAATCAATTGCTGATAACCATCAAGAAAGTAGGAAAAACCATGAGGATTTGAAAATGGACATAGGTGAAATTAAAGATAATCTTAAAAAAATGGATAATAAGATAGAGAAAATTCAACAAAATATTGCTAAAAATGAACAAAGGATCCAAAATATTGAAGATAAGATGGGCAAAGTAGAAAAAAAGATAGAAGAGTCAGAATGTGCTCAAACAACAATAAACAAAGAACTGGAAGATTCAATTTCATTTTTAGAAATGGAAAAGGCGTTATTTTACCTAAGATTTCAAAATATAGTGGAAAACAGAGAGGAAGATTTGAGAGATGTAATGGTGGGAATTCTGGCTGAAGCAACGTTAAAGAATAAAGAAGAAATTAATAAGGAAATTGATGAAATTTATAGAGTATTCACAAATTACGCCCGAAGAAACAGGTTACCAAAAGAGGTTCATATTAGATTTGTAAGGAAGTTGGTAAAAGAGGAAATATACAAAAAAATGAGAGAAAAACCAATTATATATAAGGGAAAAGAAATAATTACATTAAAACAAATACCAAGAAGAATAAGAGAAACAAGGAAAAATTATAACTTTCTGACAACAGAATTACACAAACATAAAATAATGTTCCGGTGGTTAACGCCAGAGGGACTGCTTGTTTCATGGCAAGATAAAAAATATAAACTTGATACACTAGAGAAAGCACAGCAATTTTTTGATAGCAACTTTTTTCCTGAGGAAGAACAAGAATCTGAACCACAGCAAGAAATTGCAAATCAGGAGAACAAACCGAGAAAAATACAGCAAGAAGAAAGAAAAAGAGGGGAGAAAGAAAGAATGGAAAGAGAAGGAGCAAGGGATAAAATACAAATTACAGGAAAAAAAAGACACTAGGAAAATAAGAACATCGAGAAAATAGAAATTTGAAATGGAGAAAGATTTAAAATTGATATCGATTAACATAAATGGACTAAACATTCCATCAAAGAGATCACGTACTTTTAGAAATTTACAAAAATTGAAGATAGATATTATAACATTACAAGAAGTTCATATTAAAAAACAACAACGCAGTTTATTAGAGAACAAAAGATTAGGAAAACTTTATACGGCACTAACAGAACAAAAAAAGAGAGGTATAGCAATGTACATCCGGAATCATATACAATCAAAGCAATTATTTGCAGATGAGGAGGGTAGGATGCTGATGGTTGAAATTGAAACAGAAAAGAAGAAGATATTACTAGTATCACTTTATGCACCAAATGGAACCCAAATTGATTATTTTAAAAAGATGCACAACAAAATTAAGGAATTGGAATACCAAAACATATGCATAATTGGAGATTTTAATGCAATTGTAAACATAGAGAAGGACTATAGGAGTTGTAAACATAATAAATCCAGGAAAAAAACACTTCCAGAAACATTTTATGATATAGTAGAAGAATTTCAATTACAAGATGCTTGGAGGGAACTCAATTATGATAAACAACAATACACATTCTATTCAAATCCACATCAATCGTGGTCCAGAATTGACATGGCTTGGATGACAGCAGAGCTTATAGCAGACATTAAACAAATAGAAATTACAACAAACACATGGGCTGATCATAGCCCCATTGAAATAACATGGAAGGGACACCAAAAGCGTAAAAGATGGATGATGGATAGAGATATTATAAATGACAAACAATATGTGGATATGATCCAAAAAGAATTGAAAATATTTCTACAAATTAATGTGAAAGAGCACACCAGTCTACAAAATCTATGGGACACAACCAAGGCATATATCAGAGGCTTAACAATTGCCTATACTGCACAAAAAAATAAAAACAAACAACAAATAAAACAAAATTTACAGACAATATTACATCAATATGAATTAGATCTACAGAAACAGCCATATAATCAAGAAATTAAGGAGAAAATAAATTTAACAAGGCATAAATTAAATTTGATCACAACAACAGAAATAGCAAGAAAAATAAAAATCGCTAAACAAAACCAATTTGAACATGCAAACAAAACTGGACGGTGGTTAGCATATAAATTGAAAATAGAAAAACAGAGGAATATTATAATACAGTTAAAAGATGTAGATGGTTGTTTATACCAGAATATTGAAGACAAAAAACGAATTGCAAAGGAATTTTTCAAAAACTTATACGCAAAGGAAGAGATTAGAGAAGAAAATATCATAGAATATTTAAATAAAATAAAGATTCAAGAATTAGAAGAAGAACATATAGAATTATTGAACAGACCAATCTCAATGTTAGAATTAATAGAAGCGAGAAAGAAACAAAAAAATAACAAGACACCGGGAACAGACGGTATACCGGCAGAGTTTTATAAGACATTCCAACAACCATTAGATGATATATTAATACAAGTTTTCAATGATGCATTAATGGAAGCTGAAATTCCGAAGTCATGGAATGAAACAATAATCACATTAATACCAAAACAAGATTCGGATCCCACGGAAATTAAAAATTATAGACCAATTTCTCTTCTCAATGTAGATTATAAACTATTCACATCAATTATAACACAGAGATTGAAAAACCTAGTCAAATACTATATACATCCTGATCAAAATGGTTTTATTCCGGGAAGACAAATTCATAACAATACAAGAACAATTATTGACACTCTGGAATTCTATGAGCAAAGATCGGAAAACCAGTTAGCTTTAATTTTCCTAGATGCGCAAAAAGCATTTGATAATCTCAACTGGACATTTCTATTAGCACAATTAGAAAAAATGAAATTTGGAGAAAGATTTATAAAAATGATTAAAAAGATATACAACACCCAAACAGCAAAAATACAAATTAATGGCGATACAACTGAACAATTTGATATAAAGAAAGGAGTGAGACAAGGATGCCCATTATCTCCTATATTGTTTATATTAACATTGGAAATATTACTAGAAGAAATCAGGAAAGATACAGAAATAACTGGACTAAAAATAAAAAATCAAGAATATAAACTGCAAGCCTTTGCAGATGATATAGTATTCATTTTAGATAAACCCATACAATCTGGACCAAAATTAATGATAAAAGTACAACAATATGGAGAAGTAGCGGGATTGAAAATTAATAAACAAAAAACTAAAATTATAACAAAGAATCTTAACAAGTATCAAAAAGAAGAATTGGAAAATATATTAGGGATACAAATAGCAAAGAAAGTTAAATACTTAGGAATATGGATTACAAACAAAATATCAACTTTGAAGGAAGACAATTATATTAAATTAGCTAAACAAATAGAAAAGGATTTGGAAAAATAGGCAAAACTCCAATTGTCTCTTTTAGGCAAAATTGCTACCATTAAAATGAATATTCTGCCAAGAGTGTTATACTTATTTAGGGTAATACCAGTAAACCCAGGAAGAACATATTTTAAAGATTTAGACAGAATGATATTAAAATTTATTTGGCAGGGGAAAAAAGCAAGAATCAAATTAAAACATCTACAAGACAAAAGAGAGAGAGGGGGAATAGGACTCCCTGATTGGCAGAGTTATTACAAAGCCTCAGCGTTAATATGGATAAAAGATTGGATCGAACTCAAAAACATAAGAACATTAATATTGGAAGGTTTTGACTTAACAAGAGGTTGGCATGCATATCTTTGGGGAGAGAAAATTACAAAACAAGAACAATTTCGCAAACATATTGTAAGAGATAATTTGCTTAAAATATGGAATGAAATCAGAAAATATCACTATGATAGGATTCCTAGGTGGACTTCCATAATGGAAGCACATATTTATCCAAATACAATAGATACAAATAAATTAAAAACATATAAGGACATCTTAAATGAAGAAGGAAAACTAAAAACAAGAGAAGAATTGAGAATGCAAAATGTGGAAATAGAGTGGTGGTCATATTTGCAATTAAAATCCAGATATAAATCTGATATGGAAAAAACTGGAATTCAAATGGAACCAAATCAGTTGGATAAAATTTTATTAGGCCCCAATGAGAAATTAATAACCAAAATTTATAATTTTCTATTGGAATATAAACTAGCAGAGGAAGTAGTTAAAGAGAATATGATCACATGGGCGACGAATTTTGGGTATGCAATAGAATTAAATAAGTGGGAAAATTTGTGGAAAAATATTAATAAATTAACATTATCTGTACCATACAAAGAAAATGCTTATAAATTGTTCTATAGGTGGCATCTACCACCGGCGCGAATTTCTAAAATGTTTCCTGGCACATCTCCACTCTGTTGGAAATGTAAAGCGCATAAAGGGACATATTATCATATATGGTGGTCATGTTCCAAAGCTAAAAAATTCTGGAACAATATAAAAATGCAACTAGAACAAATAATAACTCAAAAGGTGCCATTAAAGCCAGAAACTTATTTATTAGGAATACCTACAAGCAAATATGAAAAAGAAATAATATATTTAATAACACACATTTTGACTGCAGCAAGAATTATATACGCACAAAATTGGAAACAAGAAGAGGTCCCGACTCAAGAGAAATTAATATCCAAAATTATGGAATGCGCTGAGATGGATAAACTTACCAAGGAGATCCAAGGAAAAGAAGAATCTGAATATTATCTAGTCTGGCAAAAATGGTATAAATGGTTAGAGGGAAGTGGAAAAAGAAGAGAAGAAGAAAGAAAGAAAAATTGAATAAAAGAAAAGATATCAATAGAGTAAAATAAAGTTTTAAATCAAATGAAATTTAAGAAAGAGACACGAGATATCAATAAAATAATATCATTATATAAGGTGAGAGAAATATTGTATATTGAAGAATATAGGATATTGATATTGTAACAATTCAGATATTATAGGTAGATGTTATAAAGATGATGTTTGTTGTAAATTGTTTTACTTGCATTTATAAATGTATTATGTGGTTTCTTAAATTAATAAAAATTAAAAAAAAAAATAAACCTCAGGAAATTAATGAAAGATGGAGTAAATATTAAAATCAATTTTAAAAAAGGAAAAAAAAAAAAAGAACAGATAGTCTTCATTTAATCATCACAATTGGGACTCACATCTTGATCATTAGGTGAAGCAGTTGCTAAGTGAAACCACAACTGTGATTATCATCTTCCTTCACTTTTCCTTTGCTTTATAGATCTGTGAAGGTTGTACATGCAAAGAGTAAATGCAAAGAGTGCTCACAAAGTTACTTTTTTATGACCATTGTAACTGTGAGCTATCACTAAAGTGCTGTTGCTAAACTAGACAACTGTACTTCTTATATATTAGGAAAATGGTGACAAGACTTTGGGTGTGATACTAAATAAAGAGGGACTGTTATGGATTCAGACAAGTAGGATTTTTGTTTGGATACTCAGACCTCATCTCTGTTCAGATTTTGATGCAAATTCTTTTAATCTCACAGATTTGCTTTCTTGAAATGAAAATTTTGGGTATACCCAGCTGATTCTTAAGAATTCCTATCCAAAGATACAGTTTCTCAGATACAGTTACTCAGAATTATAGAAATATATGCAAATACATACAGCAGATTTACTCATAATCAATTAATGTATCTCAATAAACACATACAATCTATTTCAAGAGCCGAGGTGGCACAATGGTTAGAGTGCAGTAATGCAGGCTATTTCAGCTGACTGCTAGCTGCAGCTCAGCAGTTCAAATCTCACCGGCTCAAGGTTGACTCATCCTTCCATCCTTCCAAGGTGGGTAAAATGAGGACCTAGATTGTTGGGGGCAATATGCCGACTCTGTAAACCACTTAAAGCGGGCTATAAAAGCACTATGATATATTATATGGTGTATAAGTCTAAGTGCTATTGCTATTGCTATTCCAGTGCATTGTTCTGTCCCCGTCTCACACACGCACACCAGCAGTCGACCAAGAGTTAAAATAAACTTGCAGACAATAATTTCCTTTGATAACAGAATTGGCAGCAACCCAGTAGCTGCTTGCCAAAAACTTTATTCACAAAGGAGGTGTTCCTCCTCCATCAGATAAACCAAAATAAATTCACAAAGCCAAAGAATTGTCAAGTCCAGTCCATAATAAATCCAAGGAAGGCAGACAACGAAGTTCCAGAGACACAGTATGACTTGCTAGCTGTTCAGTTCTGTCCGTCACAAAGCCTGAATGGCCACCACACCCCCTTTTATCCCCTGTGGGGTGTGGTCCAGTGACTCAGCTTAATCTTTGGCACGCCTCCTTCTCTGCTGCGTGCGCTTGTCTTTCCGACGCTGGCGGGGATCCAGCCAAGACTTATCTCCGTCACTGTCTACCTGCGGCTGCTCGGAGATGCCTGGTTCCTGGCCTATCTCTTCTCCTTTGGAAGACACCTCAGACAGACCTGAGACAACTCCTCTCCTTCACTTTTGGAGTCTTCTCCCTCCGATAAGACGGGCTCGGGGGCAGAGTCACAACATGCATGCAGAAAGATATGGACAGCAGAAAAAGATTGACTATGATTGTGGAGAGATACAGGGCAAAATCACAAAGTCCTGAAAACTTTCCTATGTTAGTTGAATGTATGAAGTGGTCACTCAAATCCTATACACATACACCATTTCTAAATATCATACCAATGTAAACCTGGGTGATGTTTTTAATTCTACCTTAAAATGTAATTTTACTTGCCTCATAATGAAATTATGATTTCAAATGCAGAGAATATGGCCAACTGAGTTCAACTGTGATGATCTTATGATGCAGCAGTTCCTAATGCACATAACTAACATATCTAAGCTACTACTCAAATTATACACCCTGCTAGGTTGAACACCAGTCACAACAGTAACTGAGCAAGCTATATAGCTTAACAATAATATGATTATTTTCCAATGGAAAATAAAGAAGGTGTTTCATATAAATAGAAATATAGTTATGATATAGCAGCAGGAGGGGCTGCCTGCTGCTGTTACATCTGTTACTCCATCCCTTCTTATTCCCATTGCTCCTTGCCCATCTGTTCTCTGGCAAGCCAGTGAGCAGATGGGAGAAAGGATGA
Source organism: Pantherophis guttatus (assembly GCF_059756535.1). Taxonomy (NCBI): domain Eukaryota; kingdom Metazoa; phylum Chordata; class Lepidosauria; order Squamata; family Colubridae; genus Pantherophis; species Pantherophis guttatus. The sequence continues at coordinate 48,254,615 of NC_142070.1, forward strand.
GAAATGGGATCCATGAAAGAACATGGTAACCTCTCTGATGGCATCCATAACATTGCTATTGTGCATCAGCAATCATGGCAACCTTACCTACTGCATCAATACTATTAAAATTAAGATTAAACTGGTCCCAGTTTAGTAGCATTACTGGTGAAATCAAAGGCAGAGTAACATGAAATGTGCAAAAACATCTGAGATATTAAAATGTCTCGCTTTTCATATATTGCTATATTTAGCATCTTTAAATTAAAAAAAAAACAGTGTGAACATAACCTTGCAGTAATTATACAGTGCTTAAAAAGATGTTGAATACTGCACAATTTAGTGACACTTGCAAATAGTTCAGCCTTCTCCTTTCATCCTAGACACATTGATTGGGTAATTATTTATTATATGTGATTTGCTATGGGACCTGATAAAGTTATAAGCACTTTTCACAATTTCCATGCTGTGATTTTCTGTAATGAGTGCTATTTTGGCCTACTATCATGAGAACTGTTGAAATGATAAGCACTTTTAAAAAACGGCAGCCTGTGATATTTAAATAATTCCTGTAAATTTAAGTGAGCTGTTAATGGAGGAAATGGTTTTAAATAATTTATGCCTCTTGATTTATATTATATTATGATTTTAAGGCTGACTGAAATGTCTTTTTCTCATTTATATTTGAATGTAACTTATTACATTAACTTAATATTCAACAATAAGACTGTTTTATAAAAAATGCTCATAGGCTTAACCTAGGTGTTTCTGTGTCCAATAAATGATGTTGCCTGCCAGCACTACTTTCAATTGTCTATGCAAGATAGAGAATAAGTGAATACAAACCTATGATAGGAGTTTTCGAACATGCATTCCCCATTTACTTCACTTGTGGGAAACTGGCAGGGAAGTTTACAAATGGCGATCACATGATCACGATATGCTGTTACGATAGCCATTGTAAATATAAGTTGATTGCCAACTGATTGAATCTATGACCATGGAGACACTGCTACAGACAGAACTTTGGAAACCGGTCCTAAGACACACATGTTCAGAGCCATCCAAACTTCTGAATGAGTAGTTGTTAACCAAGGACTACCTATATATTCTACATGTTTTAGTGTTACTCTAATAAAGAAACAATTTAAAACTGTATGTAAAATTACAATAATGATCTTGGAACATAAACACAACTCATGGACATATAAACATATTATGAGAACTTATTTCTGTTAAAATTAAACAGTGCCAATTATTGAGTGGATAGCAAATAGTATTTAGAAAAGAAATATCAAATTTTTACTTGGCTTCCTTTGAAAAATAAATGTAAAGTTCTCACATGTCTTTCCCTCCCTCTCTCTTTCTCTCCCTTTTCCTCCCCCTCTCTCTGTTACTGACATCAAGGGGAAGAAAGGGGGAAGGCATTTTGGCCAATCCACACCTGTGTATCAAATGGTGAAAAAAAGCAAAGGTGGTGGTGGGAATGGGAGTGGGAAATGACAATGTAAGTAAACAAAATAACCAAACTGGCTTGTACCAGGATCTTCAAGGCCGTTTACCCAGAGAATGGAATGTTACTAGTTTCACACCTCAGAGTTTCCAAAACATCTTACTGGCATCACATTGGCTGTCTGGTGGACTGGTCATAGAGGGAGAAATTGAGAACTGGAAAGAATAGCTTTGTATTTTGCACAGGAACACCAGATACTTCCTGACTTTGCTGCAACCAGGTTCTTTCAGTAAAAGTTCCTTTGCTTCAATTAAATGGAGTCACGAGTCCTACTTTCCTGACAGAGCAACTGGGGCACGCCTGACTCACTCACTCTCTCCCTCCCTTCCTCCCTCCCCCTCCAAATTAATTCCTCCCGCCGCCCCCCAGGGAATGAGCATTTAGTAGTGTTGGATATCTAGGGAAAACCTACTTTTAGGTCTTAGGGCAGAAAGAAATTAGGACATTGCTAGACAAGTTCACATTTTAACAAGTGAATAATATATAGCAGCTAGCCCAAGGACAATTAAGTGTTCTCTGTCTCTCAAGCTATTCCCTAAAATATATTTTGTCCCATTTTTACCTTGTTCATTTATTCCTTTTACTCCCTATTTTATTGTTTACATAAACCTTCCTGAGCCCTAATACAGACCACTCTAAAATACAAATATAATTGAAGAAAAAACCAAAAGCCATATAAATACAGCACCTTGTGAACTCTCAAATTTCCTCTTTCCATTATGTATTCAAAATGGACAGTGATTAATATTTTATGTGCATGTGTGGTTATATACTTTATTTTGACAGCAGGCAACAGAATTTCATTTTTAATGTGGGCCACATTAAAGAAAAATGACAATAAAGGTTATCTTATCTTACCTTATCTTACCTTATCTTATGTAACTACATCTGGTGGACTTTAAGCACTTTTTCAGAAGTTAATGAGTTGGGGTCATATAAAAATATAAATCAGATGACATTAGGAGGAATTAATTAGAAGGCCTACATAACATCTGAAATAACACAGTTCTGTTTTTAATTCCTTTGTTCCTTCCAGCCCAAAAAACACTTTTGTTATATAGGCATTTCATATATACGATGCAGTGCTATGTTGCACTGTGATATGATATGGAAGCCTTTTCACTTAACTGGGCACAAATTGGGAAGGAAAATCTGCTGCTTCTTATTATGATCCAGCAGAAATAACAGAATTCAGCATCTTAGCCTTTTTGTCTTCCAGCAATGCTAAAAAGGCCACAGATATAGATTTCCCAGTAAAATTACTAATGTTTTTGTGACAATGCTATTATTCAGCAGGCCCATGTAAAATGACCCAGATCTGCTTTGATTAACAGATCATGCTGTAATGGTGACATGATTTGTTTCATCAAGTTGAATAAGAGCTGTGATTTATCTTGATGAAGCAATTTAGTGACCTCAATTGGTTAGGACAGTAAGGCAAGGTTTAGCGTGAAGGAAGATAACACAACTTGGAAGACTTTTTGTTCATGATAAGGCTTTTCCAGGCTGGCTACTTAATTTGCTGAAGCCACCTGGCCTTCAATTTATTTTTATTTTATTTTATATTGGATTTCTATACCGCCCTTCTCCCTGAGGACTCAGGGCGGTGTACAGCCAGATTAAAAAACATGCAGAACAAATATTAAAAACAATTAAAAGATATATAAATTTGGCCCAATTAAAACTCATTTACCAATTAAAAATGTTTAAAACATTTAAAAACAGTTAAAAATTTCATCTTAAGCCAGCCCGGCTTGTTTAAATAAATGGGTTTTAAGGGCGCGACAGAAGGCACTGAGGTCTTGGATTCTCCTTATCTCTGGGGGGAGCTGATTCCAGAGGGTAGGTGCCCCCACAGAGAAGGCTCTCCCCCTGGGGGTCACCAGCCTACATTGTCTGGCTGATGGCACCCCGAGGAGGCCCTCTCTGTGGGAGCGCACGGGTCGATGGGAGGTCGTTGGTAGCAGCAGGCGGTCTCGAAGATAGCTAGGCCCTATGCCATGGAGCGCTTTAAAGGTGATAACCAACACCTTGAAGCGCACCCGGAAGACAACTGGGAGCCAGTGCAGCTCGCGCAGGAGCGGTGTTACATGGGAGCGCCATGCTGCTCCCGTCACTACCCGCGCTGCTGCGTTCTGGACCAGCTGGAGCCTCCGGGTGCTCCTCAAGGGGAGCCCCATGTAGAGAGCGTTGCAATAGTCAAGGCGAGAGGTGACGAGGGCGTGAGTGACTGTGCACAGGGAATCCCGATCAAGAAAGGGCCGCAACTGGCGAATCAGGCGAACCTGACAAAAGGTCCCCCTGGTTACAGCCGTCAGATGTTCCTCCAAGGACAGCTGCATATCCAGGAGGACTCCCAGATTGCGAGCCCTCTCTGTGGGGGCCAATGACTCGCCCCCAATAGTCAGTGATGGAGTCAACTGACTATATCGGGATGCCGGGAGCCACAGCCACTCAGTCTTGGAAGGGTTGAGCTTGAGCCTGTTCCTCCCCATCCAGATCCGTACAGCCTCCAGGCACTGGGACATCACTTCAAGGGCATCGTTGGGGTGGCCTGGGGTGGAGATGTACAGCTGGGTGTCATCAGCGTACTGGTGGTATCTCACCCCAAAGCCACGGATGATCTCACCCAGCGGCTTCACATAAATGTTGAACAGGAGAGGCGAGAGGACCGATCCCTGCGGCACTCCACAAATGAGAGGCCTCGAGGTCGACCTCTGCCCCCCTGCCAACACAAACTGCGACCGGTCGGAGAGAAATATACAATACACAATCCTGAAGTGATTCACCAGAGTCTTTCTTTATATGATGTATGGGATCCAGACTAAATGGCGCTGTAGAAAGCACAGCATGCACTTTAAAATGCCAACATATTGCCTTACCAAAAATACGCTGCGTGACTAGAAGCAGTGCAAAGTAAAATCAAGAATTAAGAAGACATATTGTTCACGCTGCAGCTTTGAAAAAGATACTTTATTTGAATGTTTGTCAAGGTGGAACATCTGTTCGCAGCCTTGCACTGGCTTATCATTACATATTCTTTTTTTAAAAACATAACAAGTAACAAGCTATTCTTATATTTTGCTTGTGTCTGGTATCTAAAAGCATAAAGCAGCAATAGGGAAAATCTTAATTTTGCACTTTCTGTACACATCTAAAATGTTGAGAGAAAAAAGCATAAGTAATTTATTCCAGGGATTTGTTGCCTGATTGCATTACTACACTATAATTTCATTGTTAAAATTGTTTCAAAGAACAACATTCATCCTTTTTTTTATATTTTCTATCTAAATTGCAGGCTTTTATTTCAAGAGATATCTATGGTTTGAAAGATAAAGTAATTTTAAAATATTCACTGGAAGTTGTGTGCGCCTCATGTTGTTGTTGCATAATGCAGCAATATTAGTAGTAAGTAAGCTTTTATTGCGGTCAAAGACCAAATAAAATTCACATAGAAGGGGAGTATATTTTACAAATATAGATAGATCATGTGACAGTACACCATCTACTGCCTTAGATACAATCTGTACTAACAATACTAGTGATCCTCTGCTATAGGGGTTACTCGTCTCTTCCCCCATTTTTGTTCAGCCATGACTGCAGCAAAAAAATTTGCCACCTTTGGAGTTATATTGGGGTCTGTGTCCTGGAATAGGAAATAAAGCCTGAACAGATCAGGTGAACCAGGGAATCTCTGGGAAATAGGAGAAATGAATCTTGATCTTATGTCTCGGTAGTGGGGACATACGAATGTAATGTGGAACAGAGATTCCGGGGATCGGCCATCACATGTACAATAGATGGATTTTACTGCCCCCAAGAGCCTACTGTCGAGGACACTCGAGGGGATCACGTTAAATCGTGCCTTCATAAATGCGAGCCTATGTTTGATAGAGTGTAACACAGAGAGATAAGGCGGAGGGTGAGGCAAGGGAACAATACCACAGCAATATTATTAAACATTGCATGATAAGAATATGATATATCAAACAAAACATTAGTTGGAGATTGAGGAGAATTTTACAGTGCCATATTTTCCTTATAGAAAGATGTGCATATGTGTTCACATACAGCATACTGATTAGATACCCAATGTAATTTTTAAAAGAAAAAACACAAAATATATAGTTTTACAGGCACAAAAGTAATACTTTTGAGGTTGAAAACTTTAGAGGTTGAAAAACTTTAGAGGTTGAAAAACTTTAGAGGTTGAAAAACAATGTAAGAGGATTTTAATTTTTTTTAGAGTAAACATATATCTTTGGAGGAAATGGCTCCTTAAATATTTCACCAAAGTTTCTGAAGCAATACTATTATTAACATGAATAAACTCTTAAGACTGTAGAAGCATATTGACTATCTACTTTCTTAAGCAAATAATCAGCAAGTAGTGACAAAATGCAATGCAAGAAGGTGGTGGGAAATCAATCCTTAGCAACAAGCAAGTCTGTAACTAGGGCTAGAGCAATAGCAATCACAGAGTGCTATCAGCATAGATGTGGTCATTTATATTGCTGCTCTTTGACACATTATACAAAGCAGGCACATTTTAAAGAATACAAGAACAGTTGTACTGGATCATACCTAAGTGCTCAATAAACTCATCATCTGTTATCACAGAGGCTGACCAGATGTCAGTTCAAAAACAGAAACAGAAAGAAAATCTCCCAATACTAGAGGCAATATCCTGCTTTCCAGATAATAGCCATTGACAAGCATGATTCTGTAAGATGTTCTACAAAGCAACAGGTGACTGTAAATCTGCATATTTTTAAGAGAAATGATGCTGTGACATCACTATTCAGGACTAAGCCATAATTTTCAATGTCTTTCTTTCCTCTTTTCTTTTTTTAATTTTGCAGAATTTATTTTTTTAACTTACTTATTTATAGCACAATGGGTACATTACATCTGTCATAAGTTTCTTTTAAATAATGACATAAGATTATGATGGTATAATTTGGTGGTATAATCTTTAGGGGAGGGTTCTGAAAGCTGAAAAAAGAGGATAGGGGATCACATACGTATCATGCAAAAGTGTTCTAAGAATTTAATTCATATGTATATGTAGAGGAAAGAAGAACAATATTACCTAAAGTTACAAACGGATTTCTTCAGTTGATAGAACATAACCTTTAATTAAATAGCAGCTAGAACTGATTAAAGTGTAATATGCCTGCATATTTTGAAGGAATAACTTGTCTTTATCTCTTCCAGCATTGTAGCTTCTTTGTATATAACTTCTGGAGCTTATTAATTTATTATTGTTTAATAATGTATTTTCTTGCAAATTATAAATTGTGAATGGAGCTGTAAACGCATATCTATCTGTGCTTAAGAACTGTGGTTTGCCACAGACCTTCAATGCTCCCAGGATTCCATCTGTTGGTGTATTAGGGTAAGATAACTTTTTCTTTTCAATCAAATTGTTATTTAGGCTATTATTTATGATGTATGAATCCTACGAACCTAAACCCAATTGGCAGCATCAGTAGGATCTAGGGCCAGGGATCAAACTTGTGGCATCACATTGCTGTCAAGTGATATTTCACAATGTTTTTCCCGTTTGCGAAGCTGGGGTGGGCGTGGCCTGCATGTGACGCATCCGGCCTGTGGGCCACCAGTTTGACACCCCTGATCTAGGGAGACAATGCCATTCTGGAAAAAGAAAGGAATTGGCTAAAAAGTAATCTATGCCTACCACACAAATAGAGCTATGGTGGTCCAAATGCTGGGTCACATGACTCTATCAATTGAATAAAGACAATTAGGAGTGTTAACAGTAATACTATGTTGTCTTATACTACTTGAATAACCTAGGAACAGAACATAAACAGGAGGAATAGTTTTTAGGAGTGCAGTTAAGAAAGTGAGGGAACAATATGACATCACCTACATGAAATCTTCACCATAAAAGGATAAACTGCAGGCAACTCAACAACAGAACAATTACTCATTGGAACAACATGCCTTCAAAAGTTGTGGGTGCTCCAACACTGTAGGTTTTTAAGAAGATATTGGACAACCAATTATCTGAAATGGTATAAGATCTCCTGCTTGAGCATGGGGGAAGACTTCTAAGATCCCTTCCAATTTTGTTATTCTGTCAGAATGTTATTATAAAAGAAAGTCAGTACTTCTTTCAGGAACTGCTTCTTGAGCCGATTTCATTTTGATGTCCCAGAAATCTATAAGATGTGAATAGGACTTCCCATGTTTGGAAACTAAGTTTGGTTTGGAAACTAAACTTCTCTTGATCGACCCTTCAGCCATTTTCTGGTTCCTGTATGTATCCTTTTTGTTTTAGAATTTCTTTTTGTACAGTCACTTTTTTTTTTTTTGCTGACCTCTTATTTCCCCCCCCCCTTTCTTGGAATTGTACACAATTTAACTTTTAATCAGTCCTTTAGAATCTCACACACATTTTGATCTGCTTTTCCAGGTTCTTCTCCAGTAATGGGAACCTACTGATCATTTCCCCAAGTTTACTAAAATCTACTTGTTTTGAAGTAGATTTTGAATCACTAAATAAGTGATTAAACTCAGACTTAGTTTCCCTTAAGATTATGAATTCCAGTATTATGTGATCATTTTCTCCTGATATTCCTGTTATTTCATCTTCCTCAACTAGACCTTCTCCATAGATTATATTTTCCCTAACAGCCCAACTTCATTTTTATTCCCATACTTTGAGCATTTTTGTATAAGCAATGTCCTCTGTTTCATTTTTACTAAGTTCAGCAACACTAATGCTTTCTACAGTATACAAGTCTTATAGGAGTCCTTTACTTTAGAATTCTGTTCAAAGCTTTCCTGATATATCTTGCCATGAATTGGTCAAACACCTTTTAACCTTTCCCTGTGAAGTAAAAGACATAGGGTACCAGATATCCATCCTCTAGATACTTCAGACCACAAAATCAAATCTCTCCCATCAACACCAATTACATAGTAAGTAAATCAATATTCTTTTCTTTGCAACAGACTGGAAAAAGGATAAGAATACTACCTGGGTCCAAGAATCTTGAGCCTTCTCCTAAGATACTCAGTGTTTGGTTAGTACAGTTTTTTGGGGAGGGAGTTGCTGTATTATGTGTCCCAAAATATATTAGCATAGAGGTAAGTTTTTCATGGACTTTATAAGTAGTGGAAGCTGTTCTGTCACACACTTGTTTCTTGTTATTGGCAAACAACACAATTCATGAAAAAATGGCTCTGGCTGACATATGTTTGTTTGTACTGAATCCCCAAATACCACAACTCTTCTATTTATTTTCTTATAGAACACAATTGCATTTTTTCTATTCTTTAAGAATCTGTTTTCCTATCTTTTATTTTTCAGTGTCTCCTTTCTCATTTTTCCTTCAGCAAAAGCCTATAATTATTGAATTACAACACTGCAAAATTCCTTCCTTCCTTCCTTCCTTCCTTCCTTCCTTCCTTCCTTCCGCCATCCCTCCCTTCCTCCCTTCCTCCCTTCCTTCCTTCCCTGGCCCTTCCCTTCTCCCTTCTTACATTATGTGCATTTATTCATTGGATCTGGCAATATGATATATCTTTGGGTATATGTATGTATGCTCATACATGTATATACAGACAAAAAACATACCCAGCACTAATTCAGTAATTAAAATGAATTCTTTAATTCTTTAATTCAAGAATTAAAATGAGTTTAAGAAAATTAACAGAAGGACGTTAATTGTCCTGGCCCATTGGTTCAGATTTCAGCACTAATAGGATAAACTTTACATTCAAGTCAGGCATATTAGAAAAGCTCTCATGCATCTCTTTGGACAATAAATGCCATAATTAAGAATAAATCTACTGTAATAAATCAAACTATCTGTATGTTACAGCAGCTGGCAGCCAAGCAGCAATATTTGATCAAGAAGCTGGAATTGGGTTTTCTGGACTATGATTTATAGCATTAATGGTTTAAAATCCCTATGCCTGCTTGGATACGTCCTGTCAATATACTAGACTAGCCTTATGTATGGAATAAATTTAGTCTTCTGCCCATTTCATTAGCAATTAAATCTGATTACTTCATTTCGAATGTATTGCCTATCCACTTCAAATAACAGTGCCAAAAGCATAGGATGCCAGTCCTGGCTTTAAACATTAATATGTCACTTATGAAGTTATATCATGTATATTGCATGTAAAATTCTAGTCCTTGCCTCTTATGACCTTCATTTTTTATGGTCATAATTTATATTGTATGTGCATGCTTTCCTAAATAATGTAAATCTATCATTTAGCAGCTTGATCTTGTAATTCAGTTACTACAACCATCTTATTTCTCCAAAACTGTATCATGAGAATTCTTATCTCAAGTGTTAAGCTTTTTATCAAAGACTTATTTTGGCAGCACAGTTATCATTTGTGTTTCCATAGATAAGTCTCCCAGAAATATCATCCAGGTCACATTCAGCAGCAAAAATCTTCTTTGCAAACAATCACAACAAAACAAATTTAACAGACACATCAGCTGAAAACAGTTGGAAGTTATCATGCTACATGCTGACAAAAGAATGTTACAGAAAAACCACACCTACAAAGCATTTGTCCAAAATATTGTTATCCCTTTCCCTTTGCTTTCTTCTGACTACAAAGTGTCCAAAAAGCAGCAAATTCATAAAACTGAAAATATTATGTGCATATTTGTTGGCACTTTAATTAGATATACAGGCTGACCACCACCAAAGAAGGACCTGTTTGTTGCAAAGCATGAAATAGTTTCCGGAAGTATTAGTTAACAACTGTAATAAAAGTAGACCATCCAGATTGTTGTCTGAAATTTATTGCTATGTCACACGCTCATGATTTCAGTTTCATAGTTAATGAAAATGGTTTTCAGATTACTCTGAGATTCATCATAGGCAAACTTAGCATTATTTTTTAAAAAATATTTTTATTAGATTATAGAATAAAATACAAAAATATGAAAACAAATAGTAGGATACAGTGGGAAGGAAGGGGGGAAAGAAAAGTGAGGAGAGGAGGAAGGAAAAAAAAGAAAAAGCATTGACTTCTCCATTGTCCCTGTTACAGTAGATTAAAGCATTAACATCAAACATCAACTTTTTACTTTTCCAAAACAATATATACTAGCGGTTTCTTTAACAAATCAATCTAATCAGCAAAACCCAAAATCAAAGTTCATTTTTTTCCACCTCAAATACAAAGTCCAGATGCGGTCTTCATGTAGCAACAAAAGTACTATACATATTCTTTTCTTTAATCAAAATAGTGCAAACTTGGCATTCTGTGGACATAGTCTGTATAGTCTGATCAGATACAATGTAATTTCATTTGCCCCCAATGTACTTTTATGGTAATTTTCCTGTTCCTTTAAATACTACTGATTGTTATTTCATTAGATTACACCAAAAGCTTGTTTCACTTTTTTTTAATTATCCTTTTACTTTTGAAAGGGAAGTAGAAAATGAGGAAAAGATACTAAAGTACTGATATTTTTGATTATAGACTATCTAAAAGCATTTATTTTAATAAACAAATAAATAAATTACTACATGTCCTTGAACAAAGTGATATGTTCTTATTAAGCAACAAAGTAACTGGACTCTGCTGCAAGACTCTCGAGCTACAATCATATCCATTTTAAATTCCCTGGACCTAGAGCTAGAGTATTCAATGGGCCTTACTTCTGTGTAGAAATAAATAACTACAGTGTTAAACCTCTGTGAAAATTCTAGTTAATACAGTTGTACAATGCTTCATTCTACACTGATTCAAAGTGTTTTGGAGGAAGCAATGCATGACAGTAACACCTGTTTGCAATTCCTTAAAACCTCTGCATCTTTTCCTGGGAATTGTGTGACTGCAGCTTTGGGGAATCAAATCCAAAATGCTGAACAGCTGTAACAGGTAAAATATATTTTATTGTGAAGAAAGCATATTATATATGGATTTCATATACTAAGAAAAATAGATTTCAAAAGTGTTTCATGTTTCTAGTCATTCAGTTTCTGAAATCTATCAAAAAAGTAAACCTTAACCGTGGAGGCAACAATTGTTTAATTGAACATCCTGTAGAGCCATATGTCTTTTAGACATTAAACAAATGCTTCTAATCAAATAAAAGAGGCCATGATTGTAGCTATTCCAGGGGAAAAGCTATTGTGGTTTCCTAATTTCATAAAAGAGAGACATTGTTTATTTACACAGCACCTTAAATAATAATGTTAAAAAACACAGTGGACTTTAAAACCCCAAAAAGAGACATGCTTTATCTAATGGGCTTGGAATCTAATTTAGATAAAGTGCTGGAGAAAAATTTAATAAAAGGGCTCGAGAAGGGCAGAAAGAATTAGACAAAGGCTAGCTGAAACAAATGTGTCTTTTTAAAAAAAAACACAACAAAAAGGAAGAATCAATTGCTTAGTTATCTCAGGCAAAAAAACTAGTGAATATTCAAAACAACAGTCATAGCAAGCTAATGAATCTTTTCTAACCCTGAATTGCATCTCAATTACTCACCACCACAACCTTCACAAACATAATTCTCCACATCTGGCAACTGAATTTGGGTACAATGTTTTGTCTCAGACTAAATAAACAAAAACAAAAACACATGTCTACACATTAATAAGAAATTGATTTTTTTAAAAAAATATTTTTATTGTTCACACAGAGATGTAAAAAGTTCTGCAATGCACTGTATATTAATAAACAGGATTCAATTTTCCATTCAGTCTTCTTACTGTCCGGTTACGGCTTAGTATTAGGGTTTCTGAGAGAAGAGAGGATAAAACAGATCATTTTAAAGGATGTGACATCCTGAGATATCAGGAAAGCAGAATGAACAAGTGGTTCTAAATGCATATTATTTTGGGGGAGTAATTATTGTTGGATGGCTTCAGACTTAATTACTTTATGTAAGAATTGTAATCCATTGTCTGGCTGCTTGAGATGGCTTAGAGAGCTAAGTAAATAAATAATAAACTTGGGCATATAAGGTAAAAAAATAATATCATACATTCAGTTATGTACTACTGAATTTATCAAGCATCTACAATTAGAATGTATTGTAAATGCCTCTAACTTAAAGACATACTACAATTAGACACTTTTGAGCAAGATGAAGATGTAATATGACAGTTTCATATAGAATAGAATAGAATAGAATAGAATAGAATAGAATAGAATAGAATTCTATTCTATTGGCCAAGGAATTTGTCTTTGTTGTATATGCTCTCAGTGTACATAAGGAGAATAAAATACATTCATCAAGAATAAAAAGATACAACACTTAGTGATAATCAAGGTTACTAATAAGCTATCAAATCATACTAGGAAATGAATAAAAACAATATAAATTGAAAGATACAAGCAACATGGTTATAGTAATAAGTGGGAAGAGATAGATACTAGTAAGGAAGAGAAGAATAATAGTAATACAGTCTTAGTAAATTATTTGACAGTGTTGTGGGAATTAGTTGTTAAGCAGAGTAATGGCATTTGGGAAAAATGTCCTTGTGTCTGGTTTTTCTGATGTGCAATGCCCGGTCTATAGCATCTTTTTGAGGGTAGATGTTGAAACAATTTATGTCCAGGATATGAGGGGTCTGTAGATTGTATGTTTTGTATGTATGTCTTGTTTTAATTTTGGCTGTTCACCGCCCTGAGTCCTATATTGGAGAAGGGCGGTATAGAAATGTAAACAAACAAACAAATAAATAAATAAATGCATTAATTAATTAATTAATTAATTAATTAATTAATTAATTAATTAATTAATTGTAGATTAAGGTTAAGGGTCTGTATCTAATTGCAAATGTTTATTCTGGCATCTAGGTTTTCTCTTTTTCAAAGCATTGTGTTCAAACTGCTTTTTGTCCTATACAGATTTAGAGTGAAAGATTTGGATTAATATTGATTTCTTCCTGAAGAAATTCTATTTGATATTACCAGACAATTAATCCCATTTGGTTATGTGGCATCTCACGAAAAGGAATCCAAAGAAGACCAGAAGTGCTGAAAGGTTTTCTTGATGTGTCATAAAACCAAAATTGATTGCACATGTGATGAAGGTATGAAAACAAAACAGAGTGAAGAAATGTTATGCATTATAATTTTACACAGTAAATAATTTTATTTATATTTATGGAAAAAATAGATCTTTTGAATAACATATATTTTGATTCAGCCTAATGAATATTGTTATTTTCTTCAAATAAATAAAGGATTTCATTCAATTCAATATTAAATATGTGTGCTTGTGTATGTTTACATTCACATATATACTGGATATCAGGAAATACTAAATAAAAGTCATCTGTATCCTCTAAAGTTCTGGATTTTTTCACTTTTTGGGGACTGCTTTTGTAATAAAATTGCTGCTGTTAAATTTCTTAGTAAAAATCTTATCCTGACAGGATTGCTATCAAGTAAAGTTTATCTTTGATCTTCAGATTAGGAATATTGATGTACTTTCCTTTCATACAACTGCCTGGAGCATAGGTTATCCAACTTCTGTTGCCCTGCCCTTTGGCAACAAAGACTGTACCAACTAACTGAATAATTTCATTATCTTCAAATGTAATAGCTTCTCTGAAGCCAGATTTAGTTCTCTCCTTGGGTGGTTTTGGAACAACTGATTTGGCGGACATTTCTGGCCCTGTGGGGATTAAATATCTGAGTCACTGATTCATGTGATACACTTCTGTAATTTCTATAGGAATGAATAATTTCTAACTTCATTTTTGTTCAATTTACTGGATGTTCTCTCAACCAGTATCTAACTTTTATTAGTTGCTGACATTACCCGAAACCAAATTCTTAGCTCAGGTATAACGATTCCTAAACATTCGACCTTGGGTTGGCTATTATTTTATATCCTTCACTTAACCTATCCTTGCCTTATCCTTCCTTTCATTAAATCGCCCTCCATTTCATCAACATATTCCTTATTGGATTCAAGGAACAGTTTTATAATAATAACAAGAATTATTCTAAAAGAAATGTTTAATTTATTAAACTTTTATGAGCTTCTTTATTATACATACATACATACATGTACATGTACATGTACATGTACATGTACATGTACATGTACATGTACATATACATATACATATATCTATATCAAGGTTCCAAGTAACACCCCCAACGAAAGAAGACTCCGAGGCTTGAAGTTCCTCAAAGTTCCATTTTATTAGAGATGTCATACTGGCACATCTGGGAAAACCTGAATCTGAAAGCTTCCAGGTTTTCCCCACCCAAAGAAAGAAAAAAGGAGAAGGAAGAAGGAAGGAAAATGAAGAAAAGAAATCTCAAAAATGGCATTCAAAAGGAGTGGTAAGCTGTCACTAAAAATAGCCTCTTTTAGCTTGTAAAGGTAATAGTATCATAAATTGTTTAAGAAAATAAGGGCATGGCTTATTGTACGTTTGGAAAATAAATTCCAAAATGGCTGTGTTATCCAACAATGATGTGATTTCAACCCCACATCCCAGCTTCAACTCCCCAGTTGTTCTGGAAGCTCAGCTTCTAAAACTACTTGCAGGCTGTTGCTGTTATTGGAGGATCTTGAGGGATGATTCTGGGACTTTCCCTAACCTCAGAGAGTCAAGTAGACAAGAGGAAGGCTGTCCCTTCTGTTGTTACATTGGAAAAATGACAGTCCAGAGATTTTATGGGCATTTCAGTTGCCAGCCATGTCTTCACAGGAAGTGATTTATTAATCAAATTTATATATTTCAACTTCAAAGCCTTTATTATCATTGTACATCATGTAGGCAACAAAATTGGTTTAGCCTCTACTGGTGCAGTCCATAAAGAATAATTCTCATACAAGTAGTTAGGAAAAAAATCTAATCATACATTTCCATATGTATGTCATATTCTGTACAACATGTATATTACTCTAGTGTATGATCTTATATCATGGTATATACATATTACACACTACTCTGGCACCAGTGAATATAGCTGCCCATTTCACCAGAAGTAACTCTGGGTGCATACAACAATCAGATAAAAATCACAAATCAAAAAGAACCGATATAAAAAATATAGAAA
The DNA here is from genome assembly GCF_059756535.1 of Pantherophis guttatus. Taxonomy (NCBI): domain Eukaryota; kingdom Metazoa; phylum Chordata; class Lepidosauria; order Squamata; family Colubridae; genus Pantherophis; species Pantherophis guttatus. Next base: position 48,270,153 of record NC_142070.1, read on the forward strand.
TCTACATTGAGAAATAAATAATATATATATAAATAATATAATACAACAATAGAGTTATCTAAGTAAACTCCAGTTCCCTTGGCTCCCTAAACCTGATAATAAACTAGATCATGTAGGCAGAGGTGGGTGTTACATACTGTAACAACTGGTTTGCCCAGCACTGGAAATGTGAACATGAATTATAAATACATACATACATACATACATACATACATACATACATACATACATACATAACCAACTAATTGAATTGTATCCAGAAGCAAACTGGTAACCAATGCAGTTAGAAACATATTAACTACCATGTCACTGTAGTCTATAGCAGCTGAAATTTCTGGATACTCCTCAAGGACAATCTTGTAGCGGTCTGCACTGTAGCAGTCCAATCCACAGGTAACTAGTACATGGGTGACTGCCAATCCAGAAACAGCTACAACTGATGCACAACCACTTGTGTAAATCCTTCTAGCCATGATTGCTACCTGCTCATCCATTAGGAGTCATAAATCTAGGAAGATTTCTGTTTGGGCCAGTGAAACCCTATCCAACATCAAAGATAGCATAATCTCTTTTCAGCTTTTCTATTATTGAATGATTTATGTAACCTTGGAAACCTTAGTGCTCTCTGAGTCTAGTTGTTTGCTTGAAGATGTTTTATTACTAACTAGGTAACATCATCAGTGAGTGTGGAGTTTGCTCCCTGTTTATATAGAGTAGTTTGTCCTGCCAGTGTTGTTTATTGCTCGATTGTTTGTCTGGGATTAATCCCTGTTTATCTGGGTGTAGCTTGGTGGAAAGGATGTGTTCTGACCTTTTTGTTTCCTACTTAGCTTTTTATTGTCTGATTTGAATGGTATGTAAATGTTGTTTATCTCTATGACTCTATTGATGGCTGATTTGGCAAGGTTTCAGGAATTCTCTATATAACCTTACAAGTGTAAATGTCAATTTTCCAGGGGAAAGATTATGACTTGGTCATTAGTTTATTAGATTATTACAGGGCGCTAATGTGAGGCTTTAGAAAATAAGCTCCCCTCCTGTAGCATCTAACCAAGAAAACGTAACTGTGAACAAATTGCTTGTTAAATATAGATCTTTCCAAATTAATCCTTGGGTAGCTGGAAACCTAACCATAACAGAATATGCTTCATAAAATACTGCCTTTCAGATTTCAGAGGTCAGAATTAAACTTTCTTTTTCAACTTGTTTCTGATCAATTTCTAACAGCTTAAGATAATTGCTATGATGCAAAATAAATAAAAGAAACCAATAAATTTATAATTCCTAACAGATTGCCTTGAGGACATTTTCTTGTGGGACAGAATAATCCATTTAATTACTGTATTTTATTAATGGTGATAACATTTAAAAGATAAGTCCTTTTTCAACTTTTTAAAAATCTGGCCAGCTACATTTAAGCAGATAAATAGAACAGTTGGATGCCAACTCCAAGGCTTCATAAACACTCAGATGCACAGTTATTTCATTTTAAAAGTATTATATTATTTCTGTTTTTGTATAAGACAAACATTGGATTTGTCATCCAAAGTAAAATTTGTGCAATTCAAGAATGTTGTTTCTTCAAATCACAAAAGGAATTCTTTATAACCCTTTAGCTTCCAGTTTTAGTTGAATAACAACTAGCAGATCTTGCAGATATTTTTAATGATGAAAACTATGCTGGAGTGAGTTATTGTTAATAATAATAATTTTTTAAAAAACTCAAAGCTTTGTGGAAAACCAAAGCTTTGCATGGACAGTACTTGAAAAACACTGAAGGAAAATGTGATGACAACTTTACATGGGCATGGCTTAAAATGGGAATCATCAAGAAAGAAACGGAAGGTTTAATACTCGCTGCTCAAGAACAAGCACTACAAACTAATGCCATGAAAGCGATTGTCGGTGGAAAAATCCACCGACAATCCAAACTGCTGACTTTTTCTGTTGTTCCTCTGTCAACAATATTGAATAATTCAGGCCATGGATATCAAACATCAAAACATCTGCCAAACTATCGTATTTCCTTTACATGGACAATCTGAAGCTGTATGCAAAAACACCATCTAAAATAGAATTGCTGCTCAACACATACAGCCAAGATATTGCAATGGAGTTTGGACTGGACAAATGTGCCACGTTCCCCATCAAAAAGGCAAAAATAGTGAAAATTGAAGAAATCTTGCCCTTTGAAATGAACTGCCCCCAGAAATTCATAAAATCTCTGATCTCCGTGTATTTCGCTGTGCCCTCAAAACCATGTTGTTCTGCCAGGCTGGGCTATCAATGTAAAGATTTTAATTGGTTTTAAATGGGATTTTAAATTTGGGGTTTTATAAATTGGGTCTATTATTTAATAATTTTAATAATTTTTAAATTTTGTCTGTCTTTGTGTTTTTAATTAGGCTGTACACCGCCCTGAGTCCTTCGGGAGAAGGGCGGTATAGAAATAAAATTAATTAATTAATTAATTAAATAAATAATTAAATAAATAAATAAATAAATAAATAAATAAATAAATCAAAATGCCCTCCGAAAATAACATCAAGCATCAAATGCCTGGGTATCCTTCAAGCTGACAACATACACTGAAGTGAAGAAAAGGGTTAGAAGTGAATACAAGAGAGTGAAGAAGATCTTAAAGTCCAAACTCAGTGGAATATCATCAAGGCAATAAACAACTGCGCAATTTCCAGCTGATTAGATAAACAGCTGGAATAGTGGACTGGACTCAAGCAGAAATAAAAGACATGGATAGAAAGACCAGAAAAATAATGACAATGAATCATGCTCTACATCCTCACAGTGACATTGACAGACTCTATCTACTAAAAAAAATAGGTGGGTGTGGAATGTTGCAAGTATATCAGATAGTTGAAGAAGAAGAAAGGGCACTGGAAGAATATCTGAAGGACAATGAAGAAGATGCACTGAAGTTAATTTACCACGAAGTCTTACTGATAACTGGCCTACAAGAAATACCAAATAAAGACCAGAATGGAGGCATGGACAGATAAAGCACTACATGGCCAGTACATTAAAAAAATAGTAGGAAAAGCAGACAATAACAAGACCTGGTAATGGCTAAGAGCAGGAAAGTTGAAGAAAGAGATCAAGGGACTAATTCTGGCTGCACAAGACCAAGCTTTAAGAACAAATGCATACAAAGCCAGAATTAAGAAGACAGCAACAGACAGTAAATGCCGCCTATGCAAGAAGTGGAAAAAACAGTGGACCACCTGGTAAGCTGCTGCAAGAAGATCATACAAACTGACTACAAGCAACAGCATGACAAAGTAGCAACAATGGTACACTGAAAGATCAGCAAAAAATATCATTTGCCTGGAGGCAAGAACTGGTGATACCATAAAATAGAGAAAGTCATAGAAAATGAAAAACTAAATTGCTCCAGGACTTCAGAATTCAAACAGATAGGACGTGCCACATAACATGCCAGACTTAACAATTGTCAATAAGAAAGACAAATAAATTGGGATTACGGATGCTGCCGTACCTGGAAACAGCAAAATAAAAGATAAAGAACTGCAGAAAATCACAAACTACAAAGATCTGTAAATAGTATTATATTAATATTATAATATAATATTATAACTGTGGCAAAAGAAAGTACAAAGATAGTACCAACACTAATAATTGTCTTGGGTGTAATCCAAGACATCTGGAACATTTGAACATCATTGGCATTGATAAAATCACCATCAGTCAATTGCAAAAGGCAGATTGACATGGAACAGTTTATATTCTGGTATGATTCCTTTAACACCATCAAACATCAATTTCTGCCTATATCAGTTCTTGACATCTGGTTGTCTACATGACCCATAATAATAAATTTTTAAGAAGAGATTGAACAACTATTTCTATGAAATGTTATAGGCTTTCCTGCTTGAGCAGGAGGTTGGAGGTCCCTTCCAACTCAGTTTTTCTATTATTCAGTTAAATCAAGTTATATTCCTGGCAAAAGCATCTTCTAGTTGGCTTATAATTCAAAAACCAGAATACTTTTCATTTTAAGAAAATTGACCCTGTAACATACAAGAGATTGATTGATTGATTGATTGATTGATTGAGTACTATCAAGTCATTTTTCACTTTTAGTGACCACATGTTTTGTCCAAGACATTCTATCCCTAACCTACTCTTTGAAGTCTCCTAATGGTGCATTTATTGCTATTATAACTTTGTCCAGCACCTTGCTGATGGTCATCCTGGTCTTCTCTTTTCTTCTATCCTTCCAAGCATTAGAACTCTTTTCAGAGAATTGAATCTTTGTAGAATGTGCCCAAAGTAGGGTCATTTGTACCTTGAGTGAGAACTATGATTTGATATATTTGATGATCCATTGGTTTATTTTCTTTCCTGCCCACAGTGTATTCAGAAGTATTCTCCAACACCAAAGTTCAAAGGCATCCATACTCTTCCTATCCTCCATTTTAAAGTCCAACTTTCACTTTCATAAAGTAGCTGTATTGGAGAGTCAGATAAAAACCTGCATAAATACATAAGAGAATGCTTTTCAAGGCACACTTGAGACATACTGTAACTTCAATGAGTTATTTGTGAGAAAGTGAAAATACGTGATTACTGGAAATGCTATTGTTACTGATTACCACAGCATATAACCCTTCGTGAATAAATAAATAATCAAATATCACCTTTTGATATTATACATATGCAATCGGCAAATATTTTAAAATAAAGCAAGCAAAATCTTCAAAAAAATGTGATAAACTACAACATTCAAACTATATTTACTTTGTGCTTAAACCCAAAGCTACTTTAGGTAACACAAGATTTTTTTTTTTCTTATATTCAAGACAGCAAATAGCTGCAGTTTGACTTTTGTGAAGGTGACATCTCTTGCCTCATAGAACAGGTTTGGATAAGATGTACTGTAGTTATACTTAAGGCAAGATGAATGAATTTATGACTATTAAACATTACATTACATTAACTTCCTGCACCACATTGTTTTTGCTTCAGGACTGCCACAGTATAGTAGTTTAATGTTGTTAAGGTTTCTTTAACATGGGTCTGCCCCATCCTACCAGGACAGTCCAGGGTGATACAGCAGTTATTGCCTTCAGCTGATATTTGTGCCATCACCATTTTTTATTTTTATTTTTCAATTAATGTTACAGGAACAAGGCCAAAATAAAGAAAATGTCTCTTCCCTTTTGCTAGCTGAAGGACACAAGGACACCTCCTCTATCTGGGGATTTGTAGCCCAAGATACAAACTGACACCAATAATATATGTTCAAATAGTAATTGTTGTTTATTAATAATACAAAACAACAAATATTTTGGGAAAACTCGTTGCTCATTTTTGTGCCTTTGAGTCTGTTGACCTAGAAATTGCCTGAATGACCCCTGCAGTTTTAAAGGCAAGATTTCAGAAGTATTTTGCCAATACCTGTTTCCTAGAGCTGAGAAAAAGTGAATGGCCTAAAGTCATCCAGATGGTTTCATATCAAAAGTGGGACTAAAACTTATGATCTGTCAGTTTCTAGCCTGATGCCTTAACCTCCACACCAAATTTACTCTCTATAGAAGTGTCAGAAAAAGCCTTAACAACAAAAGAGAAAGTATGAACAAAGGGTTAATGGATAGGCCCAAATAAAACTGAAGAGAAAAACTAAATCGAAAGATTTACTTTTAACATAGACCATATAGCATTCTACCAAGTTATCTGTCACATCTAGATATTAGGTAGGTAAAGGCTTTCATTTCACAACCTGGCACCATGGGCACTTAAAAATTAAGATATTGTTCTTCACAGTAGTCACTGCCCTCATAGAGAATTCAAATGAGGGGGAAAAACAGTAAATCTGACCTTTTTCTTCAACCTTAGGTTCCCTATACTTACACTGGTCTACAGATTAATCTGAACATCAATTATGATATATTCTAATATAACAGAATCTTGATAAGCTTGTGTTTGAAGAGGTGCCCTCTACAAATATAAAGTATATTCACAGAAGTGTTACTTGTTCAGTGTATTTCATTTTTTTTAACCATGATTCTTATGATTCCTATTTAAGTTATTCATGCTACAACCAATTATACACTTTCACCCCATTCTAAATTCCATACACCTGTCTGACTTTTTGGTTCTAAGTATTTTAAGTCATTATTTATAAAATCTGAAATGTAAACTAAACTAAGCTCAGAAAAACAAATACATTCTTTATGATGTTTCATAAGGGTCTGTTTAGATTGTTAAAATAACTCACTCTAAATCTGGTTTAATCTTAGGGTTAGGGTTAATTAATAAATTATGAAATGAACCCAATTAAAATGAAAAATCATCTTAATTTAGAGAAAGGAATCTTGGCAATGCCATTGTCTCAAGACAATTGGCTTCACTTGGTCCATGCCAACATGACGCTCCTAATAAATAACTGGATTTATTTTGAAGCTTGGTTTAAGGCTCATGGTTTAATTAGGGCATCAGTCAGAATCCTGACAGCCATCCTATGAATGCTTGTTGAGAGGTAATTCTCATAGAGAACTCTAGCCTGAATTATGTGCATAGAAATTCTTTTTAAAAATGGCAGGATTGGATTATATGGTGTGTGGTATTGACAGTTCATTCCAGGTTCAAGACCTGAACACTGCACCTTGGGATGAGCTCCAGTTCTTGCCTCAACTCCTGCCAACCTAGCAGTTTGAAACAGTGGTGGGATTCTACCGGTTTTCCCCGCTTCAGGCGAACCAGTAGCAGCAGTGGTGACTCTGCCACCTGCCCGGACATCATCATGGATGCTCTGCGCATGCGCAGAAGTCTCTGTGCATGTGCAGAGGTGGTGTGCGCGAGCTAAGCGAGCACACACGCGTTTCCATTGGCGAACCAGTAGCGAAGGTAAGTAAATACCACTACTGGTTTTAAAGCATACAAATATGAATAGATATATAGGTACCATTTTGGTGGGAAGATAACAGCATTCCATGCACTTCGGCATATAATCATGTGGCCACATGACCATGCAAGTGTCCTCAGACAACACTGGCTCCCTTGGCTAAGAAATTTATTTATTATTTATTTATTATTTATTAATTCAATTTGTATGCCGCCCCTCTCCGAAGTGCTCACAATGCATTTAAAATCATTATAAAAAACATTTAAAAATTAAAAACATTAAAAACATTAAAACTCATTCACACCATTCATGGCCGGATCTCACTGGATCGCCAGTGTCGACTGGCGGCCCCTTAGGGGGAGAGCCTTTTCTGTGGGGGCACCTACCATCTGGAATGAGCTCCCCCCGGAGATACGGAGGATCCCGGATCTGCGCACCTTCCGCCGCGCTGTGAAGACCTTTTTATTCCATCAGGCAGGCTTGGCCTAATCTCTTCCCTTTTTTAAATATGTAAATTTTAATCTGTTTTTAAATTATCGGGGTGTTTTAATCTGCCTGGGCCAAAATGATTTAATTTGATTTTATCTGGTTTTTAAATTTTTTGTATCTATGTATTTTATTGTTTGGCTGTTCACCGCCCTGAGTCCTTCGGGAGTAGGGCGGTATACAAATCAAATAAACTAAACTAAAAGCGAGATCAACGGCCAAATGGAGATGAGCATCTCCCTAGAGTTCGACAGGATTGGATAGGGGAAACTTTTACCTTTTCCTAATAGCTCATATGTAGCAAACCTAGATTTAACAAAGATCTGTGGTTAGAACCTTCCGTCTTTACAGTTATTTTAATGTAATAACAAATGCTGGAGCAGCGGGCACTGGCTCTACATTAAATAGTATATAGACTATGGGGTTACCTCTGCCTACCTAAACTGTTTCTGTTTTCTGTCCTACAATATTTTTTTACCAGGATGAGGAAAAACTGTAGGGATTTTGTAAGTCCCTAAGCATTTTTATTTGGAGATGATGATTCTATTAGGAAAAGATTAAATCCTCTCTCTGTTATGGACATTAATCCTAAATCACTTATCTCCCCTTTGGTAGCTGATAATAATGAAAAATCCTATTCACAGATTTTCCACAGCATGTCTTATTTGGCCCTAAATTAACTCAATAAGAATGATATGCACTGTCTGTAATGTTTCACAGCTGGTTATCAGCACTACTACTTTTTTCATACACTTTCTAGGGGTGGAATTTTCCCTTTTATAGTGCCAGTGTTCATTGACCTTTAATAATTTAGATATTTCATCTTTTGTTATTCTGTAACTTAAGTCTTTAATTGATTGCTAGAGGCATCTTGATAATAGAAATAAGGCAACCTCGTATTGGAGTACTTTTCCTGTAATACAAACTTCATTTCAGTTATTCACACACAGAGATGCATTTGTTGCAAGAATATGAAACAAATACAATACAGATTTATTACATAACAAAATCACTTTTTAAAGCAAACACAAATTTGGAAAATTGACTTTGTCAGATGATTCAGTTGATATCATCCAGTAATCACAGGAAATAGACAATTTGTTGTTTTGCGGTTTTTTTGTAAATGAAGTTTTTTCAGTGTATAATAATTTAGTCTTTCAACAATATGAAACAAAGTAATTTACCACATTTTACTTGCTGTGAGAAGATGGTACATGGGTGAATATTATACTCTCAAATGTTCATTTCATATTCAAAAAATTTGTAAATTGAATATTATATGAAACTAACAAAACAGTTTAACATGTGTCTAATTAATGTTTTTGTTTTTTACTAGATATGGCCCATGTGCAATTCATAGTGGTGGTTATTACCTATAATGATCTGCCTGACATATAACCAGGCTCGTTGCAGTACTGCCTTTCTCCATTGCCTTTGCTCAACCCACTAGCAAAGAGGCCAAATAAACAATGTTCTCTTGTTGGACCCTGGATTTGGCTTTCTCTGTGACAGTGCCCGCTGTATGGAAAAGCATCCTTGGAATTTAAATGACCCTGACTTGTTAGCCTTTCACAAGGAGCTAAAGTCCAAATTCTACTACTATTGGTGTGCTTTTCTATGATTGCTGTTGTTAGTTTAACATTGCCATCGTATATTGTGATTTGTTTTTGGATTTATTTGTTTTTAATCCTTGCACATTGCTGTTAGGTCAGTCATGATCTCAACTCAACTTACCTCACGGGGCATTAGGGAGTCCTAGATGCCATCATAAGTTCCTGAACTAAAAATAAGAATAGCAAAGCAGAAAAAAAAATAGAAATACTGTAATTTGTTGTTATGATTACAATTGGTCACACAGTCAGCCAGATGTTTACACTGGATTTAGCATTTTTATCCATCCATTGAATCCTTCCCAAGGATCTGGGATAAGCAGATATTGTTCTTTTTTCTATTAGCATGGTTGCATGCTATAAATTGTTATTATTTGCAATGGTGTGGAAGTATATTAGAAGTATGGCATTCTGTATCCAACATTATCATGCAACAGCCTATTGACAAATCCTGTATGACAGGAATGTATCATCATCTGTCTGAGAGGAGATACAGATAATAAGAAATATGTCATAATTGATAGATTTATACTATTCATAATTTTCTATACCTACATTTGTGAAACTATAGCAAAAATAAATGAAATGCTTTAACATTTTACATAAATATTGCTTCTAGTTTTGGTGGAGACATTGCTGTAATTATAAGTATAACTGTTAATATTCACTTCAGTGCTAATTTGATTATACAATAATTATCTAATCATTGCTGTAATTTACTATCTTACATTTTGTTTGTATACTAATCAATGATTTAATGCTTTGTTAACTACATTTATATGGTCATGTTAATGTTTTGAAATCCAAAACAATTACAATAACTAATTTTCACTGTATTTATCATTTAAAATGTTTAAATTGTGTTTTGTTTGATTACTTGAACAGGAAAAATATTGAAATATGTACTTCAGTTATTTCCCAGCAGACCAAACCAATATAGCCAATAACCTAGAACCATTTGCAAATTCCCCGCTGACTCATGATAAAATACTTTCCTCTGTACCTCTTACTTTCTCACTGGCAGTACCTTTAACAAAAACCACACCATTTCCTCCTCTTCTATCAACTTTGCATTCTTTATCACAAAACAGAAAGCTTAGAGCAGGTTATTTATCTTTTGGGCTGAAGTTTCAGAAAGCCAGAAAATTGGAAACAATGGCTAATGATTTCACAAGCATTTTTCATAATCAGTCCATATATTCTATAATGAAATATATATATTTCAAAAGATCAGGAAAACATGAAATAACTTCGTTACTTCAAGTTTTTCCATCCCTTGGATGTTGATTTGGGTCAGAAAGACAATAAAAGCATAGCTTCATGAAGAACATGCAGAAAACAAGGCAAAACACATTACTGTACTGTGCTGGTGATCACAACTTTACAGATATATTTGAACATATTTTCTTGTAAAAATGATAATAAACTAATTAATGGAAATCATGATTTAATTAAAGCTTAATTATCTGTTTTAGATTAAAATCTAATTTAGAAAATGATAAACAGGACTTGTGCCATCAAGTCAGTATAGACTTTTTGCAACCACACAGATTTTGATCTTGATTCTATCCATATTAATCTAGGATTGCTTGGCTTTTTTGGCTGCTGTCTGCTGGTTCATATTTAAGTGTTTGTCCACTAGAACTCCAAGATCACTCTCATGGTAACTCATATTGAGCCAAATTTCACCTAATCTGTATCTGTTCATTTGATTTTTCTTGCCTACCTATAAAACCTTACTTTATCTACATTGCATTTCATTTTGTTAAATAGGGCTCATAGCCTACATGGATTGTAGCAAAGTATTTATACAGTTCCACATGAGCTCATAAAAAGTTGTACAGGCTAGGTCTTAACCACTGGGTGGGAATGGGAAAACTTTCCACAGCCAGCTTGCTGTGGCCAACTCACCATGGTCAATCTGCCACGGCCAACTCATTGCAGCCAACTTATTAAGGCCAACTCACTCAATTCTATTTAATTATTTAAAATAAATAAAAAAATATTTTAATTTTTGCCATTAACATTGTATTCTGTCCCTCCTTTTGCATCCTTTCTTTGATTATTCTATTCCACCATTTCTTTGATATTAGTGTAACTTGTCCTGCAGTGAGTTGTCCTGTGGTGAGATGGCCATGGCGAGTTGTCCTGCAGCAAGTTGGCCATGACAAGAATAAGAATAAGAATAATTTTATTTCTATACCGCCCTTCTCCCAAAGGACTCAGGGGGGTGTATAGCCTATTAAAAGCACAAGACAAACATAAATTAAAATAATTTAAAATTATTAAATAATTCGGCTCAATTTAAAACCCTAGAAATTTAAAACACCCAATTTAAAATTATTATGTTGATAGCCCGGCCTGGCGGAACAACAGGGTCTTGAGTGCACAGCAAAATACCCGGAGGTCGGAGATCTTACGCACTTCTGGGGGCAGTTCATTCCACAAGGCTGGGGCTCCCACAGAGAAGGCCCTCCCCCTGGGTGTCGCCAGCTGACATAACTTGGCCGATGGCACCCTAAGGAGACCCTCTCTGTGGGAGCGAACTGGCCAGTGGAAGGCTATTGGTGGCAGAAGTCGGTCTTGAAGGTACCCGGGTCCTATGCCATGGAGCGCTTTAAAGGTGGTGACCAACAACCTTGAATTGCACCTGGAAGACCACTGAGAGCCAGTGCAGCTCGTGCAGGAGGGTGTCACGTGGGCACAACGAGTTGCGCCCATAACCACCCGCGCGGCTGCATTCTGGACCAGTTGGAGCCTCTGAGTGCTCTTCAAGGGGAGCCCCATGTAGAGAGCATTACAATAGTCCAGCCGGGAGGTGACAAGGGTGTGAGTGACCATGCGCAAGGAGTCCCGGTCCAGAAAGGGCTGCAACTGGCAAATCAGGCGAACCTGATAAAAGGCCCCCCTGGCCACGGCCGTCATATGCTCTTCAAAAGACAGCCGTGCATCCAGGAGAATACCCAGATTGCGAGCCCTCCAATAGTCAGCAATGGCACCTGCTGACTATATCGGGACGCCGGAAACCACAGCCACTTGGTCTTGGAAGGGTTGAGCCTGAGCCTATTTCTCCCCATCCAGACCTGCACAGCCTCCAGGCAGTGAGACATCACATCAAGGGCATCGTTGGGGTGGTCGGGGTGGAGCTGTACAGTTGGCTGTGGGGAGTTAGCTGTGGTGAGTTGGCTGTGATGAGTTGGCTGTGGCAAGTTGATCATGGCGAGTTGGCATGACAAACTGTCATAGACCCCATTGCGTGGTTCAGTGATAGGAAGCTGGCTCAGGGATATATCCTAGTGTTTGAGTATTAATGGGGCACAGTCTGAACAGAGACCAGTCACAAATAGTATACCAAAAAGCTTTTGTCCTAGGTCCTATTCTGTTCAATGTGTTTGTAAGTGATGTAAAATAAGGATTTCTAGGTAAGGTCTGTTTTTTTGTTGATGATGTAAAGGTGTGTAATAGAGTTGATGTTCCTGGGTGTATTCATAATGTGGAAAATGATTTGGCATTGCTGGAAAATTGATCAAAAATGTGGAAACTGCAGTTCAATGTTTCTAAATGTATAATCATGCATTTAAGAACAGAACAGTTATGGGGGTACAGAGTTGTACAGAACAACAGAGAAAAGGATTTAGGTGTGCTCATAGCAGATGACTGCAAAATGAGGTATTTGTAAGGGCAAACAAAATTCTGGGATGCATCACTAGAGAGATCACCAGCAGGACAAAGGAGGTCCTAATCCAACTATATAGGGCTTTAGAACTACAGTGGAATATTGTGTCCAGTTCTGAAGATCTCACTTTAAAAAAAATGATAAGATTGAATGTGTCTAGAGACAGGCAACAAAAATGGTGCAAAGTCTGAGGGACAGAACATTTCAGGAGATATTTGAGGGAATTGGTAATTAGTTAACAGCCTGGAGGACAGAAGGGAAAGAGGGGCATGTTTGAAATCTATAAATATATTAAGAGTTTGAATAAAGTTTTAGACATTATTCAGTATAGAGATTGAAGTTCATATAATAAGCAAAAATCAAGAACAATGGGGCATAAACTGACAGATGAGAATTCAAAAGTAATGTTAGAAAGTATTACTTTACAGAAAGAGTAGTGGAAGCTTGGAACCAACTTCTAGCAGCGAGAGTGGATCAATCAACAGTAACTGAGTTTAAACATTTTTGGAATACACACATCCATCATCCAACAAAAATAAAATAAAATAAAATAAACTCAAAGGGCAGACTCAATAGACCACTAGGTCTTTTTCTTCCATCAGTTTTCTGTTTCTATGTTTCTTTTCCTTTCCATTTTAGACTTCTTAGACTTCTCAAGAGAGTTGGTCTTTGGATGATATGTCCAAAGTATGATAAGTTGAGCATCACTTGTGCCTCAAGTAAGAACTCTTGAGGATTTATTTGTTCTATGATCTATTTGTTTTCTTGGCTATCAGTGGAATTCTCAGGAATTTTTTTTCCAATACCAGCATTTAAAAATGCCATCACTGTCTTGTTTGTTCAAAATACAACCTCTTCTGTCACAAAACATCATAATAGAAATGATTTCCTGCATGATTCTGATCTTTGTAAGTGTAGATATATTATGACAACTGAAGATGTTCTCCAAAGATTTAATTGTTACTCTACCAAGTGCTACACTATGGCATACTGTATGTCTTGTTTGCTGATTTCTTTACAGTTAATAGCTAAGGCAAAAGATACCTTGAATATCTTAATTATGAGTTCTAAGAAAAGTTGCTGTTCCTGCTAGCATTTTTTTTCAGATATCTATAATAATATATTTATTTTCCATGGATAAATCTGGACAGATCACATTTACTAATGGCCACCTATAAAGGTTCCATGCATCTGATTCAAACAAATTTTATTTTGCACAAAGTTCTTCCTTTTGCCTGCAGTTACCTAATATCTGCTAGCATTTTTTACTTGCTCCTTGACTTTCATCATTAGAGTTTACAGATCATTTGCATTTTAGCTATTCAAGCTAAAATCAGCATATAATAGGTTCTGAAACCATCCTGATATTTTTATAATCCAGCTTCCAGTATTCACTATACTGGCTGAATAAATAAGATAAAGTAAATGGTCCTTTAACAACCTGGAGCCAATTTGTTTCATCATGCTCCTTCTAGACCAGGGGTGTCAAACTGGCAGCCCGTGGGCCAGATGTGTCACACGCAGATCTGCGAGTGGGACAAACTTGCAAAATGTCACATGATGGCAACATGACACAGTGAGTTTGACACCCATGTTCTAGACCAGGTGTAGGCAACATGTGGCCCAAGAGCCACATGCGGCTCTTTTGTCCCCATGCTGTGGCTCCCTGTTGACTGGCTGGCCCAGCCCCAATGTTCCGCATCATAATGGTCTTCAGGAGGAGGAAGGAACACCATTTACAATGTGGACCATCGGCTACAGCCGGCCCAGGCCAGCATCTCGGGGCAGAGAGCAAGTCGCACATCTCCCCAAGTGACCTAGGTGCGCACAACACTAAGAAGTGCTAGAAGAAGCTTCTGTGAGATGAGAGGCAAGTACAGGAGTGCTTCCCTCTCGTTCAGAATGAGTTTCCCTCCCTGCCATCACACTTACCTTCTCAGGCTATGCGAGGAGTGACTGGAAGGGGAGGGTGAGGGATGGGGCCAGCCAGCTGACAGGAAGCCACAGCAGGGGTCAAAAGAGCTTCGTTTATCTGGGAGCCTGAAATTAGTCTTGATTTAAATCATATGGTAAAAAGCACGCAAAGAAGAAGAAAGATCAGCAAAAAAACCCAAAAAAACCAACTCTCTCTTGTTTTTGGAAATGGTTCAAGACGGACCACTCACACACACAAGAGAGGGGGGAGAGAGAGAAGGGGGAAGAAAAAGAGAGAGAAATGAGAAAATGATGAAGGGAGAGAATGAGTGACAGGAAAAGAGAGAGAAACAAATGATAGAGAGAAGGGAGAGAGGGAGAAAGAAATGAGATGAGGGAGAGAAAGAGAGAGGGAAAAGAGAGGGAAACAGAGAGAAGGGGAGAGGAAAGGAAAGAGAGGGAGAGAAAAAGAGAAAAACAAATGAAAGAGAGAGAAAGAGAGAGAGAGAAATGAGAGAGATAAAAAGGGAGAAAAAAGAGAGGGAAATGAGAAAATGATGAAGAAAGAGAATGAGAGAGGAAAAAGAGAGAAACAAATGAGAGAGAGAAGAGAGAGAGGGAGAGGGTAAAGAAATGAGCTGGAGGGAGAGAATGAGAGAGAGGAAAAGAGGGAAACAGTGAGAAGGGGGAGAGAAACAAAGAAAGAGAGAGAGAGAGAGAGAGAGAGAAAGAAAGAAAGAAAGAAAGAAAGAAAGAAAGAAAGAAAGAAAGAAAGACAGCTTGCCTGTTGTTGTTGCTACTGTTGTTGTTATTATTGCTATTCCTATCTTAGATCTGCCACTGTTGTTTTCATTCATTTCCCAAAGTAATATGAAATTTGATTACAGTTTCAGTAATCAAGGCTAGAGGAGATAGCAAGGACTCAAAAAGGAAAGCTCGTATAACTCTGGAGCTTAAGCCTACCCATTCCTTTTTTTAATCAGAAATAATTTATCCAGCCTTCACTTGTAGCTTATAATAGGATGACTAAAATGGACATAAACCTAATAGAAACTTCTTTAAAAAAGCACAACCAGTTGTTAAGCTGATCTGATCAATGAGCTCTGAATTAGATTTCAATGTCATTTTTAAATGTAATTAAGAATTAATTCAGGATTCGATAATAGACATGTTGAAAATAATGCCACTAATATGCCTGTTTGATCCTGAGGTAAAAAAAATAGTGCATTTCAAATTCCCCAAAATGGATTGATTGTGTGATTTTTATTTTTTTTTATTTTTTTGGTAAGCTTTTCTTTTCTTTTTTCTTTTTTTTTTTATATTTTTTTTAATTTTTATTAATTTAAGAAACCACATAATACATTTATAAATGCAAGTAAAACAATTTACAACAAACATCATCTTTATAACATCTACCTATAATATCTGAATTGTTACAATATCAATATCCTATATTCTTCAATATACAATATTTCTCTCACCTTATATAATGATATTATTTTATTGATATCTCGTGTCTCTTTCTTAAATTTCATTTGATTTAAAACTTTATTTTACTCTATTGATATCTTTTCTTTTATTCAATTTTTCTTTCTTTCTTCTTCTCTTCTTTTTCCACTTCCCTCTAACCATTTATACCATTTTTGCCAGACTAGATAATATTCAGATTCTTCTTTTCCTTGGATCTCCTTGGTAAGTTTATCCATCTCAGCGCATTCCATAATTTTGGATATTAATTTCTCTTGAGTCGGGACCTCTTCTTGTTTCCAATTTTGTGCGTATATAATTCTTGCTGCAGTCAAAATGTGTGTTATTAAATATATTATTTCTTTTTCATATTTGCTTGTAGGTATTCCTAATAAATAAGTTTCTGGCTTTAATGGCACCTTTTGAGTTATTATTTGTTCTAGTTGCATTTTTATATTGTTCCAGAATTTTTTAGCTTTGGAACATGACCACCATATATGATAATATGTCCCTTTATGCGCTTTACATTTCCAACAGAGTGGAGATGTGCCAGGAAACATTTTAGAAATTCGCGCCGGTGGTAGATGCCACCTATAGAACAATTTATAAGCATTTTCTTTGTATGGTACAGATAATGTTAATTTATTAATATTTTTCCACAAATTTTCCCACTTATTTAATTCTATTGCATACCCAAAATTCGTCGCCCATGTGATCATATTCTCTTTAATTACTTCCTCTGCTAGTTTATATTCCAATAGAAAATTATAAATTTTGGTTATTAATTTCTCATTGGGGCCTAATAAAATTTTATCCAACTGATTTGGTTCCATTTGAATTCCAGTTTTTTCCATATCAGATTTATATCTGGATTTTAATTGCAAATATGAACACCACTCTATTTCCACATTTTGCATTCTCAATTCTTCTCTTGTTTTTAGTTTTCCTTCTTCATTTAAGATGTCCTTATATGTTTTTAATTTATTTGTATCTATTGTATTTGGATAAATATGTGCTTCCATTATGGAAGTCCACCTAGGAATCCTATCATAGTGATATTTTCTGATTTCATTCCATATTTTAAGCAAATTATCTCTTACAATATGTTTGCGAAATTGTTCTTGTTTTGTAATTTTCTCTCCCCAAAGATATGCATGCCAACCTCTTGTTAAGTCAAAACCTTCCAATATTAATGTTCTTATGTTTTTGAGTTCGATCCAATCTTTTATCCATATTAACGCTGAGGCTTTGTAATAACTCTGCCAATCAGGGAGTCCCATTCCCCCTCTCTCTCTTTTGTCTTGTAGATGTTTTAATTTGATTCTTGCTTTTTTCCCCTGCCAAATAAATTTTAATATCATTCTGTCTAAATCTTTAAAATATGTTCTTCCTGGGTTTACTGGTATTACCCTAAATAAGTATAACACTCTTGGCAGAATATTCATTTTAATGGTAGCAATTTTGCCTAAAAGAGACAATTGGAGTTTTGCCCATTTTTCCAAATCCTTTTCTATTTGTTTAGCTAATTTAATATAATTGTCTTCCTTCAAAGTTGATATTTTGTTTGTAATCCATATTCCTAAGTATTTAACTTTCTTTGCTATTTGTATCCCTAATATATTTTCCAATTCTTCTTTTTGATACTTGTTAAGATTCTTTGTTATAATTTTAGTTTTTTGTTTATTAATTTTCAATCCCGCTACTTCTCCATATTGTTGTACTTTTATCATTAATTTTGGTCCAGATTGTATGGGTTTATCTAAAATGAATACTATATCATCTGCAAAGGCTTGCAGTTTATATTCTTGATTTTTTATTTTTAGTCCAGTTATTTCTGTATCTTTCCTGATTTCTTCTAGTAATATTTCCAATGTTAATATAAACAATATAGGAGATAATGGGCATCCTTGTCTCACTCCTTTCTTTATATCAAATTGTTCAGTTGTATCGCCATTAATTTGTATTTTTGCTGTTTGGGTGTTGTATATCTTTTTAATCATTTTTATAAATCTTTCTCCAAATTTCATTTTTTCTAATTGTGCTAATAGAAATGTCCAGTTGAGATTATCAAATGCTTTTTGCGCATCTAGGAAAATTAAAGCTAACTGGTTTTCCGATCTTTGCTCATAGAATTCCAGA
The DNA here is from genome assembly GCF_059756535.1 of Pantherophis guttatus. Lineage (NCBI taxonomy): Eukaryota > Metazoa > Chordata > Lepidosauria > Squamata > Colubridae > Pantherophis > Pantherophis guttatus. The sequence goes on from NC_142070.1 coordinate 48,288,328, forward strand.
GTGTCAATAATTGTTCTTGTATTGTTATGAATTTGTCTTCCCGGAATAAAACCATTTTGATCAGGATGTATATAGTATTTGACTAGGTTTTTCAATCTCTGTGTTATAATTGATGTGAATAGTTTATAATCTACATTGAGAAGAGAAATTGGTCTATAATTTTTAATTTCCGTGGGATCCGAATCTTGTTTTGGTATTAATGTGATTATTGTTTCATTCCATGACTTCGGAATTTCAGCTTCCATTAATGCATCATTGAAAACTTGTATTAATATATCATCTAATGGTTGTTGGAATGTCTTATAAAACTCTGCCGGTATACCATCTGTTCCCGGTGTCTTGTTATTTTTTTGTTTCTTTCTCGCTTCTATTAATTCTAACATTGAGATTGGTCTGTTCAATAATTCTATATGTTCTTCTTCTAATTCTTGAATCTTTATTTTATTTAAATATTCTATGATATTTTCTTCTCTAATCTCTTCCTTTGCGTATAAGTTTTTGAAAAATTCCTTTGCAATTCGTTTTTTGTCTTCAATATTCTGGTATAAACAACCATCTACATCTTTTAACTGTATTATAATATTCCTCTGTTTTTCTATTTTCAATTTATATGCTAACCACCGTCCAGTTTTGTTTGCATGTTCAAATTGGTTTTGTTTAGCGATTTTTATTTTTCTTGCTATTTCTGTTGTTGTGATCAAATTTAATTTATGCCTTGTTAAATTTATTTTCTCCTTAATTTCTTGATTATATGGCTGTTTCTGTAGATCTAATTCATATTGATGTAATATTGTCTGTAAATTTTGTTTTATTTGTTGTTTGTTTTTATTTTTTTGTGCAGTATAGGCAATTGTTAAGCCTCTGATATATGCCTTGGTTGTGTCCCATAGATTTTGTAGACTGGTGTGCTCTTTCACATTAATTTGTAGAAATATTTTCAATTCTTTTTGGATCATATCCACATATTGTTTGTCATTTATAATATCTCTATCCATCATCCATCTTTTACGCTTTTGGTGTCCCTTCCATGTTATTTCAATGGGGCTATGATCAGCCCATGTGTTTGTTGTAATTTCTATTTGTTTAATGTCTGCTATAAGCTCTGCTGTCATCCAAGCCATGTCAATTCTGGACCACGATTGATGTGGATTTGAATAGAATGTGTATTGTTGTTTATCATAATTGAGTTCCCTCCAAGCATCTTGTAATTGAAATTCTTCTACTATATCATAAAATGTTTCTGGAAGTGTTTTTTTCCTGGATTTATTATGTTTACAACTCCTATAGTCCTTCTCTATGTTTACAATTGCATTAAAATCTCCAATTATGCATATGTTTTGGTATTCCAATTCCTTAATTTTGTTGTGCATCTTTTTAAAATAATCAATTTGGGTTCCATTTGGTGCATAAAGTGATACTAGTAATATCTTCTTCTTTTCTGTTTCAATTTCAACCATCAGCATCCTACCCTCCTCATCTGCAAATAATTGCTTTGATTGTATATGATTCCGGATGTACATTGCTATACCTCTCTTTTTTTGTTCTGTTAGTGCCGTATAAAGTTTTCCTAATCTTTTGTTCTCTAATAAACTGCGTTGTTGTTTTTTAATATGAACTTCTTGTAATGTTATAATATCTATCTTCAATTTTTGTAAATTTCTAAAAGTACGTGATCTCTTTGATGGAATGTTTAGTCCATTTATGTTAATCGATATCAATTTTAAATCTTTCTCCATTTCAAATTTCTATTTTCTTGATGTTCTTATTTTCCTAGTGTCTTTTTTTTCCTGTAATTTGTATTTTATCCCTTGCTCCTTCTCTTTCCATTCTTTCTTTCTCCCCTCTTTTTCTTTCTTCTTGCTGTATTTTTCTCGGTTTGTTCTCCTGATTTGCAATTTCTTGCTGTGGTTCAGATTCTTGTTCTTCCTCAGGAAAAAAGTTGCTATCAAAAAATTGCTGTGCTTTCTCTAGTGTATCAAGTTTATATTTTTTATCTTGCCATGAAACAAGCAGTCCCTCTGGCGTTAACCACCGGAACATTATTTTATGTTTGTGTAATTCTGTTGTCAGAAAGTTATAATTTTTCCTTGTTTCTCTTATTCTTCTTGGTATTTGTTTTAATGTAATTATTTCTTTTCCCTTATATATAATTGGTTTTTCTCTCATTTTTTTGTATATTTCCTCTTTTACCAACTTCCTTACAAATCTAATATGAACCTCTTTTGGTAACCTGTTTCTTCGGGCATAATTTGTGAATACTCTATAAATTTCATCAATTTCCTTATTAATTTCTTCTTTATTCTTTAACGTTGCTTCAGCCAGAATTCCCACCATTACATCTCTCAAATCTTCCTCTCTGTTTTCCACTATATTTTGAAATCTTAGGTAAAATAACGCCTTTTCCATTTCTAAAAATGAAATTGAATCTTCCAGTTCTTTGTTTATTGTTGTTTGAGCACATTCTGACTCTTCTATCTTTTTTTCTACTTTGCCCATCTTATCTTCAATATTTTGGATCCTTTGTTCATTTTTAGCAATATTTTGTTGAATTTTCTCTATCTTATTATCCATTTTTTTAAGATTATCTTTAATTTCACCTATGTCCATTTTCAAATCCTCATGGTTTTTCCTACTTTCTTGATGGTTATCAGCAATTGATTCCTGTGTTTTGTTCATAGTCTCTTGTATCATTGATAATACTGAGTGAATGTTTTTGATGTTAATTGATTGAGGAGATTTCTCTTTTTCTGAAAGTAACATTGTGTCTATTGTTTTCTGTTGTGTTGATGACGTAATAGACATTGCTTGGTTGGCTATTGCTTTTTTACCTGGTTTTGTCATTATTAATAAGCCAGTAGTTGTCGTCTTAATTTTCTAATTTAATAATTCCCAAATTTTCACGCACTGTCTATAGCATATAGTAAGATTTTCCTTCTGATAATTACAGAAGCCAATATCACTTGTTTAGTTTTCAAATACAGTCAAATTTCAAACTATAATATCATTATATGAGGGATTAATTAAATTTAAATAAGGAGCAGGGATAAAATATGATATCTCAGCAAGTCATATTTCAGTTTCTAAACTAAATATTCTATTTAAATATATTATTAATTCTAATAAGTTCTATTAAATCCTTAGTTATATCTCTAATAAATTTTATCAATTTTAATAAATTTATTCTTATTTAAATCAATATATATCAATATTAATAATCAATTTTCAATTCATTCTTTTAACACCATATCAATTTTTAAATTAATATTAAATTGTGTCACATAAAAAAACTATTAGAATAGAAAAACAAGATAAAACAGAAATAAGAAAAAACAGATATGCTATGTGTTATATTATTATATCTATTCAAAACTTATATATTCCAACTTTTCTTACTTATATTAGAAAGTATATATTTAACATTAAAGCTTAAGTAATCCTAAACCTTATGCTATTTGGGCTATAATATTATATACTATATTCTATATTAAAACATTAAGTATTACATAAATAAACAAATAAATAGATAAAAGTACTTAAAAGTATTTAAAATATTATTAAAATAATTCAATTAAAATAATTCAAATAAATTAAGTCTCTCAAACAATAAAATAAATTTCTTTCGTTATATTAGGTTCCAGAATATATTAAAAAGTATATATTTAACATTTAAACTTAAGTAATCCTAAACCTTATGCTATTTGGGCTATAATATTATATACTATATTCTATATTAAAACATTAATTATTACATAAATAAACAAATAAATAGATAAAAGTACTTAAAAGTACTTAAAATATTATTAAAATAATTCAATTAAAATAATTCAAATAAATTAAGTCTTTCAAACAATAAAATAAATTTCTTTCGTTATATTAGGTTCCAGAATATATTAAAAAGTATATATTTAACATTTAAACTTAAGTAATCCTAAACCTTATGCTATTTGGGCTATAATATTATATACTATATTCTATATTAAAACATTAAGTATTACATAAATAAACAAACAAATAGATAAAAGTACTTAAAAGTACTTAAAATATTATTAAAATAATTCAATTAAAATAATTCAAATAAATTAAGTCTTTCAAACAATAAAATAAATTTCTTTCGTTGTATTAGGTTCCAGAATTGAAGTCTTTGCAATCCTCACTTGGTTTTGTGTCTTTTCAGTCGTCTAGTTTGTAATTGTTTCCAAAGTCCTTCAATTTGCCTTCTGAAAATATTTTAAACACCTCTTCCAGAGCCTCAATGTTTTTTATTTATTTGCAAGTTAATACTCTAATATAGTTACAGTATCTGTTCACTGAAGCTCTGCCACCGTTACAAAGTTTTTAAATCCCTCACAGTCACTCCGGAAACTAGATACTGTTTCTTCTTCGTCTCTTCTTTATTGTCTCCGCACCACCTTCTTTTTTTTTAAAATAAGTCCAACACTTGGATCTGTATTTCTTTCCCCAAATGAATAATCTTTGTCTATTTCCCAATTTCTGTCTGGTAAATCTATAACTATGTGTTTTATTTCCAATCCACACCTCTCCGTTGCACTTCCTCAAAATCACCTCAGCTCCGTTGCCTGTCAGTTTCGCCCCCTCACACTTCAATTAGCCTCGTTAACTCACTCCGTTATATTTTCACTCCGTTTCTTCTTAACAATTCTGCTTTGCCGATCAGTTTCTCTTTTTAGTTATGTATCCGATGTTTTAAATATTTAAATGTTTCAGAATAAGAGTAATTAGTTATTCTTATTGATGCTGTTTGCTCAATCCTCGCTTCCCTTTTTTAAAAGCAACCGTCAGCGTTCTGGCCAACCGACAAGAGGTTGGTTTTTTTCCGGGCTGAATTAAGGGACTTTCCTTGAACCTTCGGGGCAAGTTTTTATACTCCCGAGGTCCTCAGGATTTTCCCTTTTATCTATTGACCTCTTCGTGGTCAATAGAGCTAAAAAAAATTCAGCTTTCAGACCGAAAATTGGGACCTAGGAACGGAGCGCTGTCCCCTCGGTTCCTATCACGCTGACGTCACCAACGGAAGTCTTTTTGGTAAGCTTTTCTGCTTGCATATCTTAGGTTAATTAAATATTGCATAGCATTTAACATGTTCTCAAAAGACAGTTCAACTAATAATGAATGATTGCACTTCTTTAACATTTATGCTAAGCCATATATTCCTCTGAGATGAGTTGGTAAATATCAGCTGTTAATTAAATATATGTTTAATAACTTCTAGAGGTTATACCCCTCCCCAATGATCTTTAGTACTGAATATGGGGCTTATCTAAAGCAAAATTCTTATATTTTGCAGGATTGAGGTTAATAGTAAAATGAATAATGTTTTAGAGTACATACCACTATAGAAAATAGCTTATTTCCTGAAACGAGGCTCACGGCAGTCTCTGTATATTTATTCCTGTAAAATTCATTACAAATCATACCCCATCACATTAACCTTTGCACTCCAAATAATTTCCCTTCTCTTCAAAACAATAACAGTAATAACTGGATTTTACTTATCTCTTAAATAAGGCTGTTATTTAGTGTATATAGTGTTCTGTCAGGTTGTCACATTAAGGCATTCTGAAGGAGGGAAAAGTAGATTTTTCTGAAGTTCTAACAACAATTTCCCATCCACAAAGAAGAAGAAGGAATCACGAGGCGGAGGTGCAATATTGTGTTATATGTCACTCATGCTACTTCTGCCAAACAGTAATTCTGTGAAATTATCACATATTTTCCAAAATAGTGGAAGTTCATATTTTCTTAGCTCCACCAAAAAAAAAAAAAAAAATAGATACCATTTAATATGGAAAATATGAGGCAGAAAAAATATAATCCTATTAAAGTTTAGCTTAATTAAACAGAAACTTTCAGTTTCTAAGTAGAGAATTTCATTGATATACAATTGTTACTGGACGGAAAAAAGGAGCATCTTCTTATCTTATTTTCCAGGATATAAATGGCCAATGTTTATTTCAGCTGTGATTTCTACCAAATTTTCTTTCAGAAAAATAATAATTTTTTTTCATGTGTAATATTGGTACCTCCTTTCATGGTCATAATATGATGTAATCCCATTTGTACAATCTTAAATATGATGAATATAAATTTATGTTTTAATTCCAAAATTATATTATCTTCATGTATTAAATCATAAGGCTGTGGATTAATTAAATAAACACTCATTTTTCAATGCCACTAACTCCACCTGATCTACTAGATTATATTCTTTAAATATAACATTTAATTAAAATCAAAATCCTGTCAAACTTCCTAAACTAGCCCTAATCAAGATATCATAGCACTATGCAATACAAATAGAATTACTCACTCTGTTTCCTATAGCATATCTAGTACCATTTTTTTTTTCTGATACTTTCAGTAGCTTTCTTAGAAACAGGAGAGAGTTAACTTGAATGTTGCCTTGCTCAAATGATCACTAAACAAAACACACCATCAAATTTTGCACAGTCCTAAGACAGGAGCTTGCCAATGTTTTCTTTCCTTTTCTTTCCCCGAAGGGATCAATATGTCTCAATTGTGTAATGAAATATATCCCCTTAGCCCTTTTCAGGACTTTTTCATTGAGAAAAAAAAGTGTGTATATATACTTTACCAGAATCAATTGTAGCACACGCGCACGCGCACACACACACACACAGAAACAAAACACACAGAGACATATATAGTCATATGAACACTATTTCTATAAACGACAGCTTCTGAAATTTCTTCCAGTTTCTGTTACTATCTATAGTATGACCACACATAGTCATGGTTATGACTATGGAAACTCAAACAAGGTTTCAGTTTGGATCCCCTAAAGAGGTCTCAGAGCGTGCAGAAATTTTTTTCCCCAGATGATGTGGCAGCCGCTGAGGAAGGATGTATCATTCTGATAGCAGATGCTTTGAGGCCCTGTTTCTCAATCTTGGCAGTTTTCAGATGCGTGAACTTCAACTCCCACAATTCTCAATACTGGACAGGGAATTCTGGGAGTTGAAGTCCATGCTTTTGAAAGCTGTCAAGATTGAGAAACACTGATTTAAGGTGTTGTCCAGACAAGAATTTGAGTTGCACACCTTTCCCTATGAAGGAATATTTGGGAAACTGAATAATACTGCAGTAGTAGCTAGCCAAACTTTATTGCAAATCACTTGCAGGTGCTCTGTCTGCGTCTCCCACTCCCTCTCCCTCTCCCTCTCCCTCTCTATTAACATTTGGCTATGCCATTAGGCTACCAGGAGCTGAATTTGACCTGAAGGAGAGTACATTTTATTTTCCATCATGCAATTTAAAAAAAAAAAAAAAACAACCAAGAAAACAGGATATTTGTGAGATACATATCTATTCATATATATTTGGCAGAGTATAAATCCTCTGATTAAGGTTTGTTGCCACTTAATAATTATGATGGTTATTGTTTATTCTTCTCCCTCTTCCTCCTTCCTCCTTCCTCCAGCACTTCCTGGACTGTGTGATATGCCAGATACACAACATGTTTCTCTGTATAAATCCCAGTTATGTTGTAAGTAGCCAAAAGCTTTTGGGAACCTAGAAAATATATTTTGGTAACCTTATAGCTTTAAAAGTACAAGTATAGCACCAGCTCTTCAGAGTTGTTTTGGAGATAGAGAAGGAAGGATTAGGACTAGTTAGACTTTCATGGAGGCCGGGATTTATCCCACTTTGGCAACAGTATGGCAAGAAAGAAGTGTTTTCTTTGGAGATTGAGTCCCTCAAATACCTGCCAAGCAGGCATGCCCTTAATAGTATCTTTTCCAAAAGTTATGAATAGGGAATTCTAGTATTCATCTGTCAGGATTAGATAATATCATCTTTTTAATGCCTTTTTTTTGTTAAATGTGACTGTTTACACTGTGCATTATCTACATTCAGTACAAATTATACTTTAAATTATAAGGCTCAATAGAAGTCAACAGCATCCACCCTTTCATCCTAGCATCAGTTCTGATTTTCTTCCATGAATTACTTAGCTTCTAATGCTGCACATAAAATATTTTTAAATGTCTTTAGTTTCAGACTTTAGCTGCTACCATTAAAAAGTTTTGTGATTTCATTTCTTTAAAAAAACCAACATTTTCAGTAATAAGCAAAACATTCAAGTCAGAAAAATAAAAACAAGACTCAGGATCAATTCTACAATTTTTTGCATTTTGACATAAAAACTACACTTGCAATAAGATGTCCCTTTATAGTACAGTAATTTAATCTTATATGGGAGCTTCATTCATTGTTTGTTTTTTTCCTGAATTTTTCATTGAACTGCAACATTACAAGCTGGACTGGACCAAGTAATATAAAAATGGTATTATATACTGATGAAGAAGATGGTTAAAATGTTACCTCAGATAGAAGGGTCATTGATAACAAATAGTGCTCCTCAATGTAACACATTTCACATAGTTTTATTAGAATAAATAGTATGGTTTATCTTTTTGAGGAAATATAATAGAATACCAGTATAGTACAATATTGGTGGTGTGGTTAAAGTGAACACAGGCAAAAGTAATATTTGTACTGCAGTATAAATGTTTGAATTTCTAAAACTGTTAAGTTTTTCTTTTATTTTGCTATCACATGCATTATTCACTGTTCCCCTGGTTGACTGTTGCTTATTATCCTTGCTTAATCCCGGAAACCAATGTTCACCCTTTGATTTTGCTTGTTATATATTTCTAATAAACAATGTCTGCACTTCAAATACATTTTAGTTGAAATATACAGTGTAGATGTATAGCATTCATAAAACCAAGGCCAAAACTACTTTGTCAGTAAGAAGTGATGTAGAACACAACGTTAATTAAAATGCATTTGCAATAAATTTAAATGCAAATTAAACCAAGGAATTTTTGAAGACTCGCCATTTTTATTTCATCTAACAATAATCAGTATGAAGCAAACATTATGCATAGTATTTATAAGATTACATTTTAAGAAATATGCTGAGGATGAAAATTATCAGGTTTGGATTTAAAGCAAAATACTTGATAGAGTTTATAGTAGACTTCTAGTTCATTTTCCAAATATCACTATTTTACGCCTCAGTGATAGTGACCAGGCTGGCCCTCGTTCATTCTGAATGTCATTAACTGGTCCTTTGCTTTCTTTTAAACAAACATGTATGATTTCTTTTAACTAGTTTATTTTATTTATTTATTTTATTAATCATATTTCTATGCCACCCACTCTCCGAGGACTCTGGGCGGCTTACAACAATCGACAGTATACTAAATAGCATATTGCCCCCAACAATCTGGGTCCTCATTTTACCCACCTCAGAAGGATGGAAGGCTGAGTCAACCTTGAGCCGGTGAGATTTGATCTGCTGATCTGCTGAACTAGCAGTCAGCTGAAGTAGCTGCAGGACAGCACTCTAACCACTGCGCCACCTCGGCTCTTTTTCTAGTTAAGAACATTGACTTAGATTCAGGTTTAGTCTTAAGTAGACAACTTAACTTAAGTAGACAACTTGTTCCATTAAAAACAATAAGTGATTCTATTGATTCTTATAGCATGACTAAATATGACCCAATCAGTTTGTAGTAGACTAAATTAATGTCTACCATGATGCATATTTGTTTCCAGATATATTATAATAGCATAAATTAAAGGCTCCTGAATATATTGTCTGACACCCTCAGATAACAGTACTGGTCTATCCCAAAATACAAAGTTGATATACTGTATGTCCCCTAGAAAAAGAATCTTCTGTACAGTGTCATCTGAATTCTGAATATCCTCTGAGATCTATAAGATTTAATCATCTTAATTTCATGGATTTTAAAAATTAACTTATACAATTATACAAACAAGTAGTAATTAAGGATCTATTGTTATAAACTAATTTGTTATTGATTGAATAGTTTGCTTTTTAAATATTATTTTTAATTCTGATGTGTTTTAGCTTGATGTTCTCACTTGGATAAAACAAATGAAGATGTTGAAGGAAATTAATTAGGCAAAATATTGCAAAATTTCTGTACAATTTTCCTATATCATCATTGTGTTTTATCTAAAGTCCCCCTAAGGGTCCCCTGATGTTCATCCACAAGTGAATAATAGCTATCGGATTTTCATTATATCCACACAACACATGCATACGTATACTCAAACTTAGCAACTATCAAGGTAAGTTTATCATGTTGGTTGGATAAAAGTTAGTCATTTAAATATGTCAGGCTAACTTGGCTATTTTTAAAAAAGAGATCATACTCTAAATGAATAGTTTTTACTCTCCCAGAGCCATAAGAATATATCTCTTGGAGTATAGTGTCCTCATATATTTTCCTTAGAATCCTGCTGAATGGAATATATTGAAATTTACTAATAATAGCAGCATGATATTCTGGCACAGGACCTGATTTACTATTTCACCTCTTGCTATAAATCTGTATTGCTCCACCAACTGTTTTTATTTTCCTGTTTTGATAAGACGGATACTATGTCAAAGATTATTTTTTATACTCCAATTCAACACATCATAAAACAATGAGCACAAAATCTAAATATAAGCCATCCTGAAGCAATTTCTTTTTCCGGAACATGTGCTGCTACAACAAAGAGAACTTATCTCCCAAAATCAGAAGTGCTAAACTTGTGTTGATAAAAATTAAATTTAGTAGGTGGGGGGGGTGGCCTCCTGTTAACTGCTATGTTATTCAGATAATCTAAATACAGAGAAATTTGAAATGAAGGGATCTCAAGAGTTATAATGAAAAAATGAATGGATTTAGATAGGTGTTTTTTTAAAATATGAATCCAACTGTGCTCCAAATAGGATTTGGCCAAAAAAATAGCTAGGAAAAATGTAATTGCTTTAGATATAATTCTTTTGAAATAAAGAATTGAAAGAAACTAAAGTCATTTGCGTACTGCTGAAGGCCAAAGGATAACTTGATGCCCAAATATTTAACTTGATCCAGTACTTAACTATCTAAGATCCATTTTGAGAACAGATTTTCCAACAATATGTTATACTTTAGTTTTTGGAATATTTTATTGACAGCAAGCATTCTTTACAATGGACAAGAAAAAGCTTAAGTCTTTTCTCAAACTACTTGAGTTTGTGAAAGCATAACAGCATTATTTGTATACAACAGCACTGACTAAAGCTTAGAAATCAGGTTCAGAAAGGTGATAATCTGGACTACCTAAAAGTGAGATATTGGGATTGATCAAATATTTACAGCAGCAAAAAGCAGTTGTGTGATTTTTGTTTTGAATGTTAGAATTTATTTATTTATTTATTTATTTATTTATTTATTTATTTATTTATTTATCAACAAGTACAAGGAAACAAGTAACAGTATAGACATGGACATGGACACATGAAAAAAATTGGCACAAATAAAAGGATATAAATAGGCAAAACATAGCCATAAACACATAGAATGATTACATATCCCATTCTATGGGACAGTAGGATAGGGACAGTAGGCACGCTGGTGCACTTATGCACACCCCTTTAAGGACTTCTTAAGAAACATGAAAGATCCACGATAGACAGTTTAAGGTAAAAGATATGGGGGTTAGAGAAACTAACAACAGGATCAGGTGGAGTGTTCCAGACATTTACTACTCTATTTCAGAAGTCATTATTTCCTACAATCAAGATTAGAGCGAATTACATTGAGTTTGAATCTACTGATAGCCCTTGTGTTATTACGGTTGAAATTAAAGTACTCATTTACAGGTAGGACGTTTTGGTAAATAATCTTATGAAATAAGCATAGGTCGGAACGTAGATGGAGTAGTTTGAGGCTATCCAGACCTAAAATTTCAAGTCTGGTGGTATACGGAATTTTATTTCGAGCAGAAAATTTGAGTACTCTTTTAATATAATATCTCTGGACCCTCTCTAATGTATTGATGTCTGAAATACAATGAGGGTATTATCTTGTAGAATGACCCATTGCATTACAGTGGACTTTCAAATAGGTATGTTTGTAAAACCTTTAAAGCAAAGGAACCATATGCCATTCAATTGTGAACCTCACAAGTTTTTGCAATATGGTACTAAATCAAAAGCAAATTTATATGCAACAGATACTAGATAGAAGGCAATGCTTGGTTTAGATCTGTTTTTTCCATCAAATGTGATAAAACTTTGCTAATTTTGCTTTACTTTGCTAATTTTTCTTTTAAAAAACTAATGGAACAATAATTTGAAGAAAACTATCTTTTAAAACAAATATTATTGATGCATTCTAGAGATTGGACTGATGATGTAAATAATGAGGCCAGGACTAGTAAAACACCAAGAGAGAATATTCTAATTGCTCCAATAGGGATGAAATAAGTACTTAGTCCTTTGCCTGATTTCAATATCTTGGCTATTAATGTATATCAAAATTTTATATAGGGAGTCAATTGGTTGGCAAGATCTCTTCTTTCTGCTTTTTGTCATATCATTTACAAAAATTGTCTTCTCACATTAATATGAGGGATCCTTAGAAGCCAGTCAAGTAAATACTTGCCAGAATAGGGATGAGTTTTTGATTGATACAACAGAAATTACCTTGTTTAACAAATCAAAGATGTCTTATTTTTTAAAGAACTATTTATATTTATATTATTCTTTTACACAGAATTCATATGTTGGGTTTATTTTATATTTCTGGGTGTTTTGGTAAGTGCTTTTTCTGGGTTTGAACAATAATAATCTGGTCGGTGATTATTTCTATATACTTATGTAGGTTTCTTAATTTGTAAGATGCTAGCAAAGAGTATATATTGGGAAGAAGAGCTGTTCAAAAGAGAATAGCATTATCCTTGGTAACTATAATATGAAAATTCATCTTTAGAAACTGCTCCACAAAAAAAGATTTTTAAAAAAAGTTACGCTATGAAAGCATATACCGGTACTATAAGTCAAGCACTTTGGGGAAGAATTCATTATCTAATATGCCAACTACTGTATTTTATATTGCTTTAGCAAAGTAATTATGCATTATGAAACAGCTACATAATCTATAGTTGAGGTTCTATTTCCAGCCCAATATGTAAGCTGACCTGAATAACATCAAGTACAGTACCACTTAAGATATATAAATCTAAATTACCAAATGTTTGACTCAAACATAGTCCTACAAAATTACTTATCATGTATTTAGAATGTCATAAGACCAACAGAAATGCTACTTAATTTTCATTGGGGTAGGGACTGAATTTCATAAATAACATTTTGTAATTGATATCTATTATTATGTTAACTTTTCCCACTGTTATGAGCAAGGCTTCTGTAGATGCATACATCTGTTTTAAATATTTAAAATAATATTCTACCTTAGGTCATATGTATGAAATCATAACATGTATGATATGTACACTAATTAACAATGGTGTTTCTAAATTTTGCAACCAATACCATTGCGTGATGTTTTAACAATAACATTCTTAAAGATGAATCTTTCAAGGCAACAGAGATAGAAAGAGACTTTGCTTCCTGTTCCAACTCCTGGAGTCTCACTGAAAGAATGAAAATCAAATCCGTTCATATGTTAAGCCATACAGAAGCTAAGTCATCTGTAAAAATAAGATGTTAAAAATAGATAGTAAATTGATGACCAAAATATTAGATTTGGATTTATCCCAGAAACATTACAGATAACAATTCCCAGAAGGTGTGAGGGCAATTTGGCTGTGACATTTTTCATTCCACTGGTTGCCTGTAGAGTAAGGAAGATGACCTTGATAGAAATACGCATGACCTGTTTCCTAGCATAAGGGGCTGAAACATTTTTTAAGTCCAGAGTATTGAAACAAGGCTCAGGCAGATGCCTCCTGATTCACTGGAGTATAAGAAGAGAGAGAAGTATAGAACAATCAGACTTGAAAATTCTGATATTATTATCAATTTCAATAAGCGTAGTTTTAACTTTTCTGTGGAGTTGATTTCCTGGTCTGGTATACCTAATGAGGCTGACATAACCAGTGATTGACAAAACAGATGTTATCATCTTCACCTCGTGCTCAGTGTGCATTTCTCCCAAAGAAGTGCACTCAATAACAGAGAACATTCATCCCAGAAAGTAATGTGCAATTCTTCAATCAAAAGTATACAATGACTGCCATATGTATTGGGAAAAGGTACTCATGTGAAGCAGGACCAAGAGAGAATTCCCTGTGTCCCTTCTCCATTGTAGATAGATCTAAAGATAAATAGTAGAAAGCTGATGATCTGATCAAGGTATTTAGCACAAAAACTACAAGTAACTCCATTGTGGATTTTGCTGGTTAACCCAGTTCATTAACAGGGAAACAAAACAGTCACAGCCGTCCTTGCTGCTTTTTGGCTGTGCTGCTGATCAGAGATGTGAAGGAGCTATTGTGACTTAACCATTTCTTTTCACCATTTGAGGAAGATTCACTACTCTTTATAGGATATAGAGTTCCGAATCATTAATTTACATGGTTAACAATTTAAATATAAAGCATAAATCCAAACAAAATAGCTGCAAAATGCTTTTTTTTTCAAGGTAGAAAATATTAAAATATTATAAAATGGGAATTAGGAAAGATCAGGTATGGATCACATTTGTTGTATTTTAAACAACTAGATTCATGATGAAAATATTCTTAATTCTTTATGTGGATAACCAAATATTTTGATGGGATTTATTATGAGTAAGTAAAGCTTACTACAACTGAAAGATCCAATTAAAGTTTACTGTAGGTCAATTTAGAACTTTGCTTTTCCATTACTTTTGTTTAAATTCTTTTCTTTGAATTATAGCTACAAACATACTTTTCAAAATGGAAACAGTTATTCCATGCTGTCAGACAATCTCAAGTGTTAAATCTATTCCATCTTCTTATTGTCCTTTTCTACCCTGGGTCACTTTGAGCAGATGCTTCAAATTACAGGTTAGATTAGCTTTTGATTAGAGCCATTAAGTAAGTCTAAAATGACTGAACATCCCTCTGAAGTGTTGATAAACTTAGAAAAAAAACAAAATACGTTTTGTAATTATCCTCTTAGAAATTATTCTATGGTTTAACATACATAAAAATGTGTTATATATTCCTAGATTTTTTCATTTTTCTGTTGCTTTATTTTTTTTAAAAAAAAACCTATTTATATCAATTTGTAGAAATAGTAGAAATCTATTTTGATTAGCACTACACTACACTACACTACACCAGCATTTCAGGCTGCACATTCCCTTCTTCGTTACATGAAAACCATTGCTAATGCAGATTTTCAAAACTTCAATTCTTAACCATCCCTGGAAAACTTGTTTGCATTTTCTCTCCATTGCTTCACAGACAAATGAAATATACTGTATTTATGAATATTTATTTTCTCACCAAAGAGATTGTCTGCTACACTATCTGCCTCCCATTTTACATAGCCAAGCTAGAAGAAATGCAAATTCAGAGTTTGCAAAATTCAGGGAATAACTCTGAATAAACTCAGAGTTGCTGCAATATAGCAATATCTAATTTGTGGAGATATACATATGACTTCCTCGAATGCCACTACAATTCTGATCTGATACTGAACAAAAGATGCTTGTAGCTTCTCGGTACATTTTATATTTGTTTGAAAAATTATATATTCTTGCATCTATCCATTTAACGATGTATCACACATTTTGCAAACTACCACTTAAATGTACTACCTGCATGTGCCCAACACAAAGGCTATATGTGTTGGGATGGGGATGGAAGGATGCAAGAAACAATAGAAATTTACTTGCTGTTCTGTTTTGGGAAGAAGTTCCAAAGGCTGTGGTCAGTAGCCACAGCAACCTATGGAACCTATGGAGAGTATAAATGAGAAATGATTGGGTGATACCCTCTGTGTGTTGATTATCAACAAATTTCAAGGTTGGTCTTGACTTTTATATTGTGTACATTGAATAGTAAAAAAATCAAAGCAAATTTGGATGCTTTTTGCTTCCATGGATACTAATATTAATATTATAATATTAGATACTAATATTAATATTCTGCCTTTTGCTAAAAGCTTTCCATTAGTTCCAGTTTTCCTGCAGTATAGAATTGCTCATTAAGCTGATATTCCAGTTCATACTAATACAAGGAATATGTGGCAGAGTCCTTTTTCAACAGTGAATGGAAAACTTTTGCAGGTAGACTGTGTGTACAATACAAAGTCATGCACAATTCAGGTTGTATTAATCTATTCAGAGCATAAATCTCAGTGTGTGAAACCGTTAAGGCTTTCGACTGCTGAACTTGAAAGTATGATTTAGGACCGTCTCTAAAGGTATGTCCTCCAGCACTAAGACATTTTGTTTCTATAAATAAAACAACAATAAAGGATATCAGCATGTTGCTGTATAATCAGTCTTCATAGGCTGTTGAAGAGCATTTCAGGCCTGTTATCAAGTTTAGTCCCCAGAGTTGGGCACCTGTCACATTATAAATTTGTTTTTTCCAGTCTAGCAGGATTCATTTCACTGTTTTTTGTATGTCTGTAGAATATGGCTACTTTTATTGTGATAGACACATTGCCAATATTAAAGGAAGTTTCTGTTTATAATGTTCAGCTGAAACCAAAAAAATAGGACAGCACTTTGATATATATTTCTAATTTTAAAATGTTTTCATATTGATTGAAATGTTGTATAGCTTGCATTCTGGGTCTGTATGTTCATGTAAAATTACATATATCAATGAACAAATAAACAAGCATTTAGAGGTTTTCCACACAGGGAAAACTTACTAATCATATACAGTAATATGTCTCACATAATTTACGATAGATTATGTCAATTAATGTTTCTATATTATTAAAAGCATTAAAACCCAGCAGGGTAACATTTAGACAAAAAGCTTCCTTTTGTATTCTCTCTAGTTTTGCATGAAATGGACTGGTTTTATTTTGAGGCGAGGGGTCAATATAAATATTTACTCTCATTTCACAATCTAAAATTATATGTTGAATGCCAAAAATGCCAGGGAAATCATCTATTTAGCTTGGCGTTCATAGCACTTCACATTATCTCTAACCATGCAACCTGTTTATCTATTAATTCACTTAGGATTTCAACTTCCACATTTTTGCATTTTCAAAAAAAATAATTTCACAGGAAATGTATACAAAGACATACATTCCATACCTCCTTAAGTCATTGCTATTTACTAATGATGATGTTTGTACTAAAAGAAAGAAAGAAAACTAAATAAATTCACTTATTACTTATAACATTTATTTTTAATACAATTAAAAATACACTCTCTCTGTTACACATACGTACATACACAGATACATATATATAATTTATTTGGTTGGCTTGTATCCCATCTTTTGCACAGGAGCTTAATGTTGATGTGATGATTATATTAAAAAATTCAGTTGTCCTAGAACCAGGTTAACTACTTAATATTGCTTAAATGTTACTGATGATTTACGTTATGTGCTCAGTTAACATAAACTTGATATAAGTTGGCAGTTTCAAAACAGAAAAGGTTTCAGGCAACATTAAAAATGGTGATTTGCAATTTACTCTCAGGAATACTGGAGTAGTTTCTTCTGTCACCCAAGAAAGAGCAACTTTAGGATGCTTCAATAAATCTGCCAATTTACACTGGAAATGGAGATCATTAGTGATGTCTGAATGGAGTTCAGTGAAGTGGACCTTTGCTTAAGTAACAGGCAAGAACCCTTGTTATTTGGAGTTAGGAGTGGAGAAAAGTTTACATAATCATAATGTATTCCATTTTCAGGACTACTGAAAATAATTTCCCCCTGCTTAAATCTAGTTGTTTAAGCAGTTCCTTATGCTGAATAAGGAAATCACCAGTTGATTAAGTGCTAAAATATCATTAACCATGGGAAGCATATACTTTTAGTTTTCTTTTCATGGCCATTATATTCCTATGCTGCAAGAAAACCATTTACAGCATAAAAGAAAAAAAATGAGAAAAATGTCATTGAGTAACAGAGATCTTGGAGATCTCTGATATTATAGTATAATAACTCATTTTAAGGCTCCATTAGTTAGTAGATATTCTTGCATTTTACAATTGCTATGCTATTTGAGGCACCGCCTTTCTTCCATTCCTCCCCTTTCTCCCGTTACATTTACCAACTCGATTACATCCAGCAGAAGAGAGGCATGTTACAGGTTGTTTGATAAGGAATGTCATCTGATGGAACTCAGTAGAAGAGCCTTTCATGGCTCAGAATCCATCCTTTGGAACATAGTTCCCCCCAAAGTTAGATTGCTCCCCCCCCCTTCAGAAGGTTTCTGAAGACATAGTTTTGTCATCATGCTGGAAAACCACTAAACTATTTAAGGATCTGTAGATAAAGGATTATCTTCAAGGAAGATAACTTCCTGCTAAACCAAGATATACAGAGGTTGACAAGATATCTGTCATATCATTACTTCCTAGGGAAGCAAAAGGATTAATGTGTCTTTGCACCACATGTATATAATAGTGATAGTTCCTAGCTGAGAAAGTATTGAGACAAAGATGTGGACAAGGCAATATTAAAGATATACACAGTTTGGGTGACCTTATAATTATTGTGTTGGATTAAGAATTAATTTTCATCAAAGTAGATCTGTTTATACGTGCAAGACAACTTGGTCTTGGATATGTAAATAACTTCTTTAAGCTTAATAAAATTTGAACTTTATCCATAGTTGCTTCAGCAGATGTAGATCTATTTATTAACATGCTTTGGCTTAG
This sequence comes from Pantherophis guttatus, assembly GCF_059756535.1. Classification (NCBI taxonomy): domain Eukaryota; kingdom Metazoa; phylum Chordata; class Lepidosauria; order Squamata; family Colubridae; genus Pantherophis; species Pantherophis guttatus. The sequence goes on from NC_142070.1 coordinate 48,307,015, forward strand.
TATGTCTTATATGTGAAAGTCTGTTTCTTTGGGTATATTACAGTTTGTTAAACAGTTATGCAGTTTTAAGCAGTCATTTTTGTTTTAATGAAAAATATATATTTTTCCAAACAACAACAAGTCACTGGAATTTTCTCATATGGACAATAACAGTCAAGATACCAATACTGCAATTAAATTAAAACATCTAAGAACCCTTAGAAATAAAAGTCTCTTTCTCAAGAAAGATACATTTAAAGACAGATTAATCTATATAATGGATTATCAGTGATTCATATATCAATCATGTCTGTTACCTATTATATCAAAATACAGGTAGTCCTCGACCACAATTGAGCCCAAAATATTTGTTGCTAAGTGAAATATGTTAAGTAAATATTGTTCCATTTTACGACCTTTTGTGCCACAGTTCTGAATCACTGCTATTGTTAAAATAGTAACATAGTTGTTAAGTGAATCTAGCTTCCCCATTGACTTTGCTTGTCAGATGATCACAAAAAGTTATCACATTATCCAAGGACACTGCAACCATCATAAATACGAGTCAGTTGCTAAACATCCAATTTTTGATCATGTGACTATGTCCATGATGGCGAACTATGGCATGCGAAGCCATGTCGCCCAGTATGCGTGGCCTTGCCTGTTTGTCTTCCGGGTTCGTGGCGTGCATGCACATGTGACAATCAGCTGTCCTTCAAATGCGCGCTGGCCAGCTGATTGTTGGGTGTGCATGCATGCCAGAACCCGGAAGTTCAGCTTTTCCAGAGCACAATCCCTTCACACGTGTGGCAGTGCCAAAAACCGGCCTTCGCATGTGCGCTGGCCAGCTAAGCATCAGGGGCGCATGCGTGCTACAACCTTGAAGTTTGGCTTTTCTGGAATGTGGCCCCTGACAAGCACACGCATGCATGCACGATGTTCCCACGCGACCTTTTTGGCACTTGGTGCTGAAAAGGTTCACCAATCACTAGATTATGTAGATATTGCAATGGTCATAAGTGTGAAAAACGATCATAAATCATTTTTTTTCAGTGCTGCTGTAACTCTGAACAGTCACTAAGTGAATTGTTTTAAGTCGAGGACTACCTGTAAATCTGTGGATCCTAAACTGTCGTCTCCATCTGATAAACTATATAAGAAATGAACTTCAAAGAGAGATTAAAAACTACTTTTATTTAGATTTGCTATAATAGCAGAAACTTGCAAATCTGATTGTGCTACATCGCCTCTCACTTCTTATACCGATATGAACGGAGGGAGAAGGGAGGAGTCTGAATCTTGTTAGCTTTTAATTTTTGACATGAAACAACTGTTTGAAATCATGTGCAAAAGTGTTATGCATTTCAACCTCATGCAATATTAAAAAGTTTGATTGATTTTCGATACAAGATCTTTACTATATCATTAAAAAGGCCACAAAGCATTTTCCCCAGAACAATTATTATTTCTGCAGATTTATCAAGAACCAGCTGACTACAATTATAGCTAGAATAATGAATGGATCTTACTTCTTGTGTGAATTATGCTTTCTTGCAATAGACCCAGCTGGTGGGCCTTAATGATAATACAGACAAATGGAACAGATTCAAGTTGGTTATTCATAGTCGTTTTCAGTAACACAAAACCATAGCTTTATTTCCTACCAATATCTTATTAATTGCTGTCCTAACAAAAAATAATCATTACATTTTACACAAGCTAAGATATTTTAAAGGACATAAGAAGGAAAAGAGACTCAAAGTTGGTCAATATTAAAGTAAAAATTAAATTAATTGATTATGATGAAATGGTAGAATCTGAATAACATGATTAAAAAATTTGGGTCTTTCAGGAACTTCCAGTGAAGTCACGGCCAGCACCTGACACACCCAGAGAATCTCCTCTCTCTGGACTGTCATTCTTCCTTTAACAACAGAAGGAACAGGTTTCCTTTTATTTATCTGCCTCTCCTGGGTTAGGGAAAGTCCCAGAATCATTCCTCAAGAACCTCTGATAACACAACAGTCTGCAAGCAATTTTAGTAGCCACGCTTCAAAATAACTGGTGAGCTGAAGCTGGGTGGGGGGGTGGGGCAGAGGTGGGTTTCAGTAGGTTCTGACCAGTTTCTGGTAGTGGAAATTTTGAGTAGTTTGGAGAACCGGTAGTAAAAATTCTGACTGGCCCCACCCCATCTATTCTCTGCCTCCCAAGTCCCAGCTGATCGGGAGGAAATGAGGATTTTAGAGTAACCTTCCCCTAGATTGGGGAAGGAATGAAGATTTTACAGTATCCTTCTCCTGGAGTGGGATGGGAATGGAGATTTTACAGTATCCTTCCCCTGCCATGCCCACCAAGCCATGCTCACCAAGCCACGCCTACCGAACCGGTAGTAAAAAATTTTGAAACCCACTACTGGGGCGGGGCTGAAATCACATTGTTGTTGGATAAAACAGCCATTTTGGATTTTATTTTTCAAACAGACAATAAGCTGTGCCCTTCATTTCTTAATCAATTCATGAGACTGTTATCTCCATTAAGTAAAAGAGACACTCTTTAGTTACAGCTTATAACTCCTTTTTGAAGCTCTGCACCATTTTTGAGACTTCTTTATTGTTAAACAACAAAGAAGAGGGTTGCTGGAGGCAGCTAAAATAAGGAAGCAGGAATATTTTTTTTCTTTTGAAATATAAGGATAAAAATTGTGGTCTTAATTTATTACTTTTAAAATAATCTGTAGCCCTGTATTGTTTTGTTTTGTTGTGGTGATTGAAATTTTCTGATTTCTGGCTAGAAAAATAAAATAAAATAAAATAAAATAAAATAAAATAAAATAAAATAAAATAAAATAAAATAAAATAAAATAAAATAAAATAAAATAAAATAAAATAAAATAAAATAAAATTCTTTGACCACTAGAGGGAGATACAAAGATGCTTAACTCTAAATTGGAGTCTGTCATCAAGGAAATCTTTGAAAGGTCCATACAGAAAATCATTTATACCATAAATCAGTTAGGGACCAAAGATACTAATTATACCGATGATATTAAAAAAGAACAAGAGATACAATTAGGTGTAGAAAATTCTAACCCACCTTGTCAACTCTACAAATGCTGGACAATGCAAATAACTTAACTTTACCTTTGGAATATAAATCTGACACCAGCTTTTATTATGATGATGGTTTGAATATAACCCTCCCAGTGCAACTGAAACAAGAGTGCCAAGTAAATTCACAACCCTTAAGAGGTCACATTTAGGACTTTTTCTTCATGGATAGTAACAAGGTCGAGAATTCTTTGAGAAAAAAAGATGATAGACATCTCAAAGAAGGAGACTATTCTACGAGGAAGAATTCCAGGTTAATCTGCAATGTCTAACTACAGAACAACTTTGGAGCATTTTTTCATGGATTTAAATAAGGCTAAGAAAAGTGACTTGATAGACACTCCTGAGAAGAAGAAGATTTAATTCTATGAAGATAAGATGGAGTGACTTAAATTTAATGATTTAATTAGTTAGGATGGATTTTTATAAATTTGATAAATGTATCGAAAGAAAGTTTTAAGGTACTTTTGTATCTATAAAATGAGTTTGTAAATGCGTGTCTTCTGTCTTTTTACATAATGCTGAATAATTCCCAAAGTTTGTAAAATACTATTGACTGAATTTGAAAATAAGACAAGACAAAGATTTACTCCATGAGGATAAACTCAAGGGAGAGATTTGAATTCAATGATTGGAATTAATTGGTCTTATATTGGTGTGATATGTATAATTGAATGAAAGCTCTAGTGTACTTTCAGGTTTTGGGTTCTGGATTTAAAATGAAGGTTTATTTCCCCTTCATATTTAACATTTTAGCATTTTTTAAAGTTAGTAAAATATCAAAACTAGAAAAAGTGTTTTCTCCATTTAGGATTAAAAAAAAATTAAATAATATAGAGCAGACATGTTAAACACAAGGCCTGTGGGCCAAATTGTCTCATGATATGATTAGATCTGGCCCACGGAGCTGCCTTGGAGACAGCAAGGAGCTGGCCCCCACCACCTTGGCCCAGGTCCACCCCATTGTGGGCTCACACACAGGAGGTGGCAATCGTGCGAAGGCTGGCAACCCAGTGAAAGGGAAGCACTCAGAACATGGTCAGCCTGCGGGACATGATGATCACCGAGGATGACAGACCCTGCGTAATGACCACCTCCTGTGTGCATGACCAGGGTCAGGGCTGAGGCAATGGGGATGGCCCCTAACTGTTTCCATGGCATCCTCATGGGCCACATCTAAGGCTGACCGCATTCCAGCACGGAAGTTGTAGATCAGTGCTGCATCCACCACTAGCTCCATTATGGCCTTCTCGCCAGCTTGGCCTCGCTGCTTATGAGTGTTTCCCTTTCACTGGGACCGTCCCCATCCCTGCCCCCACATGGGAAATCCATGGACACTGGAGGCATGGACACTAGATGTGCTGCTAAACTCTCCCTCTCCCCTCGTCCCTTTCTGGGCGTGGAAGGAGGGAGGGAGGGAGGAAAGAAGGAAGGAGGGAGGGAGGGAGGAGGGAGAGAGATTGGAATGAGAGGGAGGGTGTGAGGGAAGTTCTGCCTTAGCACTTGGCCATCAGCAGCCTTGCTGCCCTTTCACCATTCCTTACTTCTTACTCCTGGCCTCTCCTGGTGGTCTCCCATCCTATCACATGAGGATGCTTTGGTTACATGGCATGGTTGCATGGATAGGGAATGGGCCAACATATGACACATGTATTGTGCCCTTCCACACCCACCATGAGCAACCTGGCCAAAGAGAGCAAGCACAGCAGCACTAACCTCCAGGAGGAAGTAAGCGCAGCAGGGCATCCCCTTGGGAAAGCGGGGCTGGGGCAGGATAATCTGTGGGGTTTTGGTGCTGTGGGAATTTGAGGGCTGGGCTGGGTGTCTGCCCTCTGCTGCCCAGGACTCTGGGCAGCCCACACCACTGTCTGGGGGTCCTCTGTGTGACCTGAGAGGGAAAGTGAGGCTCCTCTAGTGGACTAGGCTCACCCTGGTCTCACCTTCCTCTGCTGGAGATCTCCAGAACCCCCCTTTCAACCTTGCCTACCCCCCCCCCAGACACACACACAGGAGGTGGAGAATGACACTGCTGCTTGTGGAAGCTCAAATTGCTGGTGTGGAGGAGGGGGTGACATGGGAGCTGTGTGAGGGAAGGCAGCTTACCACACACAATTGGAAACAGGGATTCCATTTTGAGAAGGGTCAGCCTCACTTGTGCAGGACCAGGGAGCACTGCTCCCCTGCCTCCTCCTCTTGTGTCCAGAGGTCTGTCAAGGCAGAATTTGGACTCAGAGGAAACTGCTTCTTGCAAACTTTCCTCTCCATGCTTCCACATGCAACAGCAGCATCCTCCACCTTCTGTTTTGCTGGGAGGGGGCACAGAACTGGGAAATGCCAGCAATGTCTGGGATTGGGAGAATGATGCCTCCTTTGGCATGCTGTGCACCCTCACGCATGCACACACCATTCCAAGCTTGGAGACATTTATCCACATCTGAGCTTACAAACAGCCAATCATGCCTGGGCTTGGGAGACAGCCATCACCTTCCTCTATGGATAAAAGTCCCCAAACCTGGAACGATGTGTGGGTGCATGTGTGTGTACGCATGCACATGTCTGGCTGCCAGCAGTTTGGAAAGGCAAGGAGCTTGTGGGGCAATGAACTGTCCCTACATTGTGTTAGCCAGTGCGGCTTGTTCCGACTCAGCCATCCTGAATCAGCTATGCCTAGTGAGCGGTATTGAGCTGGCCACGCCCACCATGCCATGCCCATTTAGTCATGATGACCCGGCTACTGGTCCTTTGAGGGTAACCATAATGCTGATATGGCCCTCAATGAAATTGAGCTTGACACTGATATAGAGGATTCTCTTAGTATGAATTATGATAAAGATTAATGAGTTAACAGAAGCATGTATTATTCTCCACAGCAAAGAGAAGCAGAGATGGTCAAATTGATTCTTTTACCCAAAGAAGAGAATATATCTAACCTTGTTTCTCTTTTGAAATTGCTTCTGGATTTTGTGCTTGCAATGAAAAAAAATGAAACTTCCATTTTATTTTTGCTAATTAGATAGGTTTGTTGTTACAGAAATGGCTAGTATATACTTTTGTGTAAAAGTAAAAAGTTGAGGTTGTAATGTTATCTTCTACTGTGCTAGAGAATCGGAAATTAGTGCCTTTTTCTTTCCTTTTCTTCCTTTGCGCCATTTTTTCTTTTCCCTCTCCCTCCTCCTAGTTTTCTATTACTTTTTTTTATTTCTCATTATATTTTATATTTTGATAAAGCACTTTCAACTATAACTCTAATTTTTTTTGCCTTCTTTCTAACATTAACTTAGCTGTTTCCTTCATTCACAGCAAATTTCTGCTTCCAAAGCACTTCAAGAAGTTGTAGTTATTTGCTGATTTGTAGATAAATCTGCCTTTTGAACTATTGATCTTGAATCACAATAGCTGTATTGTTTATCTGTTCATTCTGGGAAAAAGCTGTTTATGTTTTCCCAGAAAATTCTAGAAGAGATTCTAATAATTATTGCATTTCTCCTCTGTTTTTCATGCTCCACATCAACAAGATTAGATCAGCGGTACAATTCCAGTGATGCATTAGAAGAAAGTGTCAAGCATCTACAATGTGAACTAGGAAGGCAAACTACACTACAGCTATACTTTGAACTAGCAAGAGAATTAGACAACAAAGAAGCTGATGAAATGATGTTTGGATGCTCCATTTTAATATCTATAATCATATAGCCAGTAGTCCAAACATTGACAACTGCATGTAGTCTAACATTATCTGGCAGCATTATTATGAAACTCTAAATACTTTTGAGAAAACATCTCCTTAATTTGACTTCTTCCTACTAAATTTTCTAGGGTCATTAAATAATTAGGGGCATGCAGAAAAACACTACCAAGTAGCTATTTAAGCTATTTGTGAATGGAAAATTAATTGTAACTCAGTAAAATGATATCAGTTTGATTCCCTGAAGAGAAGTAAATGGTTTGTGCAGAACTGCAGAAACCAGTTAGGAAATAAAAAAAATATTGTCTTTTTTTCCTGAGAATAAAATACTTTAGATCACATATTCTGTGATCTAAAATCTGAGAAAAATTTAAGCAATTTAATTTGATAAGAAATATTTAGAATTTTCCAATTTTGTCAGGCTATTTGGAAGGTCTGACATTTAATTTCTAAATCGTGTAATAAAAATGACCTGTATAATGAGTTATGTACAACATATTGCTATAAAATTCTGTATCCTTTAAGAAAATTATTCTTTGGAGAGTACTAATTAGTTTTTGAAGAATATTAATTACCCTCTATTAAAAATATTATTTCTGGGAAGTAGACTTCTTATAGCTTGAAATATAATAAAATTTCTCTCTAAGAACTGACCATTATCTCAGAAAAGAAAGATGATGTTCATATTAAAAACAAGATTAGGAAACTTTTGCTCACAAAGAAAGAACAAGAGATGGACAGAACATTTCAAAGAAACCTTGAATCAGCCAACCCCTAGTATGACCTATGACTTTAGTAACGCTGATTCCATTGTGCTCCTTGACATTGAAATGAGCTTGATTGTAACTAATGAAGTTTGACAAGCAATTAGTGTACTGAAGAATAATAAAGTCAGTGGCATAGACCAGATCCCAGTAGAACTCTTGAAAACTGGCAGGGATGATCTGGTAATGAAGCTGACCAGGTTGTTAAACAATGTGTTGGTAGATACAGGGGTGCTATTCAGCAAGTTTTGACAGATTCTCGAGAACCAGTAGTGGAAATTTTGAGTAGTTCAGAGAACCTGCAAATACACCTCTGGCTGGCTCCAGAGTAGGGTGGGAATGGAGAGTTTGCAGTATCCTTCCCCTGGAGTGGGGTGGGAATGGAGAGTTTACAGTATCGTTATCCCTGCCACACCCACCAAACCACACCATCCCCACCAAGCCATGCCCACAGAAGTGATAGTAAAAAAAAATTGAATTTCACCACTGGATACATAAAATGTGTTCCCAATGACTGGAAGAAGGGAGTTATTGTTAAACCTCCCAAATGACTGTAATAACTGGTGAGGTATCAGTCTTCTTTCCATACCTGGCAAAGTGTTCTCTATCATTCTTCTTAGGTGCCTCCAAGGAGCAACTGACCAAATGTTGTGGGGAGAATAGGTTTGGTCTACCTAACATTATTGAACAATCCACTGAGTTCCAGTGAGCACTTGTCATAAATTTTATAGATTTCAAGAAGGCTTTTGATAGCCTGTATTGGGATTGTTTGTGTAACATCTGAAGATATGGAATACAGATCAATTTATTAACATCTTCAAAAATCTCTATCATAACAGCAGTTATTGTGTGAAAATTGACAGTGAAGCCACCAACCTTTTCAATATCAATACTGGTATTAGACAGGCTGCATTTTATTACCCTTTCTGTTTCTCACCATAGATTTTTGTTATGCAGAAAGTGAAAGTTAGAATATTTTGGACATGTGATGCGACACCCAGAAAAATATGGTATACTTCACTTAATCCTCCAAGGAAAGATTGAAAGCAAACAAGGTCCAGGCAGAAGAAGAACATCATGGCTTCAAAATCTAAGGGCTGTTGATAAAAATAGGATCACTAACATGATCGCCAATATCCAATGATGGATATGGCACAAAAAGAAGAAGAAAGCAATGAATGGGCCAAACACTAGAATACCCTGGAATAAGCACACAAGACTTACTGACATTGATTTTGCTGGTGATGTTGCATTGTTGTCAGAAACAATGCCTTCCTGCAGGATATGACTACCAACTTACCCACTGAGGCTAGAAAAGTAGGACTATATACTAATGCAGATAAGACCAAAGTCATATTGATTCAGAGCCACCCTCCTAACATATTAATTACAACTGGCCAACAGCCAATAGAACAAGTCCAACATGTTTCAGTAGCATCTTATCACAAAATGTCAGCATAATGCAGATGTCAAACATAGAATTGGTAACGCCTCAGCAGTATTCCAGCACTTATGACCTATATAGACAAGAAGACCAATTACTGCTTTATAAGACAATTGTTGTACCAACAGTGATCTATGCCAGTGAAACACACAAAGCACAAAAGCTCAACATGTTCCATCAACTTTGCCTATGGGGAATTCTGGGCATCATTTGATGTGAACATATCCCCAATGAGGAAATTTTGCAGTCGAGTGGATCCAGGAAGGGGGAGAAGGCCATTGTGACTGAATGTCAAATATACCTAGATGGCCATATTCTTTGCTTGCTAGAACCTTTTTACCTGAAAAATGCTGTACAATGGCAGCTGCCAGAGGGAATGCAGAGGCGAGGTAGACCATGCAAAATGTGACATCAGACATTTAAATATGACTTACACATGGTGGACATAAATTGGGAAGATTCCAAAGAAGCTGCTGTGAATAGGGTTCATTGTGACTCTATGCACTTCCTGCAAAAGGAATGATGATGAATGATAAAATATTAACTACAGTTAAATAAGATAAACATTCAATATAGAGGAATCCTGCTTCTACAAAAAAAAAAAAACCAAAAAATCAGAACCACTGCTTTGATGACTATGCAGCAAGTACTCACAAATCCAGCAACAAAATGAAAGACGATTCATCGGTACCCCTTTTTCTGTTACTTTCTTCACACATTTCCACAGTATGCTGAAGAGAACAAGAACACTTATTTATTTATTTATTTATTTCTTATTTATGCATTCTTAAAGTGGATTTATTTATTTATTTATTTATTTTATTTATTAGATTTCTATACTGCCCTTCTCCCAAAGGACTCAGGGCGTTATACAGCCATATTAAAACACATATAAATATACAAAATTTAAAACAATTTAAAATTGAATATATAAAAATTTGGCCCATAGATTAAAACACAGATACACCCATTCTAAAATTCGTATTAGGCCAGGTCGGCTTGTTGGAACAAGAGGATCTTCAAGGCATGGCAAAAGGTACGCAGGTCGGGGATGAGACGAATCTCAAGGGGCAGCTCATTCCAGAGAGCTGGTGCCCCCACAGAGAAGGCTCTCCCCCTGGGTGTCGCCAGTCAGCATTGTCTGGCTGACGGCACCCTGAGGAGTCCCTCTCTGTGGGAGCATATTGGCCGGTGGGAGGCTGTTGCTGGCAGCAGGCGGTCTAGTATATATCCCGGTCCTAAGCCATGGAGCGCTTTAAAGGTGGTGACCAACACCTTGAATCACACTCGGAAGACCACCGGGAACCAGTCGAGCTCACGCAGGAGGGGTGTTAATTGATAAAGAGACTGTATCCAGATATTATATACAATATATATATTATATAACTAAAAATCAGAATAGAAACCTGTCCTCCTAGAGGCATTAATTGAGTTAATTCCTTTCTATTCCTATGAATTTTAAAACGAAATAGATCAATCTTCACAGGTCATAATTTCAGAAGATATTTTATATAGTGTTGTAGAACAAGTTTGTACATAAAAAAGAGTTGGAATCCTAAATCAGAATCATAATTATTAGTACTAGTTAAAGTGGCGTTTTCTTGCTTACCATAAAATTCAGGGGGGGGGGATTGTGGCTAGCCTAATTGAAAATTCAAAATTCATGTAGAAAATATTTTACACAAATGGCCTACACACAGTTTGTATCAATGAACTTTAGAACTGTCTATTATTCTACACTCTATAGATCTGAAGGTCTATAGAGTGTGCCATACTGACTTTTTCTGCTGCATTTTATTGCTTCTTGGTCCAAGGGATGGACAAATTCTAGGCTTGAAAGAAAATCAAGCAACATATTATGCCTGTAGGGAAGTTGTTTACCTCTTTTCCTCAAAGGTGAATACTGCACACTGGCATTGCCAAATAGACCCACAACTAGAACTGTCCAAGGACTGCAAACTTGCCTTGAGGCCAGATTTTCAGTTCAGAAAATAGTCTGATCTATTTGTATTGCCTTGGGGTGATGGGGTGAAGGAGGGAACAGAAAAGTTGGAGTCATTCATTCTAGCGTTCTATAATATTAGAAAATCTAATGCCATGCTCTTCCATTACCTAACACGAGAAAATACAACTATAATATTTAGTTTTTTATTGTACTGTGATAGGAACATTGAACATGGTATATGGAGAAAATTATTGTTCCAATTAGATAAACAACATTGGAAAACAAAGATTTCCTGAACAATTTTGGGTGTATTTTATAGATTTTGGGCTGCTAATCATGAGAACAATCTGTAACTTAACCTATCTTGTACTGTTTTATAGAAATCTCTGTTTTTACACAATGCCAATGTACATTTTTCAGTACATGTTGGCTATACTGCTCAAACGAAAAGAAACATACAAAAATATGGAATAACTGTTGAAGCACATATAGTACATCAACTACAACTGGAATATCTATGTAGCACTAAAAGTAGTGTCTCTGCTGCTTGGAATACAGCTCGGATATACCAGGTATTGTTATTATACATGCAAATGGGACAGCCATACAAGAGAGTAGAATTACATTTTTTAAAAATTGCCACTCTGAAAGAATTTACTTCCCGGACAGAAAAATGTGACATATCAATCAGTTGTTGACCCAACAAAAATACTTTTGCCACTGATTCACATAAAACTTGGATTGATGAAAAAAAAATTGAAAAAGGAAAGGTGAAGGTTTTCATTTTTTTAAGACAGATGTTTCCAAGAACAACTAATGCCAAGATTAAAGAGATTATTTTTGGTTCAAACAGTTGGGCCATAGAAAAGTTCCTGGAAAGCATTCAAGAATGTCACTGATAATTTTCTTGGAAACTACATTCAGCTGGTTGACAAACATATTACAGTATACAAGACCATGAAATCCAACACATCACTGATTATTCATTTTCTGCATTCACACTTGGATTCCTTCCAAAAATACAGGTACAGTGAGTGATGAACATAGTGAAATTTACTCCAGCACATTGCTACAATGGAAAAACAGTAACAGGATAACTGGAATCCATCAATGCTGGCTGACTATTTTGGTCTCCACAGCAAGATGCATCGGACACCAAGGACAAATGAAAACCAGTAGCAAAACCCTTTTAGCCCTGTTGATCTCATGCAGTGGGTTGGAAACTGTGATTAAATACATTATAGTCATTAAAAGTTAATTTCATATTTCTCAAGATTCCTACATGATACAAACATTCTGAAGTTATGTTTGTGTTCAGATTGAAGGGGTCTATCACAATCACCAAAAGATTTTCAAGAAGCACTTGAAAAAAGTAGTTGTCCAGTGTAACCATACAATTCCTTATAAATTCTGAGAGTAATATCTCTCAAGGTCTTCCCACCCTAAGTTGCTCTGTTTAGTCCAGGGGTCTGCAACCTTAAACACTCAAAGAGCCATTTGGACCCATTTCCCACAGAAAAGAAAACACTGGGAGCCACAAAACCTGCGTGGGCCATGCCTACCCAGCCGGTCATTGCGGCAGAGAACCGGTTGTTAAAAAACACTGGGAACCACAAAACCCTTTTGACTTCTCTCTCTCCCTCCCTTCCCCCCTCTCTTCCCCCCCCCCCTTTCTCTGTGTATCTCTCTGTCTCTGCCCCGGCCACTTCTCCATCACCCGCTGTCCCCCTTACCTTCTCAGGCCAGGGGAGGAGTGACTGGGAGGGTGAGGGCTGGGGCCAGCCAGTGATGGGATTACATGACAGGGAGCCACAGCAGAGGGCCCAAAGAGCCACATGCGGCTCCAGAGCTGCAGGTTGCTGACACCTGGTTTAGTCAAAGATGAATTATCTTTTAAGAATCATTATGATTTATCATTATGGACAGATCTGCTAATCATAGTATTTAGTGCTCAACATCTTTTTTCTTACTACCAAATGTTTTAGAAAGCTCTAAAAGACCTTTTTTAGCAGGGGATAACTTTCATGCAGTATGTTATACAGTATATTCCATGAATATTTATCAGAACTAGAGCTTTAGAGACGGCTTTGAATGAGAGGCATAGCAAATTAAAGATATATATTCCACTCAAATGATTTCAAAACTACAGCTTAACTGCCCAGATTCTTTTCAGAATTCATGGTTTGTATAGTATGCATAACCATATCAAACAACTGCAGTGGATTCTTTTTGGTATTATAAACGTTAGACATGGAGAAAGCCAACCCAAGCAGGTCTGCAGTACAGAGAAAAATTAAAGCTTTCAACTTCCAAAACTATGATCTAGATGTTGTAAGTGTACCTACTTTTGAATAAAAAGGGGAAATGTAGGTGCTTGTGATGCTATGAAATTTTATAATAACATTTAGGAACATTTTCCATCATTGTGACAAAAAAAATTACAGGGTGCATACAGAAAAGACCTTAAGATTTGACATATGTTAGAAGTGTTCATTTTTCAGGGGGGGAAAAGGTATGTCAATACATCATCAATATTAAGAGAAATAAGCTTAGTAAAGTTCAATAGATGTGGAGCTTTCATGACCTTTAACGCACCATATTAAAAGTTTCTTCAGAAAAGGAAGAAATATCATCTTGTCACCTGGAGATTGAAATTGAACTGTTCTGAGACAAACCTGCTGTTTCTTCCGCAGGATGAATTCTGCAGGATGGGCAAAATGTCAGGATAAAAATAAACCAACTGGGGGGAAAAAAACATTCACAGTATTCATAGAGCTGCTGAAATATATCCCTTTTAAAATCCATGGCTCTTCAATGGTCCGTGTCACACAAAATCACCTTCCAAATAGAAGCTACTAGATATGGTGCAACTCTAATATTTATAGATTTCATAGAAAGATGTTTAGTTAAACTCAGTTATATGCTATGTGTTAATCAGTTCCTAAGAATTAAGACAGAACCATGCAAAACCTGTCAATATACAAGGAAGAAGTAAAGGGAATATTATGATTTAGAGCAAATTACATTTAATCTTTAATAGGTAATATACAATTCCACCTGTTGTTCTTATATTCAGAAACAAATAGGAATGCCAAGTTCTAGATTAAAAGTTAGAGCATGGCATGGGGAAAAGTTTTAATTATTTGTTTTGGTACGTTCTTCATCTGACTTGAGGCTTTCAGTGCTTGTAATGTGCATAGAGAATAAAACATTTCTTTATTTTTATGCAATCTTTTCTCCTCTTTGCAAATTATATAGGGAGGGAATCCATAATATAATTATGAACTTTTTGAACATTAAAATAAACATAATTGAATTCTATCTGGTAAAAGATATTCTGGAACTTGTTCTTAGATTCAAATCTTTGCTAGGATTCTGGACTACTTACAAAACATAGCGTCTCACCACTTTCCTTAGAAACATGGATAACTGTTCTCAGTCGTTCATATGCTTTCCAATCAACTGAGACAGAATTATCATTCAGGGTAAGTGATGCAGACCCAGATGTGGGAAGAAAGATGTCAGAAATCAGCATCAGAGTATAGAGAAGCAAAGGATGATCTGAGGATGGTCCACCTGTGCTTCATATGTAACAAATATTATTTGGTGCAAAGGGAAACAATATTCCAGCATTCAACTAGCTACAACTTTGTAAATGGAAAAGAGAGGTAAGTCTTCCATCATTCTCTTCATTGAAGTTTGGCATATGAAAGAGAATCTTTCAGCTCCTGTTGAATTTATTCCTATGAAGCCTGCTTCTAAATCTTGTCTTACCAGAGCTTCTTAAGTACTTTGTTTTCTCCTGAGCCTCCCAGGAAGAAAAAAAGAATATCCCAGGTCCAACTGTGAATTTTAACAGATTTTACTTATATCAGAAAAAAATACATAGCTGTATGAAGAATATGCCCACTATTAAACTACTAAGCTATTAAGTCCAGTAGCCAAAACTCTCCTTTCCTCTCTACTTGTATTCCAAATTGTCTCTGCCAACTCTCCTACAGTTCTTTGTTCTGCAGGTCTTCAATTTCTTTTTTTTCCCCTCCCTCTCATCCTCTCCTAATATTTTTTTCTTTCTTGGGTCAAATCTTCAAGCCATTTCTCAGCTTCTTCTTATATGTGAACTTCCAGCAAATATTGATTCAGCTGTCAATTTTTTTCTCAGGCATTCCTTGTACAAAGCCACATGCCTTTTCTAATTCAGCTCTTGCCCACAAGCTATTTATGCCAGGAAGGCACCTTGCTGGTTCCCAGTCTTCCGTCCTTCTATCTCTTTTGTCTTGCCTCCCTTTTATCTCTCTTCTTACCACACCCAAAGTTGAGTATTATATATATATATTTCTGAGCTTTTAATGTCCCTTCAGAAACTAGGTTCCTTTCTTCTATTCCATTCCTTTCCATTGTTTGGCTTTCAACTCAGGGGTTCATTGAATTATAACCTGGGGTCAGGATGTCTGACAAGTCGTCCTACTTTTCCCAATCTGTACCTCTATTTACATACTTACCCATCCTGTTTTTTGTGCCCTCCAATCTAGCTATTAGTTGACAATTTTAGCCTCTCAATTTCCTTACACATCACTGAGTTACATGCACATAATACACACCTGCATGTAATCCAGCTATAAACACAAACAACCCCAATGTGCATACACATACATATCTACTTATTATCTATTTATAGTGCATTACAATATAATTACTATCTTTCCACACATATTCTAGAGGGCTTCTTTTAAGTTGATTTGTACCACTTTGCCATCAAATATTAGCAATAATGCTGGGTGCAACAAATATATATAAAAAAGAGTACTGCTGATTATGTTAGGCAAATATGGTTCTTTAAATTATATACAGCCTGGCCGTGTGATATACTGTAAGATCATGCTAAAATATGTATCTTTGTTTGGCTTTCTGGAAATGGATATATGCTTATTTGTCACGAGTGTTTTCAGGATTGCTGTGGCTACTTGATCAGTCACAAACAGTATGGTTTCAATCAAGCCATCTCCTGTTTGCAATTACCTGCAAGCCTTCCCTGCCCTAGTTAATTGCAGGTTAACTCCCCATATAAGCAAGGACCTTTTCGCTTGCTACTCGGGCCTAAACGCTGTTTAGGCCTAGATGCAGAACTCCTGCTGGAAGCTGGATGCAGAGCTCAGTGCAACGTTACAGAAGGAGGAGAACACAGATAAGGACTCCAGACGCTGTTGCAGAGATACTCCTACGGATGCTTGCCTTTTGCTGTTTTGAAGCACACAAGCCATCATCAGAACTGCTGCTGCTGGACATTCTTCCTCCCACAAGCTTCAAGCTACGTTTGCTGATTGAAATTGTTTTTTCTTCAGGTGATTTTTTTAGCTGTGAAGTTTATGCTGCCGCCCTTCTACTACCTCGATGATGTATCGACACCGAAGCTGCTTATTGTCATGTTAACCTTTTTCTCTTGTGAACTGCTTTGGTATTGTGGAGAGGAATCTAGGGAGATAGCCTGGCTTCACATAACCAAGATAAGACTTTGTTACTAATGTGCTTTTTTAAAGACATAGTGCTTTTTAAATGTTTTAAAGTAAATTATATTTTTACACAAGACGCCTCTGTCAGATTTATTTCAGTCCTAGTGTGTTTGCTCATGAACTGGTTCATGGTCCGGGGTACCCCTCAACCCCACTTCCTAACATTATTACTCCTATTTGTCCACCTAGCTTTGCAGAATAGATTCCAAAAAATGAACTGGAGGATATCAGATAGAGAATCTGGGATCTTTTGCATGCAAAGCATGTGCTCTTTGTAGCTTTCCTGATGTTGTAAGCAACATCTTGCTCACTCAACTGTCCTCTTCCTGTTTATGTATCTGTGAAAAAGAAAGAAATAGAGAAGACACAAATGGAACATTGCATGACTCACAAAGGAAAAGGTTACCTATGCCTGAAATGTGTCTAAAATTTAGCCACCTTGGGTAAATTACATCTACTCTCAATTGTAGCTCAAACTAATTTTCCCCAAGTATCAAGGGCCAAGTTATGACACTAACAAATTCACACATGTATCAAAATGTACGGTAGTAATAGCACTTAGACTCATATACTGTTTCATAGCACTTTACAGCACTCTCTGGATGGTTTATAAGTGTCAGCATATTACCCCCAATAATCTGGGTCCTCATTTTACCGACCTCAGAAGGATGGAAAGCTGAGTCAACCTTGAGCCAGTCAGGATCGAACTGCAGGCTTGGCACGTGGGCAGAGTTAGCCTGCAGTACTACATTCTAACCACTGCACCACCACCAGTAATTATAGCTTCTATTCTTCTATTCTTTAGGAAATCATAAAAGACCTAGTCTATTAGGTGTTCAGGACAGTCCTACCCCACTCCCATCTCACTTTTTCTCTCTCTCCTGTTTTGGTTTGGTTTGGTTTGGTTTTGGTATGTTTATAGTTGATATTTTTGCTCCTCACTCAGTTGTGTACTTTTATATATTGGATTCTCACTAAACCTGTCCCATTGCTTTCTACCATATGCCACTGGATTGTTGTTTATAGTAAACAATATCTTCAATGTCATGTAGAACTTGTGGAGCAACTTGAGACTGGATATCACTATAACAATCTACCAAACATATGTAGTGCAACTAGAGATGGAAAGGCCTGGAAAAAAAACCTGGAAAAATTGGGGGAAAACAGTTTTTTTCTGTTTTTTTCCAAAGCTGTTTTTTTTTCCTGAAAAATTGAAAAAAATGGAATATGATCTTTTCCAATGATAAATAATATATCTATGACATGGTATTCAAACTATAACATGAAGACTTTAATGAAAGATTTCTGAGACTTTTTGTAAAGTCTTAAATTATTGCAAGGTCTCTCAGATGAGACGAGCAAATCCTGAAATACAATTCAAGTAACACTGTACTTCTCAATGCAGTTCTTAAACAAGAATAACATGCATTTGTGCCACTAGGGGGCACTGCAGGGAAAAGGCTCCAGTATAGTTTGCTTGTGTACCTCGGATCTCCTACAGTTGAGTAATTGTTGGTATACAATAGATCAGGGGTGTCAAACTGGCGGCCCACAGGCCAGAATGCATCACGCTCAGGCCACGCCCACCCCAGGTTCGCAAAGGGAAAAACATCATGAAATATTACGTGATGCGGCGAGTTTGACACCCATGCAATAGATGATGTTTCTGTCCTTCTCTCAGGCCTTAACTGACAGGTAAGAGGGTAAATTTGTATGATAACTTAGTTTCTCTTTTGTAACCCTTAAATGATTCCTATTAATGTTCTCCACCATCACAGCATTATGCTTACCTATAGTCTGCTCAGTAAATTGGCTTTTCTTTTCCTCCTTTCAATAAAATGGTGAGACCAACATCTCGAGTTTGGAAACATTTCCACAGTGCAATTTCTGCTAAGAGCAAAGCTACAATTTGCAAATATTGTGAGAAGAAATATTCTTTTCAAAATGCTACAAGGATGACAAAACATATCCTTGCATGCCAGAGGTGCCCTAAAGACATTAAAAAATACTTTATGGAATTAAATGATGAGGACCAGAATTAAAGTACAAGTAGCTTCTCCTTCCAGAGTTCTAATTCCAGAAACACTCTTTCTGATGCTTCTGGATCATCACAAAGTGTTTCTTCACCAGCAGCAACTTCAAGTAAGGAAGTGTTGCAAACCACTGCCTCACAAAACGACATAATACCTTCATTTATAGATAAAATGACAACTGAAAATCAGGAGAAAATTGATCATGTTCATGCAAGAGCAATATATGTTTCTGGATCAGCATTGTCAATAACTGAAAATTCATATTGGCAGGAAGCTTTTAAATTATTACGACCATCATACCATTGGCCAAGCAGATATTCCCTGAGCGAGCCTCTTTTGGAGTCAGAATATGACCATGTGATGGAATCTGTACAAGGAAAAATCAGTGAAGCACTATGTCTTGCAGTACTTACAGATGGATGGACAAATGTTTGGGTAGAAGGAATCATCAATTTTGTGATAACAACACTTGAACTAGTCTTTTATAGAAGCATTGAAACTGGAGAGAACAGACATACTGCAGAGTATATCAGCAATGAAATAGTGCAATTTTAGAGAAAATTGAGAGTGGTAAAATATTTGCTCATGGCATCCGGCCCTCTCAATTCCTGGCAAATAGATGGAGAAGAAATGGAGGTAGAGTCAGATTTTATTTTCCAGGGCTCCAAGATCACCTCAGATGTGGACTGCAGCCAAGAAATTAAAGACGCTTGCTCCTGGGGAGAAAAGCTATGATAAATATAGACAGCATACTAAAAAGCAGAGATGTCACCCTGCCAACAAAAGAATAGAATAGAATAGAATAGAATAGAATAGAATAGAATAGAATAGAATAGAATAGAATAGAATAGAATAGAATAGAATAGAATAGAATAGAATAGAATTTTTTATTGGCCAAGTGTGATTGGACACACAAGTAATTTGTCTTGGTG
This sequence comes from Pantherophis guttatus, assembly GCF_059756535.1. Classification (NCBI taxonomy): domain Eukaryota; kingdom Metazoa; phylum Chordata; class Lepidosauria; order Squamata; family Colubridae; genus Pantherophis; species Pantherophis guttatus. Next base: position 48,326,414 of record NC_142070.1, read on the forward strand.
CATATGCTCTCAGTGTACATAAAAGAAAAGATGTGTTCATCAAGAATCATAAGGTACAACACTTAATGATAGTCATAGGGTACAAATAAGCAATCAGGAAACAATATCAATATAAATTGTAAGAATACAAGCAACAAGGTTACAGTCATACAGTCATAAGTGGAAGGAGATGGGTGATGGGAACGATGAGAAGATTAATAGTAGTACAGACTTAGTAAATAGTTTGACAGTGTTGAGGGAATTATTTGTTTAGCAGAGTGATGGCGTTCGGAAAAAATGTTCTTGTGTCTAGTTGTTCTGGTGTGCAGTGCTCTATAGTGTCATTTTGAGGGTAGGAAATGCATATAGTCCGTATAGTCAAGGCTATGGTGTTCTCAGTTGCAATGTATGGCTGTAAAAGTTGGACCATAAGAAAGGCTGAGCGCTAAAGAATTGAGGCATTTGAACTACGGTGCTGGAGAAGACTCCTGGAGAAGGAGTCTGGATTGCAAAGCAATCAAACCAGTCAGTCCTAGAGGAGATCAACCCTGACTGCTCTTTAGAAGGCCAGATCCTGAAGATGAAACTCAAATATTTTGGCCACCTAATGAGAAGGAAGGACTCACTGGAGAAGAGCCTAATGCTGGGAAAGATTGAGGGCAAAAGAAAAAGGGGTCGACAGAGAATGAGGTGGCTGGATGAAGTCACTGAAGCAGTAGGTGTGAGTTTAAATGGAGTTCAGAGGATGGTAGAGGACAGGAAGTCCTGGAGGAACATTGTTCATGGGGTCGCGATGGGTCAGACACGACTTCACAACTAACAACAACAAAAGTATTTGCTTTGCTGACTGACAATGCAAGTAATATGAAAGCTGCATGGGAAATCATAATGGACAAGTATCCACATATTACTGCAATAAGATATGCATCTCATGGACTAAACTTACTTCTTAGTGACTTCATGAAACTGAACACCCTTCAGAGAATTTATAGAAGAGCTAAAGAAGTTATCAAATATGTAAAAGCTACTCATATTGTCACCAGAGTCTTCAAGAAGAAGCAAGAAGAGAAAAATGCACAGAATAAAATATTGACACTGAAACTCTGTAGTAAAACACAGTGGTCCTTTGAAAGTGTACTAAAAAAAACCAAAAAAGCTCTCCAAGCAACAGTAATAATTGAGATTCATAAAATTCCCAGAAATATAAGAAATACTGTGCTTGATGAGACTCTTACACTTTTGTCAGAAATTCCTAACCACATGGCTATGATAAAAACATCTATTTTTGAAAACCTAAGTGCACCTCTACTTACAACTGCTTAAAAAAAGTAAAATGAAAGATTTTATTAAGAAATGGGAACAATTTTGTTGCCACCCAATACATGCCCCTGCAAATCTACTGGATCCAAAATTCAAAGGGAGTGGTGTGAGTGATAAGAATACAGCTGCTACATTTGACTGGATTATGAAACAAGCTGTGCACTTAGGACATGATGTTGGAAAAGTACTTTCAAATTTTGCAGAATATAGAACGTCTTCAGGGATTCTTGCAACATGGTGGCAAGGTCTCTGCACCACACAACCTCTGACACCTCTTGCATCTTTCTTACTGCAGATTCCTGACTCTTCTGCTGCATGTGAAAGAATCTGATTAAATATTCATACCAAATCAAGAAACAAACTGACCTTTCCTACACTGTGAAAGGGTAGAAAAGCTTGTTTCAATACGTGCAAACCTAACGTTTTTAGAAGTCCATGAGAAAAATGACAAAGAGGAGGAAGAAGAAGAAACAGAAAATGATAGCGGTAGTTCAGAAAATAAGAGAAAAAACTGCATGTATATGTTATGTCTTCTGTTTCTTTCTTTTTTTAAAAACCACCACTCAAAAGGCAAATCTTCTATGGAGCTTACATATTGAGGTACATATTAACTTTATTTGCTATTGATGCTTGGGAGGAAATCTAATTTATTTTTAGATGTGGATGGTTTCTTTATTTTTATTTTTTGTTGCTTTTGAGGAAAAGGGGGATGGTTGCCTGTTTTATTGCAAGCATGCATTTATATACATTGCATTTCACACAATTTGTAAAACTACTCCACACTAAACTTTTTTTTCAATTTTTCCAAAATTTCTATTTTTTCGGAAAAAACAGGGAAAAACATTATTTTTTTCATGGCTTAATACCACTCTATAAAGCCTTAGTAAGACCACACCTACAATACTGCATCCAGTTTTGATCACCACGTTATAAAAAAGATGTTGAGACTCTAGAAAGAGTACAGAGAAGAGCAACCAAGATGATTAGTGCTCCGGAGGCTAAAACATACAGTGAACAGTTGCAGGAACAGGGCATGGTTAGTCTAGTGAAGAGAAGGACTAGGGGAGACATGATAACTGTTCTGTTCATGGAACAAAGGCTAAAGAAGGGAGGCGAGGCAGGATAAACACTTCACAACATGTTTATTGGCTAACAATAACAGCTAACAATGACTCGCTCTGATTAGCTAACTACCTTGGAGAGCGAGCAAGGTTTTGAGGCACAGACAGCTCTTTTATACTTCAGCTGTCAGAGGCTGGGCCAATCAGGAGCTGCCAATTTCCCGCCGGCTGCCTGCCGGCGTTTAGACCAATCGGCTGCTCTCTTGGCCTCTCGTGCTTGCCGTCAGGACGTAACACCCCTTTCTTCCTGGATGGCACATACGTACTCAGCGAGGTAAGCCGGGCATCTTCTGGTCCTCCCTGATCTGCGTGGCCCCTCGGAGACGGCTGCAGTAGGAGGACCCATGCCTGGCGCCTCTGGAACTCCTGGAGACTGCAGTTCAGCTTCGGATGGCGCTTCGAATGGCAACGTGGGTGCAGTAACAACGGGTAAGTCTGCGGACCCCTCGTTGTCGGTTTGAGCCACAGGAGGTGACTTGCTTTCGGGAGATGAGGCTCTGGCAGAACTCGGTATGACTAACCCGGATAGGGCTTCGTCCGTGATCGTCCCTTGTGGGGGCAACCGGCAGCGGTGCAGCTGGTCCACATGCCTCCGCCAGGTACGGCCGTCTCCTAGCTGAACTCTGTATGACCGTGGCCCCGTAACCTCAATAATCTGGCCCGGCACCCAACGGGGATCCCCCCCATAATTTTGGGCATACACCCACTCCCCCTCTTGGAAGGAATGGCCTCCGCCACTTGAATCCAGGGGCTTTTCAGGAACATAGTCAGGGTGTAAACGGTCCAAGTCAGTTCTCAACCGGCGGCCCATTAACAACTCAGCTGGGCTGCGGTTTGTTGTCGGGCATGGGGTCACGTACTGCGCTAACAAATAGGTAGCTAACTTAGTATGCCAATCCCCAGGCCCCAATTTAGCTAGGGCCTCCTTAGCCGATCGCATGGCCCTTTCAGCAAGGCCATTTCCAGCCGGCCGGAACGGAGCTACCGTGACATGCCTAATGCCATGTCTTGCTAAATAAGTTTGGAATGTGGCTGACATTAATTGAGGCCCATTGTCCGTTACAATCAAATCTGGTAGGCCACGGGTAGCGAATACCCTCCTGAGTGCCCTGACTACTGCCTCCGCTGTGGTTGAGGCCATTGCCACCAACTCAACCCACTTAGAATAGGCGTCAACTATGATCATAAAGGTATGGCCTTGGAAGGGGCCCGCAAAATCCAAGTGGACCCGGGACCAGGGGGCCCTTGGTAACTCCCATTCCCTAACTGGAGCCTTCAGAGGGGCTGAGTTAGTATGCTGGCACTGCTGGCAGTCGGCGACCCAGTTCGCGATCCCTTCATCTAACTTGGGCCACCATAGGTAACTGCGGCCTAAAGCCTTCATTCGGGCCACTCCCGGATGGCCATTCTGCAAAGTTTCCAGGACTTGTCGCCTTAGCTCTACAGGAACAACCACCCTGGTGCCCCACAACAGGCAGCCCTGCAACGTGGAAAGCTCATGTTGCTAAGTTTTGTATGGGAGAAACTCAGAGTTGATTTGCCCTAGGGGCCACCCCCTTCTCACCCAGTCCAGGACTTGGCGTAAGATTTTGTCTTTGGTGGTGTACCAAGCGATGTCAGCGGCAGACACCGGACTCTGTTGGTCATCAATCTGTATAATAGATGAGGCCAGAGCAGGGTCGTTGACAGGAGCAGGAAGGGGGCATCTGCTGAGGGCATCAGCATTACCTAAGTCCTTACCTGGGCGGTGGGCCAGGCTATAATTGTAGGCTGCCAGGAATACGACCCACCTGGTCATCCGGGGGGACAGGATCTGCGGAGACTGACAATCGCCGGCCAGAATTCCCAACAATGGCTTGTGATCTGTGAAAATGTGAAAAAAATGGCCATATAAATAATCATGGAAACGTTTAACGCCAGCCACGATGGCCAACGCCTCCTTGTCAATGTGCCCGTAATTACGTTCAGTGGCAGAGAGATTTCTGGAGTAATAAGCAATGGGGGCTTCAGTCCCATTAGGTAGCTGATGGCTCAAAATGGCCCTCACCCCGTAAGGTGACGCATCACAAGTCAGAGTCAATGGGAGTTCGCTGTCATACTGCACCAATACAGAATCCGAAGTGAGGAGTCATTTCACAGCCCGGAAAGCGTCGGCCTCCTTGCATCCCCAGGTCCACGGTGTTGATTTATCAAGAAGGCGGTGAAGGGGCTCTGCGACAGTTGTTTTGTGCTGCAAGAACATATTATAAAAGTTTAAAAGCCCCAGGAAGGCTTGTAATTCGGCTCTGCCGGTAGGCAGTGGGGCACTCTGGATAGCTTGCACCTTTGCAGGCGTAGGATGCAACCCGGCGGCATCAACGAGGTAGCCCAAGAACTCTACTTGAGGCACTCCCATTTTGCATTTGTTGGGCTTGAGTTTGAGTCCTGCTTGCCGGAAACAGGATAACACGGCACGGAGACGGCTGGCAAGGTCAGCTTCTGACATGGCAGAGACGAAAACGTCGTCGAAGTAAGGAATTACTCCTGGCAATCCGTGCAGCAGCCTTTCCATGAGGCATTGAAAAATGCCTGGGGCAACACAGACCCCAAATTGCAGTCGTCTACAACGGAAGGCACCCCTGTGAGTGACAATCATTTGGGCCTCTGCGGTAGCTGCATCCACTTCCAGTTGTTGATAGGCTTGCGCCATATCCAATTTAGCGAAAATTGAGCCATGGCCCAACGAATGGAGGAGGTGATGTACCACCGGAACAGGGTAGGGGTGAGCCTGTAAAGCCTTATTTATTGTCGCCTTGTAGTCCGCGCAGATGCGGACAGAACCATCAGATTTTATCGGGGTGACGATAGGCGTCTCCCACCAAGCGTGATCTACCTGCTCTAATATTCCCTGCGCTATAAGTCTATCAATCTCCTTATCGACTTGAGCACGGAGTGCCAAAGGCACTCTCCGTGGCTTAAGGCGGATGGCGGCGATTTTGGGATCCAAATTAAAGAATATGGGGGTACCTGTATATTTGCCAAGACCCTCACTAAATACATCAGAGAACTCCGTGAACAAATCAGAAAATGCAATAGAGGAAGTTGCATGAATACCTGTAATAGCTAACCCTAAAGCGTCAAACCACTCTAATCCTAATCAACTGGTGGCAGTTGATACACCCAGGCTTATGGTCATGGGTGATTTCAACTTGCCGTCCATCAGTGAAACGTCTGAGACGGCTCGGGAGTTCATGGCTTCCATGACGGCCATGGACCTGACCCAACTAGTTCATGGCCCCACCCACAGGGGGGGACACACTCTGGACTTGATTTTTGTCTCTGGCCAGTGGTTGAGCGATCTTATTATAGGGGATATAGACATGGAACCCTTGTCATGGTCAGATCACTCACTCCTTCGCCTGGACCTTCGAACTGCTACACCCCGCCGCAGGGAGGCGGAGCCAATAAGATGGGTCCGCCCCAGGCGCCTGATGGATCCTGATAGGTTCCAGATGGAGCTTGGGCCATTTCCTGAGGATCTAGCACATGACTCGGCTGAGGACCTGGTAGCCGCCTGGGATCGGGCGGCTGGTGGGGCCTTGGACCAAGTCGTGCCTTTGCGGCCTCTGACCCGGTGCCGATCCCTTGGTTTACTGAGGAGCTGAGGGAAATGAAGCGCCGGAAAAGACGCCTGGAGAGTGGTTGGAGGGCCAGTCTCGCTGAATCTGATCAAACACTGGTAAGGTCGCATATTAAGACCTACCTAGTGGTGATAAAGACAGCAAAGTTTAATTACTTTTCTGCCTCTATTGCATCATCAGGGAATCGTCCGGCCGCCCTGTTTAGGGTGACCCGCTCCCTGCTCCATCCGGGAGTGCGGGAGGATCCCCTGGAAGGCAGGGCAGAGGATTTCGGACAATACCTGTATGACAAAATCGCTCAGATTCGGGGGGATTTGGACTCTGACTGGGTAGATCAGGGCAGGGTGACGAGGAATAGTCTTGAGAATGTTATCTGGGAGGAGTTTGATGCTGTGACTCCCGATGATGTGGACAGGATTTTGGGGAGACTTAGTACGGCCACATGTTTACTGGACCCGTGTCCCTCCTGATTGGTACTGGCTTCCCGGGAGGTTACACGAGGCTGGCTCCAGGGTGTTATCAATGCTTCGTTAAGTGAGGGTTACTTCCCCGCTGCCTTGAAAGAGGCGGTGGTGAGGCCTCTCCTCAAGAAACCGTCTCTGGATCCGGCAATATTGGCCAACTATCCTCCTGTCTCCAACCTTCGCTTCATGGCGAAGGTTGTTGAGAGTGTGGTCACGCGACAGTTTCCACAATTCCTGGAGGAAACATCTTATCTAGATCCATTCCAGTCGGGTTTCAGGTCTGGGCACAGCACAGAAATGGCATTGGTCGCATTGGTTGATGATCTCTGGAGGGCTCGGGACAGGGGTTGCTCCTCTGTTCTGGTCCTGTTAGACCTCTCAGCGGTTTTTGATACCATCGACCATGGTATCATGCTGCACCGGCTGGAAGAGTTGGGGGTGGGAGGCCCCGTATTGCGGTGGTTCTCCTCCTTTCTCTCCGACCGGTCACAGTTTGTGTTGACAGGGGGGCAGAGGTCGACCTCGAGGCCTCTCGTCTGTGGAGTGCCGCAGGGATCGGTCCTCTCACCCCTTCTTTTCAACATATATGTGAAGCCGCTGGGCGAGATCATCCGTGGCTTCGGGGTGAGATACCATCAGTACGCTGATGACACCCAGCTGTACTTCTCCACTCCAGGCCACCCCAACGATGCCCTTGAAGTGATGTCTCAGTGCCTGGAGGCTGTGCGGATCTGGATGGGGAGGAACAGGCTCAAGCTCAACCCTTCCAAGACTGAGTGGCTGTGGCTCCTGGCATCCCGATATAGTCAGTTGACTCCATCACTGACTATTGGGGGCGAGTCCTTGGCCCCCACAGAAAGGGCTCGCAATCTGGGAGTCCTCCTGGATATGCAGCTGTCCTTGGAGGAACATCTGACGGCTATAACCAGGGGGACCTTTTATCAGGTTCGCCTGATTCGCCAGTTGCGGCCCTTTCTTGATCGGGATTCCCTGTGCACAGTCACTCACGCCCTCGTCACCTCTCACCTTGACTACTGCAATGCTCTCTACATGGGGCTCCCCTTGAGGGGCACCCGGAGGCTCCAGCTGGTCCAGAACGCAGCAGCGCGGGTAGTGATGGGAGCAGCATGGCGCTCCCATGTAACACCGCTCCTGCACGAGCTGCACTGGCTCCCGGTGGTCTTCCGGGTGCGCTTCAAGGTGTTGGTTATCGCCTTTAAAGCGCTCCATGGCATAGGGCCTACCTATCTTCGAGACCGCCTGCTGCTACCGACGACCTCCCAGCGACCCTGCGCTCCCACAGAGAGGGCCTCCTCAGGGTGCCATCAGCCAAACAATGTAGGCTGGTGACCCCTAGGGGAGAGCCTTCTCTGTGGGGGCACCTACCCTCTGGAATCAGCTGCCCCCAGAGATAAGGAGAATCCAAGACCTCAGTGCCTTCCGCCGTGCCCTTAAAACCCACTTTTTCCAGCAAGCCGGGCTGGCTTAGGAAGAAATTTTTTAATTTTTAAATGTTTAATTGGTTTGTGGTTTTTTAAATTTTGGGCCAAATTTATATAGATTTTAATTGTTTTTAATATTTGTATTTCATGTTTTTAATTCTGGCTGTGCACCGCCCTGAGTCCTCAGGGAGAAGGGCGGTATATAAATTGAAAATAAATTAAAATTAAATTAAATTAAAATAAACTTGGAAGCGCGCCATCAACAACAATTAAATTAAGGCGGCCACTGAAATTCTTGTACTTGATTCCAAATCTCCCGGATCCCAAAACCGGAATGTGATTACCTTGGTAGTCACGAAGCCTAAATGTACAAAAGGATAAACACTTCCTAGACATCGAGGGCACCAGTCGTTTAAGAGTGCTCCACAAAATTATTGACACAGAAGAGCCAGTGTCCACTTCCATTCTACAAGGTTTACCCTCTAAGAGAACTGTGAGGAAATTTTTTTTCCTCAAGTCCGATTTTGACTGGCCTATAACTGTCTCAGGGTGGCAGGCACCCTTGTAAATATTAAAACATTCTTCTTCCCTCCTACTCTGCCTGTTTCGGGGTTGGTAATTTCGGCTAGGTCTAGGAAGACTGTTATAATTATTATTATAATTACTGTTATTAGCCGGTTGGCTAGCTTTACAAACCCTAGCAAGGTGGCCTTTTTTACCACATCGTCTGCAGTCAGCGTTTTTGAATCTGCATGAGGAATGGGAATGATTCCCTCCACACCCTGCACATGCGGCTTGAGTCCTCAATCCCTCAGAATTCCCACCTTTCTTTCGGGTCGTTTGTAAGCGACTTACATCTTCCTCGCCCTCTGACAGCTGGTCAGACTCAACCTCAGTTTCCTCATGGTGAACCATGGTAGTTTTCTGGGCAACTTGCGGGCTGAGTTCAGCCTTATCTTGGTAGCTGATTTAACTGATAATTCGGAGGCTCTAGCCTCATCTATAGCTGTTTGCAACGTAATATCCATTCTAGCTAATAAGCGACGCTGTAAGCGGATATCCCTGACCCCACATATTAACTCGTCCAAAAGAATATCTTCTAAGTAATCTCTAAAGTCACAATACAAAGTGTATTGATTAATAGTTTCCCCTTCTGCCTGAAAACGGTGCCAAAATGCAAAACGTCTAGCAACTCTTGAGGGTAGAGGGGCATAGTGGCCTTTTAAAATGGCTAGCAGTGTCTCCCAGGGCACATTATGGACTGTCTGAGGTGCTAATAGTGCCCTAGCTGTCTCGAACATTTCATGCCCACAGACACTGAGGAAAACAGCTAGCTTACTATCCCCTGGCAGACTTTTATAGTCATTTGCGACCAGGAAACAGTTAAAACGGTCGAAGAAGGAATCCCAGGTCTCCACTGCCTGGTTGAAAGGGGCGAATGTAGATAGGGTGGACATCTTCCTGAAGAACAGCGTCAGACCTTAGAATTTGCGATGTCTCGTTGCTGTGGCTCAGCTCAGTGCTTCAGCTCTTGTAGTGGCTTCGCTCGACCTGCCGCCTCAGAGTAATCCCAATCCTTCGTCACCAGTTGTTCTGTTCATGGAACAAAGGCTAAAGAAGGGAGGCAGGATAAACACTTCACAACATGTTTATTGCAGTGACTCACTCTGATTAACTAACTACCTTGGAGAGCGAGCAAGGTTTTGAGGCACAGACAGCTCTTTTATACTTCAGCTGTCAGAGGCTGGGCCAATCAGGAGCTGCCAATTTCCCGCCGGCTACCTGCCGGCGTTTAGACCAATCGGCTGCTCTCTTGGCCGCTCGTGCTTGCCGTCCAGACGTAACAATAACAGTGTTCCAATATTTGAGGGGCTGTCATAGAGAGGAGGGGGTCGACCTGTTTTCAAAGAACCTGAAGCCAGACAAGGAATAATGGATGGAAAGTTGGAAGCTAATCAAGGCTCAAGGTTGACTCAGCCTTCTATCTTTTCTAAGGTAGGTAAATTGAGGACCCAGTTTGTGGAGGCAATAAGCTGACTTTGTATAAATATACAAAAGTATGAAGGCTATTGCTTAACGCATTGTAAGCCGCCCTGAGTATCCGGGGAAGGGCAGCATATAAATCAAATTTTTTTAAAAAAGGAGAGATTCAACCTAGAAATAAGGAGGAATTTTCTGACAGTGAGAACAATCAACCAATGGAACAGCTTGCCTTCAGAAGTGGGAGCTTCATCACTGGAGGCTTTTATGAAGAGACTAGACTGCCATCTATCAGAAATGGTCCCCGAACTAGATGCTGTTTACCACTCCAAGTCCCAAGCGGCAGGAAACGAGGGCTGCCTTGCGCCACAAATATACCAAGGTTGGATCCTGATGTCGCACTTACAGCAGAGAGAAGAAACTGAATTTTGCTCTCCATTGAAGACACCAGATCGGCCCCTGCAAGCTCTCGTCTCTCGAGGAGCCTGACCAAAGTTTCCAGTGCCACTTCAGGGAGTGCTCCTTGAGAGACAAGAGCTTGCAGGGGGCCGATCTAGCATCCGGAATGGAGAGCAAAATCCAACTATTCCCCGGACCAGATACCATTTACCGTTCTGAGTTCCAAGCGGCAGGAGATGAGGGCTGCCTTGCGCCACTGGCTGGCGCAAATATACTGAGGCGGAATGCTGTTGCCGTGCAAATGAAAGTAGATGCTTCCAGCCATCACAAACATCATTTCTTCCTGCTTGTGCTGCCCCCTCCCCCACCGCCACAATAGCAGCATTCATTCCGGACGGCGAGGGCTGTGCTCCTTTTTCCATATTGCACCACTTGCAAAAATACGAAAATTTCTCCACGGATCACCAAAATTTTCTCACAGACCACTGGTTGATGACCACTGGACTAGAAGACCTACAAGATCCCATCCAACTCTGATAATCTGTTAATCTATTAAAAAACATCATAGCTTTAGTTTTTGAAGTGATGTACTTTAAAAGGCTGGTTTAAGGGGAATAATTTGACAACTGGCATTTATTTGGTGAATATCAACGTTTCTTTTTTTGCAACAAAGAAACACTTGCCTGGACAGAACTGAATTCTAAAGCAATGATTTGGAAGTATCTTGAAATAATGATGTTGATAATAATAAGAGAAGCAATGAATTATTATGAGGGCCTCATGAGGAAATGCAGGCTATAACATTCTTAAAAGAAATTTATGGAATGTGCCAACTGTTTATATCAATCAATTTGCCCATATTAAGATTGGTGATATTATATTCAGTGCTTGAATGTTCATAGGCTCTGTATACTGTACATGTAACTGAACCAGATGATATTCATTGTGAAGGAGTAAATGCACAATCTGGAAATGCTTGATCTGCAGCTTAGCAAAAAGTTCTTTTACATAATTAAGCTAATGCACATGTTGTAACCCCTGTTTGAGGCAGACGGATTTGATGACAGCTTTATTTATATCCTATCTTGACTCTTACAGCATGCTCTCTTTAGGGATTCTTTTGAAAAGCTCTGAATGCTGTTATTATGTATTCCTGTGCATGTTCAAGGATAACTAGATACTTATGCTGAAAAACCTGCACTGGTTACAAGATGATTATTGGGCACAATTTAATATGTTGGTATTGATCTTTAAACAGGTTAGGGTCTGTCCATATAAGCCGTCTCTGTCCTGTTATGAATCTGTCTGGACATTAAAATCTGCAATAAAGGCCCTCCTGAAGAGACTTCTGCTATCAAATAGTCCATACAGGTTAACATCTTCTGAACTGTTCTCTGATGATGGAATGTTCTCTTTAAGGAGTTTCATTTAGACATGCCTCTGCCAGCATTTAGGACATTTATAAAGATGCTATTTTTTCAATAGAATTTTATTGTTTTACATTTTAAAATTGGTTAGGTTGCCTTGAGGCCTTATCTGATCCAAATATAAACCTAGATATAAAATACATTAATAATTAAATAATTCATTTGAACACAATTTTTGATTATTATATTTTCAAGCTGTTGTAAAAAAAAGTGTTGAATCAAGTGAATTTTCCACTTGAATTTTTAGTATTTAGCTTCAATAGAGTAGATGTCTGAAAATATATCATAAAGAAATTAATAGTTTGTAATGGCTTTATTTATACATATAAAAAGATTATAAGGACGACACAAGAGCAAATAAAGACAATGCAATAATAATAATAATTCCACCACCTTAACCTCCTACCATATTTCTCACTGCCCATCACCATAATTATCCTCCCATCTATTGCCACCCCCCTTAGCTAATTAAACTTTTATTTCCTGCTAGCGCTGAACAACGCATAATTCAACAGTATCATTATATCTGACAGCAATATTCAGTTGATACACTCAGTCTTCCTAGGGAACCAACTAACCACTTTTCCAGCTACCTTCTCTCTCTATCTATTCCTTTCCTCTCTGTAATTCCTACCTTGCTGTCATCCATTCTGGAAAAAGTGACAGAATTCTCCTTCCTCACTGTTCTCTTATTCCAAGGTAGAAGCCTTGTTCTCAACTCCCTGCTTCTCACTTAAGAAGCATAATGAGTCACTTCTTCATGAAGTGAAAAGGGGGAAAGAAGGTAAAAACATACTTGGACACTATGGAAGGAGGAGGAGGAGGAAACTTGGACCTCAATTTCTATTTCTTTCAATAATACATTTATTCAATCCATAAACTTCATCTCAGACTGATTTTGAACTGCAGAACATTGAAACACTGGGCCTCATTTTCCAAATTTTCTTCTCTCTTATATTATTTTTTTAACTTCTAGCCTGAACAAAAGTTCTGCAGATATTAGAAAGTTGCACTTTATTGATTCTATTTTGGTTGGTCCAAAACTGAGGTATTATCCAACAATGTGTTTTAAAATTAATCCAAAGTCTTTTATAATGTCTGACTAAAGTGAAAAGTTTACTTAATACAGTGATGGAGTTTTTCCTATCTCTTCATCCTTTTCTTTCCTGATATACAGTGCACTTTACTGTAGCAGAAATAAGGAGAAAGGAAAAATAGGCTGTGTGTATATATGTGTTTGTGTGTTTTATGTATTTATCTTCACCAATTAATGAGGTGGGAACTGTCCTATATTCCCAAGACAGAAACAGCTACTATTTAAAAATACAGATGCTGTTTAAAGGGAGCAGATGCTAATGAGAGGGTTCCAGCTAGTCTTCCTTTTGAGGAGACAGCATTTTAGAGCTGTATACTCAGGAGTTTAATTCTGTTTTGTCCTTGTTGAAATAAACAGCCTACCTTGGAACTCCCTAGGTTACAAGTCTACTGCTAATTTTTTGTCCTGGTACATCCTTATGTGGCCTTTCCTCTTTCTTCAGTTTTCTTTCCTCATTTTCCAATACTCCCAAAGCTCCTAATTTCCACCACACCTTTCTACAGTCCCAAAACAGAATACTGATGCACTTGGGCTGAATCAAAGTTTTGGATGTTTCTTGTCGCATGTCAAGTATGAGAACACAGTTTCATGTAAATCTACAATAAACTCCTCTTGTAGTGCCCAGCTTTATTGGAAACAAATAGCAAATAGGACTATCTTACACTTCAATCAGTGGTGGGTTTCAAATAATTTCACCACCGGTTCTCCAAAAATGTGAGCATGCACATGCACGCGTGTATGGCTTTTGTCATGCAGCGAGGCTCGACTGAGCAGCCTTTTGGAGCCTGCTTCCCTCCATTTCTGCTCTCTGGGGCAGCGGCTGCTTCTCTCCGCACTGTTGGGAGAGCGTATTGTGCAATTTCGCAACTGTGAGCTGCCGCTTTCCTCTAAGTCCCATCCGGAAAGCATTGCAGCTGAGAGAAACAGCATTCAACATGGCTGCTGCTTCTCTGTGCCTCAGTGCTTTCCGGATGGGACTTAGAGGAAAGTGGTGGCTCACAGCTGCTAAATTGCACAAGATGATCTCCCACCAAGAGCAGCAGCAGAGACAGACAGCTGCTGACCCGGAGAGCACGTGGAGCATCTCCATGAGCAACCGAGGCTCAGCAAGGGACGGAAGAAACGGCTGCAAGATCTCCACTGCAGTGCTTTCTTAATGGGACTTCTTACAGGTAAGAACAACCATCTGGTCCATTCCCAAACTGCTTTGGCTCTTCTGCGCTGACATTGCCCCCTCCCCACATACAGCAGGCTGCAAGCCAAATAAATTGCTTTGGCTTGGGGGGGAGCTGTAATTTGAGGCCAGAAGGGGGGAGGCATGCAGGCGTAGGCCCAGGGCAAGGCCAGAGCAGGGAAATGGTGTATTCCCTGACCCAGCTGAGGCAAATGGCGAGTGGGTGGAGGCTCTGGGGCAAGGATGGAGCTGGGGAATGGCACGTTCCCCAACCTGAGGCAAAGGGAAAGCTGGTGGCATGCGGGGAGAAGGATAGTAATTGGTGAGAGCCAGGCCCGAAAGGTGGCCAAGCCTTGCTGTGTCCACCCCGAGGCAGCCCTTCAGCTGAGTGCCTTACCTTTGCAGGCAGCTGCAGTGAGCAGAACAGGCGAGCGGTGTATATCAGCTGGGCTGTATGGCCAGTGTAGTAGGCCATGATGAAGGCAGGCAAGCTGGCGGCACCATATGGGACGATGGGAGGCAGCTAGGTAGGCCACGACTTGCAGGCTTACCATTCCGATCAGGGCCGCTCAGTTGGGCCACAGGCACCACGTTGGAAGGCAGGCAAACTAGCTGGCCTGCAGAGACCATGTGGTCAATGCACGTGAGGAGCCAAACAGAAGCAACAGCTATGCCGGGGAGGCAAAATGACTGGGTGGGGCAGGGCAGGTGGGTGGGGCAAACAGCAAGAGGGCAGGGGGCCGAACAGGAAAGTGGGTGGGAGGAGGTGAGCAGGCATGTGGGCTGAGTTAGCAAGTGGGCGGGGGCGAGCGGCAAGCTGGCAGGAAGGGCGGGTGGGCATGAGTGGCAAATGGGCATGCGGGGTGAGCGGGCATGAGTGGCGGGTGGAAGAGGTGAGTGGGCAAGGTGAGCAGGTGAGCAGGCAGGGGCAGGGCCAACCAGTGGTGGGATTTGCCAGTTCTCCAATCTGCTCAAAATTTTCACTACTGGTTCGTCCGAACTGTTGCGAACCAGCTGAATACCACCTCTGACGTCAACATCATAAAGATGTTGCTGCGTCCCCAATTGTCACATGATTCAGGGAAAAGACAGATCTGTTTTAAAATTACACATAGGGCTACACTCACATCCCATACCCTCTGAAGTATTTTTTTAATTGAATCCAGAGCATATGGTCCTAATGGCTGCATATTTCACAAACAGTGCCAAAGTAGTAATAAATTTAGGTATTGCCATTATCGGGGTTTACAAAACTACCAGTGGTGTATGCCTGCATTTACATTAGCATATCACTAAGCAATATTGAACTATAGCCAAGGGTTATAAAGCATCAATTGTAAGTCACTAAAACATTATGCATTTTTAGCATTTCATATACCCAGCAGAGAAGGAAGTTAACTTTTTAAATATAGTTATTAAAATTTATGGGATGACTAATATTTCAGAATATAAATAGCCTTCGCTCGACAACCATATTGGGACTGTTAACTTCATGGCTAAGTGAAGCAGTCATTAAGCAAAACGTCACATGGCTGCTTTGCTTAGTGACAACAGTTCTAGCAGTCCCTGATGGGACTGCAGTTTGTGAACTCCTGCAGGCTTCCTCACTGACTTTTGTCAGAAGCTGACTGGGAAAGTTGCAAATGAGGATCATGTGGCTTCATGATGCTGTGACCATTGTAAGTGCACAACACTGACCAAGCACCCGAATTGTGATCATGTGACCATGAGGATCACACTTTCCGCCGTGCCCTCAAGGCTTTTTTATTTCAACAGGCTGGCCTGGCCTAACTTCCTTTTAATTGTTATTTTTAAATTTGTTTTAAAACAATGGGAGTGTTTTAATTTGTTTGGGCCAAATTATTTAATGTGTTTTTACATTGTTTTTTAAATTTTGTATTATGTGTGTTTTATCTTTTGACTGTTCACTGCCCTGAGTCCTTCGGGAGTAGGGCGGTATATAAATCCAAAATAAAGTAAAGTAAAAAAGTAAAAGGATACTGCAACAGTCGTAGGGCTGAGGACTGATTCTAAGTCATTTTTTTCAGTGCCATCACAACTTCAAATAGTTGCTAAATTAATGGCCACTAAATAAATACTATCTAAAAGCCAAAGGAAAATTGTAACAAAGAAAAGTTTAAAACTTATCCACTAAGCTATCTTTTGGTTCGATTTGGTTTGGATCCACAAAATTTGGATTCAAATGGTTGCTCTTTTTCAGGTTAAAGTAAGCATGGGAGATAGAAATAGATTTAATAATGTTATGCATCTGTACTGAAAATTACATGCTGCTGGTATTTATAGGGTAATTTGAAAAAAAGTATGTCTTGTTTCTGTACATTTCTATCTATACTTCATCCACAAACAAACAAACACAGAGAGACTTTTATTGAAGAATACACTAGGTTTAAAGGGTTGGCTCTACATAATATATTATGTATCAAGGGCCAATCTAGCAGTAACTGCATTTCCTATATGGGATCATACATCATGACCAGTAGCTAAGAATAACCTTACCTAATTAATTTAATTTGTATTATTCCTCTTCTAAAACTGTCTACGTTGACTGACAATTTTAAGTTCCTTTTTTATTCCCTCCTGAATGTTTTATCTATCTTCAATAACTTAGGAATATTCGTCTCTTTTATATGCATATGTGCTTTGCTTAAAACAGACTATATGACTTGAACAAGAGACAATTCATTGTCAAATTTTACACCGAACTGACCTGCTGACTTAACTGCTATTGCCTTTAGTGTGCCAGCTATTTACAGCATAGAAGACTTTTCAGATTTATTAAGAGTGCAGGCAGTTTGTAAAATCTTGGTCTGACCTTTTTGTTCTTCTTTCTTTCTTTCTATTGAACTTTCTCCAAGGCTATCTCTGGAATAAAGGCTGCAGGATTTATTATTTATATAGCAACATTAATGGTTATGGTTTAAAAATCCCTTGGAAGGTTATTTAACATTTATTACAGTGCAGTAGTGTAGGACAGAATATAAGTCAAGTTGTAGCTTTTACCAGGGATGAAACTACACAACTGTAAACAATTATAACTATAAACAATTCTGCAATGAAAATTTTATTCTATTTGATCTCATGAGACAAATATAATGAAATAATTAATTGTGTTTGGCAGGAAATATTTTGCTACCCAGGATATACTGACTAGGGTACTGTTGTGGACATAGTATACTTCAGCAATGCATTTGACAAAGTAGATCACAACTACTTCTTTGTAAACTAGAAAAATGTGGGATAGACAGCATCACTACCAAGTGGATTTATAATTGGCTGACAAACCATACTCAATGAGTAGTCCTTAATGGTACTACATCTACATTGAGAGAAATAAGCAGTGGGGTACCACAAGGTTCTATCTTAGGTTTCCTGTTAAATATCTTCATAAATGACTTAGATGAGGGAATAGAAGGGGAACTCATCAAATTTGCAGATGATCCTAAACTGGCAGGAATAGACAACACCCCAGAAGACAAGCTCAGGATCCAAAAAGATCTTGACAGACTTGAACAATGGGCCCTATCCAAGAACATGAAATTTAATGTGGAGAAAAGCAAGGTTTTACACCTAGGCAGGGAAAAACAAAGGTACAAGTACAGATTAAACAAAACCTGGCTCAAAAGCAGTAACTATGAGAGGGACCTTGGAGTCCTAGTGGACAAACAGTTAAACATGAACCAGCAGTATGGCGCAGCAGCCAAAAAAAGCTGCTTGGTTGTAAAAAGAGACGCATCGAATCAAAATCACATGAAGTATTAGAATCAATTTATAAATCCTTAGTAAGACCACACCTGGAATACTACATCCAGTTTTGGCCAACACATTACAAAAAATATGTTGAGACTTGGGGAAAAGTGTAAAGAAGAGCAACTTAGATTATTAAAGGCCTGGAGACAAAAACATATGAAGAGGGGTTGCAGGAATTGGGTATGGCTAGTCTAGAGAAAAGAACTAGGGTGACGTGATCATAGTATTCCAGTATTTGAGGAGCTGTCACAAAGAAGACAGGGTCAATTTATGTTCCAAAGCACCAGAAGAGAAGACAAGAAACAATAGATGGAAACTAATCATGGAGAGAAGCAACCTGGAATTAACTTCCTCACAATGAAAATAATTAACAGGTGAAACAGCTTTCCTTCAGAAGTTGTAGGTGCTTCATCATTGGAGGTTTTTAAAGAAAAGACTGGCTAGGCACCTGTTTGAAATCATATAGAGCAGTGGTTAAATGCTTCGCCGTTTGCCACCAGTTCACTGCCCGTGCATGAGCGGTGCACACCAGTGGTGGGTTGCCCCCGATTCGCACCGGTTCTATAGAACCAGTAGTAAAACTGGCAGGAGGCTCTGCCCACCGGCCCCTGACATCATCAAAATGCTTCTGCGCAGGCACAGAATGCGCGCACGCAGCCCCGCTGCAAACCGGTAGTAAAGGTAAGTAGAACCCATTCCTGGTGCACGCCAAATGCATGCTGTGTTAGTGCACATGCGCAGCGCATGCCAAATGCATGCTGTGTGCACATGTGCAGTGTGCACTAAACACACGCTGCGTGCGCATGCACAGTGTGAACCAAACACGCACTTCGTGCAGAAAAAGGACACTTTCTAGGGTAAATAGAACAGCAAGGGGGAACAGTTGTGCCGCACTATTTAGATTCGCTAAAAAGTAGGAAATCCTGCTTTGTGATGTAAATCACACAGCACAGCTGATCTTCGGAAATACCAGTTCAGACCAACCAGTAGCTTTTTTTAACTACCAGTTCGCAAAACTGGTAGCTTTTATCACTACCAGTTCGCCCAAACTAGTGAGAACCAGTAGGATTTCACCACTGATATAGGGTCTCCTGCTTAAGCAGGGGTTGGACTACAAGACCTCCATGGTCCCTTCCAGGGATATTCTGATTGACTCCCATTTCCACTTTACCTCCATTAGCAAGCCACATTTGAAGTTAAATCCTGTTCTGTCTCAATGCAAGTGATGTTCTTCCTAGCATTTGTTCTTCTTAGTGGTAGAGTCTACTTATTTTATGTTATACTTGCTGCACTTTACATAGCAAAGCTAGGAATGCATGATGAAATGAGAGATTTTGCTTTTCAGCTATCTTGTCACAGGCCAGACACTGATTAGGGCTAAAAGGGAATGACTGACCCAAGGTAATCCAGATGCCTTCTGCGCCTAAGAAAGAATTGAAATCTGGGTATTCTGAGTCTAACATTTTAACTACTGCGTCACACAGGCTTTCTCACAGGTGTGAGTCCACCTTACTAGAAATCAGCAAGTTAACTTAGAAGGTGGAGAGCAACTTCTCTGGTTCTTTAAAATGTTGGTCTTTCAACAATATTTTTATCATTTCCTGACCTTTCCCATTCACAATTTATTCTGTCTCCCTATTAACAACTTTAGAAATTGTTCAAACTATACAGAACATAAATCAGTTCTATAACCTAATAGGAAGGAAGGCTTTATTACTCTTAGAAACTGCTATGAAATATTGTCAAATCCAGCCATTGTCAAGGTAGTTCTAGGCCAGCAGCCATACACAGTAACAAGGTGCTTTGGTCAGATTAATAGAAAACCCTGCCTCCTACCCACAGATTTTAATGAAATGGATGGATTTCATTAATGGCAGTGATAAAACAAAAGTTCATGGCTTCTTACCTCAGATGTTCCTTGGCTGTATTGGAATAAGCTTTCCAGTTTTCACAGGTAGCATGGTTGTTGTTTGAGAATGTTGAATAATTCTGGAGATTTCCAAATTGAAAACATTAACTGGTAGGGTTTTTTTTTCCGTGTAGCGCATCAGGAAAATTGAATATTTTTAGTAATCTTGGTGTAGTAGTTTTAACTACTGATGTTATAATACTATATGATGTTGATACACATTTTGCTACATTTATTTAATAAAATAAACTACTTTTTAAAAAGTGTATATTTCAGCTTTTTTATTATAGAGAGTGGCATTGGATACTGGATTGTTTTATGTCATTATTATTATTTTATGTAATATTTGTATTTTTAAAAGAGATCCAATAATGCATCAAGCTCATTCATGGAGAATAGAGAATAGAAACATAAAGAATTAATTATCATATTTAAGTACAAAATAATCATCATACTACACACTATATATTATACATTATTGCTATAATATCAAAGAATAGGATTTTTAATGAGATGCTATTTGGGTCAAGGAACTACAATAACAACCTGTAGGTAAATATTAGAGACATACAGTACTGATTTAAAATAGTTTCCTTTTCATCAATTTGGCCTATCAGTTTGGCACAGATGAATGCACAATGAAACTAATGTATTTACTTCTCTCACTTTATGCTCATGTTACACTCCACCAAAACCTTTCATAAAACAAGGGAAACCTGCATAGTAGAAAATGATGGATTTATAATGCACCCTAATATGGGTGAAAGTGTAGTCAAAATAGGGAAACTGCTTTGCTTCTGGGAACAGATACCGGATGGCAGGGAGTGGCAGCAAGGAACCAAGGTACAAACTGTGCATTTACTTTGCCCTGAGCTCCCTTGGTTAGCCTGATGATCCAAGACAGAATGAAAGGTTCTGTCATCAGTGATAAAGCAAAATCAAAGTCTCAGTTTTGTGGCTTTTTATATAAAGAATGGGGAATAGAATGCCATCTTTTCTTCCTTCAGGAGGAAAACAACTTCAGCCAGCTCTAATATTAGGAAAACACTATGCAGGTATTCTAAAATTCAGCTTTAAAAAGCCCTTCAAATAATCACTCTGAATGAAGAAGTTGCTTTTTTGCCATAATGTTGATATCTGCTCGTAAACTATTGACATGAAACAGTGAAAGTTTGGCTTTTTCCTGAAATATTCTATTTCAAATGAATGGCTGTCATATTGAAGATAGAAAGTCATACAAACCAAATAAATGATTTGTTTAAACTCTGGGAAAACTGTGGGGGGTTCCCCCCCCCTAAATCTGCACAGGATTTAGTATGGATTTTGTTGATATTACTTTTATTAGAAAAATATTAGGTAAATAATTCATTGCTGGACTTGTATCAGTTTCAACTATTGTGGAACAATAGTTCAGGTCCAAGTATCCTGAAAAGTTATTATTGATATTTGCTCTATTCTCCTTACTAGTATGCACAATGCCTGGGGATCAACAACGCTTGTGCCTCAGAAAGCTTGAGATATTGTGAAAAAGAGGATGACCATATTAACAACATGGCTAGATTTTATTCACATTTTTTTAAAAAAATATTATAAATCATCATAAAAGTTGAAAATGAAATCCAAAATATCAGTCAGAACAAAATTACATACACATTTTGAATTTCATAAATTATCACATACTGTCACATATTTTAAAATAAGAATCAATGCAAAAATATCAAAAACAATCAGATTTATAACTGAGACAATCCAATAATATTTTATGGGAAGAAAATAAGTTCAATAAGTCTTGTTTTTGAGTAGACATGACTAGACTGCATTTTAATTTAGAGTCATGGCATCAGCTCATTTGGATACAGCCAGGTTCAAATGAATTCAGTTCTTTCCCACCATTTTTGAGCCAGTTTGATGTTAAAGCATCAGACTTGAAACTAGGCCTTGTGAACTTTGTGCCTTAAAATTTAGGCACAAAGCCACTAGGTAACATTGGACCAGTCCTTCTCTCTCAGTCCTGGTGCAATAGCACACCACTTCCAAAATATTGCCAAGAAAACTTCAGGGACTAATCCCAGCAATTACTAGAAGTAAACACTGATTCAAAGACACCTACAATCCATTCTATGCATACTAGACGGATATTACTCTGCTTTTCTTCTTCTGTGTCTAGATCAAATTTTAAACTGCCAGAATGAAGCCACCTTCTTGGCTTTGTCATTCGTTAAAAATAAGTCATTATTAGTACATTTTTCTGGTAATAGCCAACATACCAGCAGATGGACCAGGCTCTGTATCTCTCCCTTACTCAGAAGGAAATAACCTCATCTTGGTAGATTATAGGCAGTTATACATTGTCAGATATTGCCTGCATATGAGACTAGAAGGGGTTAAGTCTTTACAGACATCACATGTGACTATATCAGCCAATGAACTTTCTTATTGGACTCTTACCTAGAAACCACTTGGACATCTTCCCCTTTTTTTCTCTCTCTCTCATCTATTTCTCAGCGAGACAACATGTGGACTTCTCTCTACTCTCAACATCTGAGTCATACAGTTAAGGTAAAAATGTAACAGGGCATCCTGTTCATTATCGTATGCATGTATATATTTGTAAATAATAAAAACAACTTTTTGAACCTGAAGCTGTATTGACCAAATGACTTCCTCATAGAACCAAATGAGCACGACCATCAATATATATCTGATATACGTAGATTGCCAAATGACATTCCATTCAACACTAGATTTCCTGACAATTGATGGAGTGGTAACTCCAAGTAAATGTGACTGAAAAAATATATCAAGATGATCTACAAGCGGAAGGCATCATTTGTACAACTAAGTATACACAATTTCTAAAGTACTCAGGCTGAAAAATTAGCTTGAATACCAGAAGTGACTGAATAGGAAAAATAGCAAAACAAAGTTAAAGACTTTAAGATAACAGTTAGAAACATAATAGGTATTTTACTAAATTTTGTTAGAAGAAAAGCTATGTTGCATAGATAGGTTCGAATAGAATGCAGAGATCACTTTGAAGTTTAAATGTATGATTTTTAAAAAAGGAACACTAGAAGAATTGAAATTTATCCAGAAACAAGTCATAAGGTTTCTTTGACTAATATGAAATGAAATACAGTAAAATACAGAATATATATCTAATATATTCTGGTATAATCACAGTAAACTGATAACGTCACCTGACATATGTATAATTACAAGTTTATTTTCACCAAGAGAGATCCAAAATAAACAAATATACTGAAAAGTATTACCACCTAATTTAAATATCAGTGAAGAACAAATGGTGAAAATTGTGATATAATGACTGGAGTTCAGTGGAAAAAGCTTGGACAAAAAAAAAGTAGTTGAACTATCACTGTCACTTTCCATCTATGAACTAGATAATAAAGAAAAAAGGAACAAAGGAAATTGAAAATTATCTTTCTATAATTCTGCAATTTACTATCTTATATCAATCATAGATAAGGTAATCCCCACTTATTTTAGCATTAAGTCTTTTTTTTTTTTTTTTTTTTTGCTTTAATTTATATGCCACCCTTCTCCAGAGACTCAGGGCAGCTTACAATACGTTAAGCAATAGCCTTCATACTTTTGTATATTTATACAAAGTCAGCTTATTGCCCCCACAATCTGGGTCCTCATTTCACCTACCTTAGAAAGGATGGAAGGCTGAGTCAACCTTGAGCCTGGTGAGATTTGAACTTGCATTAATTGCAAGCAGCAGATGTTAATAACAGTGCTTTAGTCCACTGTACTACAGGCTCTTTATATTTCAAATATTTCAAATATGCAACAATTTTACCATGCATGATTTTATATGCCATGATTAGGATTCCCTTTACTAAATCTCTTCATAGGGCAAGGGCTATCTGCTAGGCACACACAGGCACACACTGTTTTTGGCTTAGCCCAACCTGCAATTTTCAAAATACATGAGCCACATAAGATGCAGTTATCTAATAGCAAGTATCTAATAGCAAAACATTTCATGAATCAAACTTCCCTACTCAGCTATAGTCTTTAATATGGAAAAAAATCTTGTGTATATACAATTGAATTCATGATCTTTTTAAAGTGTACTCTTAAAATTTCTTTAAATACATCTGAAGGTGTTCGTGTGTGTGCACAGTGAGAAAACTGGGAGTATATACTTATATTAAAAGCTAATGTTAAAAATAAAATTTCACAATGGTTTTCTGTTACTGGAGTTTAAGTTCATATATTTAGTTATTAATTGAATTTATATTCTGTCCACATCACAAACAGTGACTTAGACAGTGTACAACAATTGAATAAAGTAATTTTTTAAAAAATATCATTATAAAAATATATAATTATTAAACATTAAAATATTATTGGAAAATTAAAATATAGTATATAAACAATAAGGTCCAGAGAGAAGTAATATATCAAATACATTTATCATCATTTGCCTTTGTCTCCTTTTTTTTCCAATATGCTGTTTTTATTCTCAGGGCTTTGTATACATATATTTTTCTCTTTTCTATCAGCATAACTGTTGCTTTTTCATAAAAACAATAATGAAATGCTTCAGTTTGAGTGCTACATTCATTTCAGTCTTGTGAAAATTCTGGATTAGAATCTTCTGCAAACAGGCAGAGAAAAGAGACCTATATTTGTCTGAATGAACATCCTTACAATCAAAACTTTTAGAATTAGCATCTGGAATACTACCAGCGCAATATTTCTGATCAGCCACCTCAAGAATTTCCAAATCCTTCATGCAAATATTTTTTTTAAAAAGTGAAATGAATGGTACATTCCTGGTGCAGCCTTTTTATGAGATCCATTCTTTACTGAAAATGTAGCACTTAGCCAAGTGTTAGTTTAGGAGTCGTCAAAACAAGTTGTCTGTCGGGAAACTGAATTCCAATTGATGTTGTCTTGCCTTGCCTTGCAGCTGAGTGTTTACTCTGTTTCACTTCCCTGCTAGTTTCCCATGCGCCTTCTGCTTTGAATGATAAAATGAACTTCTTTGCTTTTGTTTGGTTATTTGCCACATATTGTAACACCTGGCCTTTTGCTATCAGTAAAAACGCATATGGCTTGATGCTTTCTGAGTTTGGTTATTTGCTGACAGACATTTCATTACTCAACTAAGTAATATCAGTGGACTTCCTGTGAGCTCAACATCTTGGTGCTGTTTATTAAATTATCCTAATTTTTTTCAGGTTTCTGGCTGAATCTAGAAACTAATAGATATGTCATTGCTTTAAGAAGTCCTATAATTATATTAAAGTGATGGCATCTTTTATTTAGGCTCATCCAGAATGCTGCAAAAGTCAGGCTGTTTTAATAAAGGGCAAAGAAGTAGAGTGGTTACAAGAGAACCAAGAGATACTTTTCTGAATTGTTTTTAGAGTACATACAGTTTCATATCTACTAAATATAAATTTGAACCTGAGGAGCTATCAGTAAAATAATATAGCAAGTGCCATGCTGTCATAGAGAAAATGGTTTGCTTTTGGTCTTTGAGTGTATGTCTTTGAGTGGCTCAGAACAAAGACATTGAAGAAGGAATGATTTTAAATTTGTATCTGTGAACTAGATTTCTATATTCTCCAGTATGTTGTTGTTTTTTATGGAAACTGGCTGCATTTAATACAGTAGTACAGGAATGTTGCAGATTCTTACAATCAGTCTATAAATTAAGTTAGTGAGTTCATATGCATATCAATCAAGTTGTTCTGATCTCTGGAACCAATTTTGCTGCCTAAAATGGCACAATTGTTTCCTGTACGCTTAAAATGGAACTGAAAATGTCCTTGTGAATGATGAATGTGAAGAAATCTCATTCTCTATGAATTCCTCTGGTGAGAATATTTGTGGCCCCATTTTTAAACGTGTGTAGCAGTCACAGTGCAAGTTACATTTTCCTGTAATTGGCTATTATCTGTATAACAAGAGGAAAATTTTAAAAGTGATCTAAGTACATGAACCAACCACATTATATGACAATGAAAGAAATAGACTTATGCATGCTACCTTGGATGAAAAGATATTCACCTGACCAGACAAAGGAGTCCTCATTTCCTGTAGGCCACATGAACTGCCAGGACATTGGAGAGCTTATTGCAAACTCCAGCATGAGAGAGAAGCTGCAGAAGATAACACTTTTGCAAACCAAGTAGCTAAACAATTTCCCAAGTGGAGTCTCTGTAGATAGAGAGTTCATCCTTCTACTTTCTTGAGTGCAATAACAAGTTCAATGTGCTAGAGAGAATGTTTTGATATTGCTCTAAAAAAGTATAACTCATGAGGCTTGCCATTTTGGTAGCTGTACACAATTTTGTGGCCATGATGCTTATTAATGCAAGGTACAGATAATATGACACAAAGGCTACTAGTTGCCTACGAAGCATAATTTCAAGTGCTGATGTTGACTTTTAAAACTCTAAAGTGCTTAGATCCTGATTAACTCCTGGGCAGCTTGTATTGAAATAAACCTGCTTACTTACTTAAATCAGCAAGAGAGGCTTTTTTTGGATTTTTGGGTACATTGTTGGTGGCTTCTAGGCTAGGGATTATGCTCCCAAAGATGGTTCCTGTTTTCTAATACTTAGATGATGATAATTTCTTTTATCAACCTTTCTAATTGTTAATTACTTCTTTGTTGTTAGTTGCGAAGTCGTGTCCAACCCATCGCGACCCCATGGACAACATTCCTCCAGGCCTTCCTGTCCTCTACCATCCTCTGGAGTCCATTTAAGCTCATGCCTACTGCTTCATCCACCCACCTCATTCTCTGGAATCCCTTTCTTCTTTTGCCCCCAATCTTTCCCAGCATTAGGCTCTTCTCCAGTGAGTCCTTCCTTCTCATTAAATGGCCAAAGTATTTCAGTTTCATCTTCAGGATCTGACCTTCTAAGGAGCAGTCAGGGTTGATCTCCTCTAGGACTGACTTGTTTGTTCGCCTTGCAGTCCAAGAGACTTTAAGAACTAGCAATAGCAATAGCAATAGTACTTAGAGTTATATACTGCTTCACAGTGCTTTTACAGCCCTCTCTAAGTGGTTTACAGAGTCAGCATATTTCCCCCAACAATCTGGGTCCTCATTTTACCCACCTCAGAAGGATGGAAGGCCGAGTCAACCTTGAGCCTGGTGAAATTTGATCTGCCAAATTGCAGTCAGCCGGCAGTCAGCAGAAGTAGCCAGCAGTACTGCACTCTAACCACTTAAATTTTAGTTTTGATCTTAAATGTCATAATTTTACTTTGTTTAACATTTTATATTCAGTATTGTAAGCAGCCTTGAATATTGAAATAGAAGGATAGGGGATATCTTTTCCAGCTCCGAACTATAGTTAGCTGAGGGCTGCACACTAGTGATTTCATTTGTTCCTAAGGAAACTGTGGTCCCTTCTGAGCCCTGGAACTCCTATATGGATAGAGACTATGGGAGTTAAATGGAGAAGGTATACAAAGAATTTCTGTTGGCTTTTCTTGATTAAGGGAAACCTGAGCTCACAATCCACATTCTCATCAGAACTATGTTTGGATTCTGACCATAGAATATAGTACAAGCTGGAAAAATTCACTAATCTAATCACTAAAATTGAACCACTAGGATTTGATACCACTGGGAATCTATCATTAGAGTCTGCCTTCATATTTGTTCAGAAACTGTAAGTGGTTGTGGCTGTTAGTCCATTGTAATTAACATTAGATGCTTATTTTGCAGCAAAAGGTCTGGGTAAGGATGTGGGTTATAAACAAAAATAACAACTAAGAAGCTAAGTTCACATTAAATTTGAATGAAAGGGCTCCTGTCCTTTCTAGATATATCTCTAATGTTCAGAAGAGTTTTAGTTCAAAATATTGGAGTTCTAACCTTTTATATTTTTTCACTGTCAATAGATCTTATTTTCTTGGTCCTTTTTTGTCCATATTTCCTTCCTATCATAACATTTTTCTAAGTAGCACTTAAATAATTTCATCAGTCAGACAATAGATGAATAATGCTTACTTATCCTGTCTTTTTAAACATGTATTGAATAAAACCTGTTAATTCAAGCTGATACCAAGCATTCTCCTTTTATATTAAAAAGTAACATTTTTATAATTTAATAAAACAAAGATTTTGCAGGTAATCTTTTTCCTGTCATATTCATAATGTTCCTAATAAAAATTGGCATTTAGATGAAGACTATATATTAGCAAGAAATAATAGATGGGACATGAGAGAATGACTGTCAGGAAAAAATGCAAGGCTCTTTTCTCTCATTTCTATTCCCTTAAAAGTTTAAGAAGAGTCCGATCAGGGAGAAAAGGAACCCTTCCATTTAAAAGAAATGCAATTTTTAAGGGGCTTGCTTGCTGGTCTCAACCATTAGATTTCCAAAGGCCAAAAGAAATATTGAACTTAAAGCCCTTAAGAAAAAAAAAGCTTAAAAAGAAGATTATTGGAGGATTAAGGCCAGAAGAAGAAAAGTATAGACCAAAGATACTGGAAAAGAGAGGTGCCTGCAGTTCTACAGTATATGCAAGATTGTAAAAACCACCTTTATAGCAAAGAATAAGAAGGAAAAAAGGCTCTGACAATTGGACAAAATATATTCCAGAAGAATTTAACAGCAGCAAGCCCAGCTAAAATTGGAGAAACAACACTGCAATGACAACTCAAGTGAAGAAAATTATTTGGAAATCACAGGACAGGAGAAACCTAGAAGTGACAGGCTTTGTCTCTAGAAAGGCGATAAAGCTAGAAGAAACGGAGAAAAAAGTGGTTGGGCTCTCTATCTATGGAGTGCCAAGAAGGGAGACCCAATCAACAGGCTTAGCAAGAGGTTGGGATGATAGTAGTGCACCCAATTAGTCAGAGCCTAAGATATCATACAAATCAGTAGCTAATCTATTAAGAGAGAGTAGGATGCAGCAAAGCTCAAAGCATGAAATGAGATAAATGTAAATGGGAGAGAAGGTATGGTGAGACATGCCTTATGCAGCCTGAAAAAGTTGGGCAACACTCATGGGACACAACCTCAGAGAGCCAGAAATTGTGACCATAATATCAACCAGCATTACCTGCTATTACATCAACAAATAAAAATAAAATGACAAACCAGATAATGTCAAGCCAAATGTCAAGCCAGAAGGAAGTTGATGCACTAACTTGTCAAGAGAAACAAAACTAGTAGAGCCAGTATCAAAGGGCTATCATTATGGAGCCAGTGATAGAAGCACCAGATAAAGAGTCAGCATTACATGATGTGATATTAGTAATGACGATAAGCAACACCAGAACAGTTCTAATACCATGACAATGAAGTACAGCTGAGTCAGCTGCCAGTGAAGACCAACCCAGCAATGACAGTAGCCAGGGACAGATAGATAAATAGATTTTAATAAAAGTTGAAGCTACCAATGATGTTATGAAGCTTAGAAGTTAGAATTGAGAAAGAATAGTGGAATAAAAGTTTAGTTTAGAGGATTAAGATAATCTTTAGAAATGGTAATAATAGAACAGACATTGATTTTACATTATAAAATACTCTTTCTTTTGTAATTGAAATAGCATACATTTTATAATAAATTATTTTCCCAAATAGGAAAGATGTGTGCATTCTGTGTAATATCTGTAGTAAACAATGTTGGATTATCAGTTACAAAAAACATAACTCACCAGTAAGAACTGACAATGATGAGACTACCACAGTTCTTATCCTTTATCTTTTAGACAGAATAAAATTAATAGCCAATATTCTGCTTTTAAAACACTTCTTGTGGTTCTGTTTTAAAAAGATTGAACATCCTTCTCTGTTTATTCTTTGAGAATGGTCTATAGCAGTTTAATTTTTTAAGATTTTGTTTCCATCTCAATGGAAAGAAATCTCTAGATCAAAATGTACTTACTATGCCATCTTCAGGACATTTCTGGGAAATAATTCCAGTTTACTCTTAATAGTTTTCAATAGTGGATAAAAATCACTGTGTTTTCTAGGTTTCATAGTGTTTTAGCCTGATTATAAAGGTGACCACTGGAACTGATTGACGTTTAATAAGAGATTGCTGAAAAATTATTTATAAATTATTTATAAAAAAGGAAAAGTCTAAGTTCTTTCAAAACCTAGGTGTTTAGTTAATGGCAATTATCTACTAAGTGCTTTAACCTAATTGTAATGTAATGTTGAAGTTACAGAACTTTGGGGGAGAGTGACCATGTTATACTAAAGTTCATCATATTGTATGCACATGTAAGCAAACAAAGTCAAACTAGTGCCTTAGACTTTAAGAAAGATGACTTCAATAAGCTAAGAGTTTAAGAAAGGTTCCATGGATGGAAATCATAAAGGTGAAAAAAACTCAAGAAATTTTTGAAAAATGAGATTATAAAAGCACAATCTAACATAATACCACAGAGAAAGAAAACAGGAGACCCCAGATAAAATCAGCATGGCTGCATAAAGAAATCTGACAAACTGAGAGAAAAAGACAAATATAAAAAATGAACAGAGAGACATATAACCAAAGCAGAATACCAGCAGAATACCCGCCTAGATCTGCAATGATGGAGTCAGGAAAACTAAGGCTGAAAATGAACTAAAACTTGCAACAAATGTCAAAAAATAATTTTTAAAAGTTTCTTTGTGTAAGAAATAAGAAAAAAGTCAAGGAAATAACTGGCCCACTAATTTTTTTTTTTTAATTTGATTTATATGCTGCCCTTCTCCGAAGACTCAGGGCGGCTTACAATGTGCTCAGCAATAATGGAAGAAGATGGCAAGGGGTGATGGGTAATAGGGAGAAAGTGGAATTGCTTAAATCATTCTTTGCACCTATCTTCCTGCAAAAAGAAAAAATAAACCAACCAACCTATAAAGTAGCATTGGAGGAGACAAAACAGGAAAGCAAGTCAAAATAGGCAAGAATATAGTAATAAAACACCTATCCTATCTAAAAGATAAAGGTTCCCCTCGCACATATGTGCTAGTCATTCCCGACTCTAGGGGGTGGGGCTTACTACCGTTTCAAAGCTGAAGAGCCAGCGCTGTCCGAAGATGTCTCCGTGGTCATGTGGCCAGCATGACTAAATGTCAAAAGCGCACGGAACGCTGTTGCCTTCTCACCAAAGGTGGTCCTATATTTCTACTTGCATTTTTAATGCGCTTTTGAACTGCTAGGTTGGCAGAAGCTGGGACAAGTAATGGGAGCTCATCCCATTATGGGTCACTAGGGATTCGAACCGCTGAACTGCCAACCTTTCTATCGACAAGCTCAGCATCTTAGCCACTGAGCCGCCGTGTCTAGACAAGTACTAATCTAAACAAGTACAAATCGCCAGGACCAGATGGATTACATCTCAGTCTTTTGAAGGAGCTGATAGATGTGATCTCAGAACCACCAAACCAAATCTTTTAGATGTCCTGGGGCACCAGGAAACTACCAGAAGACTCGAAAAGAGCTAATGTGGTTTGAATCCTCACTGGAGGTTTCTAAGAAAAAATTGAACAGCCATCTGTCCAGAATGATATAAAGTCTCCTGCTCAAGCAGGGGTTGAACTAGAAGACCTCCAAAGTCCCTTTCAAGCTTGTTTTTCTGGGTTCTATATCGTAAAATGAACGAGATTCTAGAACTAGATCAATAAATTCTAGTATTTAAGCTCTTTAGAACTTAAAAGTATTACAATGGCAGTTCACCTCTTCCTTGGAACAAGAATAAGTTATAGATAATAAGGAACTTTTCTATATATATATTTTGTTTCCCATAAATTATTTTCTACTTTTATAACAAATGGGCTAAAATAAAATGTAACTACATTTGAACAGATTAATTAGGGTGAGGAATGTCTATTATTCCACAAGTCTGCTGAGTATACTGTATCATTGTAACAAATATTTGCATGATAACTTTACACAAATGATGTGGATTGTGTTATGGTACCATTACACAAATGATGCAGATTGTGTTATGGCATCATTATGCAAATGATGTAAATTTATGCAAATGATATAATAACATCATTATGTACATTGCACAGAATATTTCCCATTGAATGTGAAGCTCAGAAAATCAAGATTCATATAATCTTCTACATAGGTATAAGAAGTACATACAAAAATTTCAGGGCAGCTTTATTAGGATTATTCTTATACATCAACTAATGAGCATTTAATTAATGCCTCAACTTGAAAAATCTGTTGGGGCTTCTTGTAATTAAAATGTAATTCTTATAAATAGAAGACATATCCCAAATAGTTTACATATGCAATCCAACATAGTCATTTAGAAGTGCTACCTAGAACTGTACCAAGAAAATAATAGCTGATCTCTCCTTTATAAAATAGCTAGCAGCTGTCTGAATTTGCATTTAGCCTTAAATTGAGGTCCCATGAGAATTACATACAGATCCTGTGCCTAACTCCCCTTTTTCCCCCTTACAAGGTGAAAAGATTGCTTAAATAAGTGCTCTCTTCCTGAGCTGCATTTCTCTGCAGGCAATGCTTCCCTAAAAAGTGGTAACCAGAAGTTAACAAGCTCAGTTCTGTGACCTTAATTAGTTAATTAGAACCCTCTGGTTGACTGGTGCTGCTTTTTGAAACTTAATTTCATACAAAAGGTTTTTGTTGTGAGGCTCATGGAATTTGGTTGTAAATGTGCACATTGGTCAGCATTTTTTTTTATTACCATCATACTTGTGAATAGTCTCTAACCTAGGTAATTGCTAAACAAGAAATGGCTGTCTAGGAAAATTCCACATTTATTAAGATACATAAAACCATGGATGCAAAACAACATTTTTCACTGAGAATTCAAACCCAATAATACATTTACTTATACTTATTTAGGATGGCAATAGATGCAGAATAGAAAACTCTATAACTGCCCTCAATACAAAGTAGTTGTCAGACCTAGAAGTCATCTTTCTACCTTTGTGCCTTCAGGCTTCAGGCCTGCCACAAGCCTACTATGGGAAGTTGGGAGGGGGGATAGTATAGAGTGAAGAAGATATGTAGCCAAAATAACATTCTTTACAGAAACTCAAGGCCAAGGTGCCCTGCAGCTGTGCTGAGAAGAAAAGGAGGATATCCTCTGTTCCGGACTGTATATGATTGGATATGTGGTGGACATGTGGGTGAGGGGCAAGGTCTTGAACTTTCTTTTAGGTGTGGAAAACCCGGAAGCTCTCAGATTTGGGTTTTCCCAGATGTGCCAATATGACATCTCTAATAAAAGTTAGCTTTGAGGAATTTCAAGCCTCGGGATTTGATTTCATTGGGGGTGTTACTTGGAACCCTGAAAATAGTATTTCTAACTTTCTTTTCATGCATAAGCATCTGGGAGTAGAGAGGACAGGAAGGGAGGAGCAAGATTTCTCAGTCTGTGTTTTATTCAGAAAAACAACTATATGTATTCTTTATTGGCAATTAAATACAGTAATTTTAAATTTCTTCACTGTGAGGAAAGGGAAAGCTTTTCCTCTAAAAGATTTTTGTGTTCACATTACCAGTAGCAGGAGAAATATAGTAATATTAAATTTTCAGGGAGAAAAATGGAAGCTTTATGGTTTCCCCATTTCTGATCATAATTCCCTGCAACTTTCTGATCAGTTGATAAACACAGCAGATCACATAGGTTACAGGTTCTGGATAACATAGTTTGGCTTGTTGTGATGTCATATAGAAAGAATGTTTTTATATTAATAGTTGTGGAATGCAAAAAGAGACCCAATGTAAATTCATAGTCTCCTTCATACATCAATCCAAATTATTTTCATCAGAATACTGTTATAACAATTTTGTTTTCAATGTAATAAAAACAGAGATATTGCATAATCTACATTTATTCTGGTTGTTTTCCTCTCACTGAATACACTGAATACAAAGCACAAAAATAAAACCCAAGAAAAGATTTATACATTTCCACTTTTAGTTGCAAGGTCCCTAGCAAATGTAATTTCTGATAATTGTCTGAATAAATTCAGGTGCTATTAAATGTTGTGCTTATTTCATGATCTGAGTTTGCCTCAACTTATCACATTCAATAAATTGCTGCTTTGAAAAGACCTTGTCTTAACATCCTGCCAAAGTAATTGCAGTTCATTCTGCAATTTTAAAAAAAACAGAATTACTAAGTGGAACTTTTCTCATGCATAACTTTTGAGCCTGAATTGTTCCCTTACATCAGAGGTCTTCAAACTTGGCAGCTTTAAGATTTGTGGATTCCCAGAATTTAAGACTTCCAGAATTCTCCAGCCAGCTATACCTCTGCCTTAAATTTCTCTCTGCATTAAGAACATGGTTCAAGAACCTGGGCAACAAACAGGAATATCATTCTTGTTCTTTCTCATCTCAGCCATGTTTAGTATCTTAATTTGAAAAAGAACTTTGTTTCTTAACAGAAGTTACTGGGAATGGATTCTCATCAAAATTTAATATGTGTTTCTCACAAATCATTTCCTATGTATGTGATAAAAGTACAAACATATAAAGCAAGAAAAAGGGGAAAAAAACAAAGCTAAAAATGCAATAATAAAAATGCAATAAAGGAAAAAATAAGCCAAAATAGAAAAGAAAGAAAAAAAATACAAAGAAGTAGCTTTTATAGCAATTATAATTTACAATTATAATTTGCTTACTCTATAGTTTCAACATTTTTTTTAAATAATCTATCCTGTCTAATCTCAAAAACATAAATTGTAAGGTTTTTTTATGTTTTACACAAAAATCCACAAGGGGTTTCCAGTCAACCATAAACATTGCCTTTCATGAAAGAAGATATTTTAACCATCTCAGGAAGTTCTATCATCTTCGCCAACCATTCTTCCATTGTGGGTAATGGCAAAACTTTCCATCTTTTTGCATAT
The DNA here is from genome assembly GCF_059756535.1 of Pantherophis guttatus. Taxonomy (NCBI): domain Eukaryota; kingdom Metazoa; phylum Chordata; class Lepidosauria; order Squamata; family Colubridae; genus Pantherophis; species Pantherophis guttatus. The sequence continues at coordinate 48,360,962 of NC_142070.1, forward strand.
AATAGTTTTGCTGCAGTTATTTAAAATCCTCTGAAACAATGTATATGTTTGAATCCAGAATGTTCTTGCTATTTTACATGTCCACCAAATATAATGAGTCATCATTTCAAATATATTTCCTTACCTAAACAGGAGTGGGAGTGATTTCTGACTTCCTTCCATTGTCCCTATTGAATTTCCTTGTGGGAATGTTAGGGAGGGAGAGAGGAAGAAAGGGAGGGAGGGAGGGAGGAATGGAGATTTTCTTCCTCCGTCCCTTTCATGTTCCTCCCTTCTTTTTTCCCTCTCTCCAACAGGCAAGTACGTGACTATTGCTGAGTGGGAAAGGGAGTGAGGGATTATGCAAATAGCCAGGAAGCTATCAGAGAATCTTGAAAATGAGGATTACATACTCTCCAAATTTCATTTCCACTAGCCGATTTGGTGTACCTTGCTTGCAAATGTTTTGCCCTATGATGCACCATTTAGCCCAGTTAAAGATTACAGTTCCAAAAATTTCTAATAGTACACAGATTTTTTTACTTACAGATTTTGCTGTTACATTGTGAAGCTGCTTTTAATTTCCTGTGTGCAAACAGCAAGATATAAATTATTTACATGCAAAAATTAGTTTCAACAGCTCCAGTATCACCTTCATTAAGCAATTCTATATCAGAAAAGGAAATAATAAGACATATAATTATAGTAATTAAAATAGAATACATAAAACATGACATGTATGTCCCATCTTTACATTGATTAAATGCCTGGGTGTTCATTTATTTGTGGTATTTTAAAAGGGACATATGTTCAGGTTGATATGTAATGAAAATACTGTTTGATATCATTGTTCTTCAGTCTGATCCAAATGATGGAAGTTGTAGTCAACCTGTATACCTGCTTCTAAGGTATATAAAATTGGTTCACTTTGCTGTAGGGTTTTTCTGAGTTCCAACAACTTCTGAACAACTTAATGTTCATGTACTATCAAATATATTTGCTTACAAATACAATTGCTCTATCCAATTGTGTATAGCTGATTACATTTTTTGCTCAGGATTAAATTGGCATGATGACTGCAATCCTGTATTAATTTCCATTAAGGATATAACTAATTTAGTTAAGCATTGAAGGTATGATAAAGATTATTTTCTCTTTAGCAAAATAGTTTTGGTCTCATTCATATTACACACGCCATACTTTTTGTCTTTTGCAAACTGTCTTAACCTTGAGAAAGGACCTTTTCCTAAATCCTCACCTATTTGTTCTGAAATCTTTCTCAGATAAAATTTCTGCACCTCAAGTGCTCATGATAAAGCTTTTTTAGCTACATTATATGAAATTAGATTAGCAAAAGTTTGATGTGATTCTGCCATATGAGATGATATAGTATCTGACAGTTCTATAGAGACAGCTTGTCACTGAGGTATTTCATTGATACTTGTGTTTTGTCCAGAAAAAATTAATACTTTAGTAATACATTTACAATGTTTTAAAACATACAATTAAAATTATAGTGGGAAAGTGCCAGTGAAGCTAGACTGATTCAAATGTTTAATAAAATTAGGAGAATTCATTTCCATTTATGAACCTCATGTTACTTTTATACACATCAGTATAAATCATCTGTTTTGGTTAGATTATGTTGTTGCATTGTGTGATGGAGCCCTTTGATGAGGGATATAATGTTAGACATTGAAAGGGCTGAAGTCCCTGGAGGTAAAAGGTAGGCAACAACATCAAAGTGCTTATGAACTGGGGGAAAGACATTTTGGTGGAGATAGGACACAGGTTGTACTTAAGGAAGGTGATTTTGTGTTTTATACTGATTCTGCATTCTAGTCCCATGAGCCTGACCTAAGGCCCAGTCAACAAACCCTCAGTGGCACAACCGTTTGATGCTGCTGTTGTTGAGTATCATATCAGTTTGTAACAAGTCCTCCAAAATCCATGACTGAATAGTGGATAAGAGGGCTGATCTGGGATACCTTACTGAGATCTTGTTGTGTGGAGGTGGGTGTCCCTCTCTCAGAAATGTGCAGACTTGAGTTTTGAGTGTGGCATCAATTGCAACTCCAGGGTGGAGACAATGAAATGATTATAGTCACCTATCAGATTCTGTTTTTTAAAGGTGCTGCCCCACATATAAATAGATGTGAAACCCTGCAAATTGGATTGGGCACTAGAGAATAGATGGCAGTAGTTCTACTGTGGCTGATATCCTATTTCATGGTAGCTCCTCTATGCAAGCCACTTGATGCTGTGGCCAGGCTGGCAGAATATTTCCCCAGGCTCAATATGCCTTCCTTTAGTTCTTTTATTTTTTTTAATTTCTTGCTTATAAGTAAAACAGATGTATGAAAATGTACAGTAAGAGAAATTACAGATTGTGAAATTGAATTAGAACCTGAGATTTTCCTATTGGGCATGATCAAAAAGAACATCCGAAATGACATAAAATACCTAATACTTCATATAATCACAGCGGCAAGATTAGTATTAGCACAATTCTGGAAAAGCGATCGATTGCCAACAGATCAGGAATTAATACAAAAAATATATACATGCGCAGAGATGGATAGACTAACCTTAGAGTTACAGGATAAGGAAGACTCTAAATATTATGAAACATGGAATAGATGGTACCAATGGATAAACCAGAGGAAAGGAAATGGCTAGAGATGAAATTTAGAAGAAATCAATATAACAAAAAACAGCACTGTCAGAGGTATAGAATATGGAATACTTTATTGTACGTTTATATATATGTACATATAATATATATATTTATATAGAATAATGAAAATTAGTTAATAGGTGACGTTTATGTACTGTATATGTAAATTTGTCTCTCAATTGTGAGAAACTTGTACGTGTTTTTTTTAAAATGTTCTTTCTTTTAAACAATAGTTTATATTAAAAAAAAAAATGTACAGTAATGTTGAAACCATAAATTTTCATAAAAATGTTTTGCTAAACATAAGGAAAAAAAGTTGTACAGGATTTTAAATCTGTGTATGAAATCATCGCCATGCCCTATTCAGAGTCAGTTTCTTTACCAAAAATTCAACTGTAAATAATAATACAAAAGAATTCCATTACTTTAACTAAATAGTCAATATGCTACTGGGGAGCTCTTTCTCTATACAGGTGATGATGAGTTAAGTGGTGAAAAGGGTTATTAAGTAGTATTTCTGGGAAGACCTAGAAGGCTGGGAGTTACATTTAGGGGTTTAGAAGCCAAGTTAACAAGATTGAATGGCTAACGGGTCATGGAGTATAAACTATTTAACTCAACATGGGATCACTAGCTTCAGTGAAGCAAAAGAAAGTGAAAAAATGGCATTTTCTGTAAGAGTCTTGTAGGAAGGAAATATAAACAGACTAATCTGCTGCTTATTTGCACAATATGGAACCAGAATTCTCTTTAAATTATATAGTGCTCCAGTTGTAACACCTTTAAAATAGTATGATTACAATTTTGAGAATTTAGGGACGGTGGAACCATTCAATTACCTGCTTGAATGCTCCCCTTTAATGTTGATGTCCATCTAATGCTTAGGAGTGTTTGAAGCATACCAATTACTGGTTGACAGAACAAAAGCCAGAACAGGTGGGATGAGGAGATTACATGAAAGAAAAATAGAACGCTGGAAAAAGGATTTTAAAATTTTCTTAGATTGATTTTGACCAAAGGAGTTCAAGTAATCTGTTTGTAATCTCTATTAAAACAAATTTGAAAACATTTAAAATGAATTGTAGAATATGCCTTTTCATAAAAACAAAGCAAAAAAATAAAAATATATATATTATTAGTTTTAAGTACCTTGGTCATTCTTCTTTGAAATGTTACTCATCTGACAATTTACTTTGTAAATTATATTAGGGAAGCTTGTAGTTTTAATTTGACTTGAACAAAAACTCTTTCATCTCTTATCTTTTTAATACATTGATTCATTAGAAGTTTGTTAAAATGATACACACCTTTAAGCAGTCTCCCAAAGCCTCATTATAAGTTTTAAATAAGTTTCACCTGTACATAATAATCAGATGTTTAATTTTTCAATAATATTTTATCATTGTAATGCTTAATCATTTTATAATTAATTTTCAGAATTTAATGTAAGTTTCATAGTGATTATGGTCAATAGTGGGTTTCAATTTTGTTCGCTACCGGTTCGCTTGTGGGCACGCATGACGCTTCTGCGCATGTGCAGAGATTTCCGGGCGGGTAGGCGGAGCCTCCCAACGCCACTGCTACCGGTTCACCCGATCAAGGGTGAACCAATAGCAACCCACCACTGATTATGGTCCTTTAAATAAGGTCATTTCAAAGCTAAATCACCACCTTGACACAGGGATGGTGCAAAGGTTTTAAGATAAAGAATAATTAGGTGTTTGTAAAACTTTTCACTATTATTATCAGGGTTATATTTTATGGTACGAGGACATGAAGACATTCACTAATTCACAACACTGCTATTATTAAACATTATATTTTTGAGCTTTTTCAGATTCTACCATCATAAAGTCATAGTTAGCCCTACAGTACATACTGAAATCAGATGTGTAGGGTTATATGAAGCAAACAGGCTTCGACTCAACCCTTCCAAGACCGAGTGGCTGTGGATGCCGGTATCCCGATATAGCCAGTTGGTGCCATCGCTGGCTATTGGGGGTGAGTCATTGACCCCCACAGAGGGAGCTCGCAACTTGGGCATCCTCCTGGACACACGGCTGTCTTTAGAAGAGCACATGACGGCCGTGGCCAGGGGGGCTTTTTATCAGGTTCGCCTGATACGCCAGTTGCGCCCCTTTCTGAGTCGGGATTCCTTATGCACAGTCACTCATGTTCTCATCACTTTTGCCTGGACTACTGTAACGCTCTCTACATGGGGTTCCCCTTGAGGAGCACCCGGAGGCTCCAACTGGTCCAGAATGCAGCCGCGCAGATGATTACGGGAGCGACATGGCGCTCCCATATAACACCTCTCCTGCGCGAGCTGCACTGGCTCCTGGTGGTCTTCCTGGTGCACCTCAAGGTGTTGGTTGTCACCTTTAAAGCGCTCCATGGCTTAGGGCCAGGGTATTTACGAGACCGCCTTCTGCTACCAATAACCTCCCACCGGCCCTCACAGAGAGGGTCTCCTCAGGGTGCCATCGGTCAAGCAATGTCAGCTGACGGCCCCCAGGGGGAGAGCCTTCTCTGTGGGAGCACCCGCCTTCTGGAACGAGCTACGTCCTGGAATATGACTGATCCCGGATCTCCGCACTTTCCGTAAGACCCTGAAGATGTTTTTATTTCAGCAAGCTGGCCTGGCCTGAATAGGTTTTATGGGTTAGTTTTTAATTGTATAGCTTGGGGTTTTGTTTTTTGTTTTTTTGTTTGTTTGTTTTTTTATTTGATTTATATGCCGCCTTTCTCCGGAGACTCAGGGTGGCTTACAATGCATTAAGCAATAGCCTTCATACTTTTGTATATTTATACAAAGTTAGCTTATTGCCCCCACAAACTGGGTCCTCAATTTACCTACCTTAGAAAGGATGGAAGGCTGAGTCAACCTTGAGCCTGGGGAGATTCGAACTTGCAGTAATTGCAGGTAGCTGGATGTTAATAACAGGCTATTAGTCTGTTGCGCCACCAGGCTCTTCTAAATTGGGAGGCCGATTAATTTAATTTATTTTTAGTTACCTTAACTTTTATATTGTATGTTATTTTAATTTTTGGCTGTTCACCGCCCTGAGTCCCTTTGGGGAGAAGGGTGGTATATAAATTCAAAAATAAATAAATAAATAAATAAATAAATAAATAAATAAATAAATAAATAAATAAATAAATAAATAAATAAATAAATAAATAAATAAATAAATAAATAAAGTGTCTGACTCTTGAGGAAGATGACAGGATCCTCCAGTATATGAGAAGGCTCCCAGAAGGATAAAAACACCTAAGGTGTGACCTGTGGTGGAGCTAATGAGCTGGTATTTGCTTCTGTGTAAGGGTGGACTCATGTTAGATAACATACATGTAAGCACATATTACAAAGAAAAACCTATTTATTTGTTTATACAGACTTGCTGCCTTTGAAAACATAGAATGTCACATAGTTTTTAAAATACTATATATTAAATGGTGCACCATAAAAGCAAAAATATGCTTAAAGATCAATAAATGGGTTATCACATTAAAGAAACAAAGAATAAGACCATATAGTGCAAAAACTAGCCTTAAAAAAATAGGATATCCAAAACAAGCTTTTAAAGCCTTTTAAAAGATGTATGAGTTGGATCAAACATAGCTCACTCTGAAGGTATCATTATCTGTGAGAGGTTTAGAGGAAAAGACTCTTTCTTTCATCCACCACTGAATCACTGCCACTAGTGAGGCTATTTGTAAACAAAGTCTCTGCCCTGGCAGGCTCTGATGAATATAGCTGGTCCTTAAATAGCTTTGGCTTTGTGCCTAGCAGCACATTTGCAACTGATATAGAATCAGAGACATTCTCTGACGGCCATGACACACTTGAAATTCTGGTTGGTCTATCTTTGGCAGATCAAATCAACCACTTCAGGTGGAAGAAACGTACAGATACCATTTTAAATATTCAAATCATGATTAGAACCAAGTAGTGTGGTTCGGGATTTTCTTGTTCTTGCTGCTGTTTTGGTTTTCTGAGTCAATGACTCCTGGAGACTGCTTACATAAGTCTCTGCAGTTTTCTTGGCAAGTCTTTTCAGAAGTGATTTGCTTTGCCTCCTTCCTAAGCCTGAGAGAAAGCGACTGGTCTAAAATCACTCAGCTGCTCAAAGTAGGAGTAGAATTCAGGGTCTCCCAGTTTCTAGCTTGATGCCTTAACCATGACACCAAATTGACTCAGAATCAAGTTAGCATGCAATTATTAATGACTAGCCAACCTGGGAACTATTGGATCATTGATCCATAGGTATTTTCTTACCAGATTCCTTAATGCCTTCAACAATGACAGAGTCTCTAATGCAGGGGTCTCCAAACTTGGCAACTTTAAGACTTGTGGACTTCAACTCCCAGAATTCCTCAGCCAGCTTTACTTCAACTGGGAGTTGAAGTCCACAAGTCTTAAAGTTGCCAAGTTTAGAGACCCCTGCTCTAATGAAATAGTTCTTAAAAATTCAGGGAGATATTCAGAAATCTATTTGCCTTGAAAATAGCCCATATTTAATTGTATAGCACAGTCAAATATCAGGAATTGATTACAAGAAATGATCAATTTGCTTTATGATGACATATGTTTATGTTATAAAATATGTTTTATAACATTTGCCAAATCTCAATTTCAGGGGAGTCACAGATCCTGAATTTTGGATACCTTCTGTAAGTTAGCCCATTTGAGGTACTAATCAGGTAACTAAGGTATATAATTTACCACAATAGTAATGGGAGACTTTAACTACCTGACTTCAACTGAAACAAACTCTGCACCTAATTGATTCTTGACAAACCTAGCATACAACTTGTCTCCAAGAGGTAGAGAAAGAAACTAGAGGGTCAGCCATACTGGGTTTAATTCTTACTAACAGAGATGAAATTATAGAAGTTGCAGGAACAAAGAAATTTCTGATAATTTGAAAGACAAAAAGGACAAGTATAAAAAATGGAAACAGGGGCACATAAAGTAGAATATCAATAAATAGCTTACACCTGCAAAGACAAAGTCAGGAAAGCTAAGATTCAAAATGAACTAACGCTTGTGACAAATGTCAGAAATAACCCAAAAAAACCTTATTTCAACATTAAAAAACAAGAAAAAAAGACAAGGAAATGATTGGCCTATTAATAGGATAAAATAACAAGAAGGTGACTAGCAGTAGGAGGAAAAGAAGAACTGCTTAACTCATTTTGTACATCTGTCTTTACACAAAAGAAAAAAACAGTCCAACCTATCAAAGAAATACTGTAAAATGCAGATTAGGAATGCAAGTCAAATAAGCAAGAAAATGGTAAGAGCATCATTCACTGTAGAAGAGTTCAAATGAGAAGGACCACCCTCGATAACAACATGATATCCTTAGTGTGCTCTTACTTCAGTATCTTTGTCTTCTGACTTCATTGTGTTAAGCCCTGTGCATTTAAGCAAGTTTAAAGAAGCAAGAATAGATTTTAATAATGTATTTTTTAATGCTAGGCTGGAGTAAATGCAGAATCCTGGAGGTGGAAGATGATTTTCTTATTTACAGGGAATTAGTTAAGGTGCAATCTCTTTGAATGATTTCAAATCATCCTAGGATTATTTTCACATGGGTAAATTTGCCATTTATGAAATAAACTGGCAGCTGATTCACCCATCATCTCTTGATTGTTTGTACTTGTTCTCCCTTCCAGGCCCTTCCCAGGTTTCCCACAAACCCTCAAAAAATACCTTTATTGTGCCATTTGGGTTTTGTGACCAGGCTGGTTGCTGCTGGTTCTTCGATGAGTCAGCAGAGAAATGAAAACAAGTGAAGAGAAGAAGCATGCATGGCCATGAAGTTAGTTGTGCTGTCATGAGGGCAGATGAGCTGCCTTGCCTGCTAGCCAGGACCATTGTGGGGAAAATGGAAACAGCATTCCAATGGGTTAAACTAATTTGTAGATTGGCCCTGGGAAAGGAGGTGCTGAGATAAAATGCTGGTTTGAGCCATAAAAAGAAAGAGAGAAAAGATGGAGAAATATTGCCACTAAACCTGTGTCTCTGGAGCAATGGGTGTTTTGGAATCTCTGCGCAGGAAATTGGTAGTTAAGAGAGACTTCACTGTTTGTATGTTGGACTTTTGGATTGGATTAAGCAATTTTTTCCTGGCCTGAAAGAAAGAAGGGAAATAAAGATTTTGGAGTCTAGAGAAGTGAAGAACCAAACAGAAGGACATGTTTCACCCAAATACTGAGGCAGATTATGACCAAGGAAAATGGCTGCCTGCAAAGGATGCTTGGAAACTTCAAGGAAGCCCTAGTCTGGGAAGAGATGAGCAGACAGTCCAGAAGGAGTTGCATCCTGCAACATTAATGTAGAGGGAAGATTATCAAGAACCAAAAAAAGAGAGCACAGATTTTAAGAATGCACCAACATAAATCAGCCAATTCCTTGTCTCTCAGTGAAAAAAACTGAAGGAAACAGAAAAGGAGAAAGAGAGAAAATTGTAACTAAGCAATGGAGTGGGTGGTTGCTAGCAAATAGCTCTGGGAGAGAAGGAGTAAAAGGTCAATCCTTTCAAATAATAGGAGAGGAGAAATACTTTCTACTGAGAGAGAATTGGACATACTGCTATGTACAGTTCAGTTTTTCCCTAAATTTCTATAAATAGACAGTACTTGTACATACAGAAGAAACAACCCCCTCCCCCCCCCATCCATGGTCTCTGTTTGTGAAGCAATTGTTCCATTTAAAAGTCTCACTCACACAGTGCCATCAGTCACACTAGGACATTGATTCCTCCCTATTTCCCTTATTCCTTATTTCTCACTCTGGTTCCACATATGCTGCTATTCCATTCATCATCCAAACTTGGAATTGCACCATGATTCTAATACATCTTACCCTAATATTATGCGCTGAATCTTGTGTTGCTTGCATCTCCTCCTAAATATATACAATTATAATGTCAATAGGATGCTGAGATGAAAATAGTTTTGCATGTAAAGTTATTCAAATGTCCAAACCAAAATATTTAAATATGGCTTTACAAATTTACCATGCTAAAAATCAGCAACAAACGACTAAAAATCAACAACACAGTTGCAACCTCATACACTTCAGTTGCATTGTTAAGCATAGCAAAAATAGTAGGCCAAAGGAGAAAGCAAACTGTAACACAATTTAAGAACCAGATATGACAAACAGCACATTCTAGTTACTAGGTGAAATTTAATGGAATAAGTACCCAGAAGAATCATAAGGAGAAAGAAAGGAGAAACCAATAGATTTTCACATTAAAAGTTGTAATGAACTAAATTAAGCCTCTTGGGACTTCAACTATTAGGCCCAATACTTAATACAGCCTTGTTCATTTCTAAATTTCATGTCAAAAGGGTAAGTTAAAAAAAATGCTTTCCTAGACTTTGTATGGTACCACATGGGGACAAATCTCTATGCACCCTTTCTGCATATCGCTAATAGGGTGTTTCATCAATAGCGGTGGCCTCTTCATGCATTTTTCTAGAGGGAACAGAACACTTAGAATACAAGATGATCTCTTTCTCTTTACATCATTAGCATCATGCACATTAGAGTCCACAGTTCTTTAATTAAAATTAATTTCTAGTAATTTGGGACTTCAAACTGTTGTGGGATTCCAAACTGAGTCAAACCAAAGAAATCTGGAAATGAATCTGAGAATCTGGCTGAACTGTGAGTGGCCATCTTTAACTCAACTTGACAATACTTTTTTTTCATAACAGAACTCAAGCCAGAAGAGCACTCTAATTTGAAACATTGATTGCAATCATAGAAGTGGCTACTGTACATAATAGCTGCTCAAAATTCCCTTTTGTGCTCTACTGATGTGACCCAATTTATAAAATGGTAGGCACCGATGTACTAAAGAGTAGCAGATTAGAGGGTCAGCTGCTGGGGGATGTTAGCTGCTTCCTATTTCTGCTGTTCTTTTGAAAAACCTTAACTTTCTCTCTTTTGTCTAGATAGCCTGTGTAATTTTATTTCTTTTCTATAAATATAAAGAATAAGCAAAGGTTTTAGATTTCATGGTGCATGTCCAAAATTTCAAACCTGTTTAGCCAGTCCATCTATCTATAATAAGAATACTGAACTTGAATAATGTACGAATCATGATAAAACACAAGCCAGATTCCCCCCCCCCCCAATCAATTGGTGTCTGGTGTTCAGAGACTGCCTGGATTAGATCTTGCAGTTTTCTTGGCAAGTTTTTCAGAAATGGTTTGCCATTGCCTCCTTTTTAGGGCTGATAGAAAGTAACTACTTAAAGGTCACACAGCTGGCTTTATGCTGAAGGTGGGAGTAGAAGTTACAGCCTCTTCATTTCTAGCCTGATACTTTAACCATTGTACCAAACTGGCTCTCAAATTATAATTAAAGGCTGCTATGTGGAGTCTTTGATAAATGAACCTCAAAAGGGATGCAGTTTAACATCTGAAATTATATACATAAACTAGAACTGGCTAATATAACAATTAACTCTTGTTCAAATATATAGAAGCAGATTCCTTGGGATCTATTGATTTAAAAAGCTTCTTTATGGAAAGAATGGAATAATAATATTTAATATGGGAGGGTGGATACGGTAATTACTATGTTTGTAACTGCTACAAGAAGATCAGAAGCTGCTTCTTTAGATAACTTTCTTGCTTTTTTGTTATTCACTTTTTTCTTTTATAATTTTATACTCTTTTTTCTATTTCTTCTTCTATGTTTCTATAATTTTCTAAAAACTTCATAAAATGTTCTTTTAATATTCCAGGTTTTTATATGCTCTATGTGGCTCACTAGGTACAAAAAATTACATGCCATTTGTAAAGATGTAAAGATGTCAAGTTTGTTAAATTAGGTAACCAAAACACCATATTTAATTTTTTCCTATTTATTTGATTAACCTTTTCATGGATACGTATATTCCTCAGATACCTATTTGATTTTGGTTTTCCATTTCTTAAGGAGTGAAGTAGTTTACCTAGCTGAATGACTTGATTATGCTGCCTTCTAGTGGTTATATAAAATAATTCATTTATAAAAAGATGTTTGGGATTTTCTTTGAAGAAAGAGTAAAATCGTATTACTGAAAGTTTCACAAATTGTTCTTTCGTGATTGTTGGAAGAAATTTCTGGTTTGTATCCCTTTTTACTATACATCAAAATTTACTGTCACTTTGAATGTGATCACCATTTCCTTAATATGCTAAGACTTTTGGCATTTTCACCTAGAGATGCATCTGCTCCGAGCAGCTAATTAAAATTAGGACCTTTGTCACAACTGGAAGAGAAAGTGGCAAAAGGATTATCCTTATAGAAAATGATAATAGATTTTGATGCCTATAGCCATCTGATGCAGCTATTACAACTAGTCCATGTCATAGCAAGATAAATCCAGGTTACAGATATCAGCATTGCTTCACTTCCAAATCAATCATGGAATGACCATGACCGCTGGATGCCAGAAGAGAATTGGTTAACTGCTTTAAAAAAATACAGAGAAGGCCCTACTTCATACACTTCCCAAGATGAAACATGAAAAGGCCATACAAAAGACTAATTCAATAAAGACAAAGCAGACACCTAAGGGCCTCTGGCAGCATGACAGGTGCAGCATGTCCCATGTCCCTTTTTTGGCATCATAATTTGGCATTCATATTTCCACTTGACCAGCTTGAGCTCTGTACTTAATATTAGCTGTCAAATGGGAAGACAATTTTGGACCCTATATGTGACAGATGATATACTTATGTTTGACGTCAAATTCAATATAACTGACAATTCATATGCTTAGTGACCCCACACACACTACATGAGCTGAACTTTCAGATCAAATCAAACAGCACAGCACAGGAAAGGCACCATTTTATTTTATTAAAGCAGAGGTTCTTCAAAATAATTTTGTCTGATGGACTTTGGTATTTGCCTCTCTGTTTACATACACTGATCACACAGCAATGATTCCCAAAGATTGCAGCCATGACCTAATAATTCCTTTTTAGAAGAAAGGTAATTGGGCTCTTCCAGCAAACTAATACCAGTTTACTAGCATTAGCAGGAAAATACAGAATATGCCAAATACTTGTTCAAAACATTTCAGGACTGCTTATACCTACAGAATAAGATAGCCAGGAAATAATCTGTATTTAGAAGTGGTCACTACTTTTGATCATGATCTGAGTCTGCAACACTTGACAGAGAAATAAACTTTAAAAGTGAAGCTATATACAATCTTCATAGATCCTGAGCAGCTTTTTTCTCAATCTTCCACTCTAATCTTTGGTGTAAACTCCAAAATTCCACACAGGCAGAAGAATTGTTTTGCTTCCCTACCAACTATATGACAATTCAACTATAATGGTCAGGTCTACACTCTAAGGATCATTGTACCAAGGAAATCCCTATAATCAAAGGAATTTAGCAGGGATGCATTCTGGCACTTTCATTATTCAATTATTATATTAATCCTCTAATAGCCTAGATAAATAACCTTTCACATTATCCCTGAAACTGGCAAAGAAACATATAGCAATTATTTTATATGCAAACAATGTGGTATTGCTCTCTCAGGCTCACATTGGCTTAAAGAAGAGCATTGCAAGCATTACAAGCCTGGCTGATTGCCTAAGAAATTAACTACAATAAAACCAGGCTGCTGGTGTTCGTGAAATGTTCTATATTGCACACCTGGAAATTAAATAATCCAATTTCAGATAGATGCATACAATTCTTTTGTCCCTTTGGAAGGGCAGAAACTAAGCTCCTCAGGACTTCATTTCAGGTCCCATGTTGCATTTCAAATGTGATCCTATCAGGAGGCTGTGTTACTTATTTCTTCTGCAGGTCTAACTCCCTGGGTCTTTTCTGAAAAAAGTGGTTTATCATTGGGCCAAGATGATACATAAATAACTGGAACTTTTGGGGTTTTTTTAAATTCATGTTGGGCAAGAACATATAGCAGAAGCAATGAAGCAATGCCTTAAATACATTAATATTCAAATAAACCTGATGTCCCTGCCCAGACAGGTAGATCTTGTACCCTTTATAGACCAGCCAGATATCTTAATCAAAATACTGTCCCCAAATTAAGAAGTTCCTTAACCTTGGCATACTTCAATGTGCTTTCATCAACGGTCTTAGGAAATTCAGAGGCATCCCATTTAAATTCAGACTTTGCCCTTGTGGTGAAGAAGTCATAGAAACTGCCAAACATGTTTTAGTATACTGTCCACTTTACACTGACACAATGTGGAATGCCAGATATCATTTTCTTTTAAAAATCAATATATCACTATGTTCCTTAGCAAATATATTTCTATTGATCAAGACAACTTATTTGTTCTTCATAAAATTAGTAATACTTCATTGACATATTTGTTGTATTCTTATGCTTTTACATAATAAATTTGTTGGTGGTGTTATATTTTTCATATCCTCCCATGTTAACCCTGGCTACAAAGCCACCAAGGCATCTATCATGGAGTTTCTGTGAGTGTGCATCAAATTAACCAAAGAAATCTAGATTTCATTATGTGACCACTTATAATATTTAAGGAAGGAATAAATGAACAGTCTTTTAAAAATCTTATTTATTAGAATGCACAGAAAGAAAAGAAATAGTAAATGAAAACATAATAAAAATGGTGGTGAATAAGAAAAAAAGAATTAATTTGTGTGTGTTTAAATTATGTGCATAAATAACTTCATTTTAAATAGCAGATTGACTATACCGAAAAAATATCACTTTAGACTTTTTCTCTGTGATTACGAAATAAGTTCTTACATGGTAAGTAAATATACTACATCTAAAAATTAAACCTGGGAGTGCCAAAATCTTTCAAGTTAACCATTTTTAAAAAGAAATGCAGCTCATGCATGCTAGCATAGAGTTCTTCATTAAAGACATGATCAAATAGTTCCTAGTAGACATATAATTGTTAAGAAGTTTGAATATTTTATATGCAGTAAGCCTTCAAGAATATCTGACTATTTCCTTCACTGGAAATTTATACAGAACTTTTAACCTTTAAAAATCCCTGTTGAAAAATACAACGCTTAGTTTCCCTTCAGTATTCTAATAGGACACAGCTACAAATGATGTTAAACTGCTCCTAATTGCATCACATCCCTTTGAGAAATAACACATTATAAGGAAAGAATAATCATAATCTCATATGAAAACAATATTGATGTAAAACAACTTTGTAAAGGTGGCTTGGGGAAATGTTGAAAAAGCAGGTCTACTTGTGTTATTTGACTAACATATCATTTTTAGTAGATAATCCTCTTTATTTTTCCAGCCAAGGCATTCAAAAGGAAAGACTATCAAACCATCATTCTCCTTTTATTACACATATGCACATTTTCTCTTGCAAAAGACTGTTCTAATGTGATATTTATTTTTCTATAATAAAAGAAGCTTAAAATATAGATATGCAAGTAAATTATTTAATGTTTCATCATAACTGGAATGATTTAACTAAAACAGCTAAAATCAATTGGCAACTAGAGTAATGAGATATCTTTTGTTCTATTAGTCTATGTTATAAAATGTTCAGAGTCAACATTTTCAAAATATTTTATGAAGCCAAAGAATAAACTGGAATTTTAATTCAAAGCACTAGAAAATCAAGGAATATAAGCAAGTATATCATTTGTTATAAGGGTAGATACCAATTATAGGCTCATAAAGGTAATAAAAAGAGAATAGATGTCAGAAGGTGGAACAAAATATAAATCCATTTGAATTAGGCCAGTTCAGTATGTATTTGTGTTTTACTGAATGCATTTTCTTCTTTTTCTCCTTTCTCCTTCTCCTAATATTTACCTAGTCATAAAACTTCTGTTCATAGTAGTTTCAGACAATGGAGGGTTCAAAGATCATTAAAGTAACAATTCATGGAAAAAGAGATGAAATATCAATAAAAAGAGAACCAGACATGCAGAAACAAACAAGCAAACAAAAAACTAAACAGTATGGACATATTCTGTATTTCTTGTTCTAATTGCTATAAAATGATAGTAATCCATGTAAAGCTGTAACATGCAGACATTCATGTAAAGTTGTATGATATGGGGATATTTCTTATCTCACCTTATGAATGTAAAAATATATGATGGAATCTGTTATTCTAGGGGCAAGGATATTAGTGCTGCTAAAACTCTCCATGACTGTAAGTTTTAGCTTCCTGTGGCTTAGGAGCACATCAAAGAATTGCCATAATTTTAAATAACTTGTCAATAGAAATTCAAACAGTGAAAAGGAAAGTTTGAAATATGTGGTCTTAAATGAGAAACCTAAATGATAGACCTAAACAATTGAAGAAAACTGGAACTCTTTCTTCTCTTCATCTTGAATGATACAATGTGCATCCTAGCATCACAGTGTTATGAGTATCTCTGTGTCTAGGTTTCTTCTTGGACTGCTTTATTTGGAGAATCATTTTGTTTCATGCCGTGTTATGAATGGATTTAGAATGGAATAACCCCATGTATCTTGTAATGTCTCAATTGGTTCTCAGTTCATTGATTTTATAGTGACAGGTGGAACAAATTCTATCAAGCCAAAATATAGCAAGTGAGTGACCAATTGAGCAAATATCCTTAAAATAAAGAGAAAGACTTTAAACATACTAATCAGTATCAATCTTCAGGGGAAATTATATGGGCTATGATATTGAACTCTGTGGACTGATCCATTACTTGATTTTTCCAGGTTAGAAAGTTTTGTTCTTATTGTGGACAAGCAATTATTTTTATCACACATGACATAATGCAGTAAGAAGATACAGAAGCAGCAAAAAAAGTACTTCTTAATATATAATGTGGTATGACAAAATTAAATGAATGATTGTGTTCCCTCAAACCCTTAAAGCAGAAATAAACAAGAGAATTATAAAATTTAGAAAGACAAATGGGATGCCTCAAGAAATATGAGGAATGGTGGAAGAGTTAAGTGGTAATTTCAAAAGTTACACTCTTAAAATTAAAAAATCAATAAGCAGAACCATCAAAAGTAGAATTTTAAAAAACCTGGGGCATTTGTTAAGATGATAAAAAATGAAGGATGACATATAGTGACAAAAGTACAAAAATAGTTTAATGAATGAAGATTAGTTTAATTATATAAATGTATCAGAACATCAGGATGAGTTAAATGATTAGGAGATGTACAATTAGAAGTAATTGAAATGCTGTTTTAATAAGTTCAGCTGGAAGCTAGGAAAGAAAAGGAACTCTCAACAAATTAACAAAATCTGTCTGCTATCTTGTCTCCCTCATGCTTACTTGGTTTACTTGACAGGCCCTGAACTTAGAAGGCTTATTACATTTCTTGGGTGATAAATCACTTAGGTTCTACAAAAAGGTATTTATTACTAAGAGCAGCAACAGAAGAAGCAGCAGCACAATAGCAGGAAAATTACATGTTTGCAAGAAGACTTAAATGAGATTTGTTGAAGAAAATTAGGCACAAGATAAACATAAGTTAACCTCTGAGCTGAACTTAAGGAGTAGCATGCAATGACATCAGCCCAGGGTAAAATGTCTAATTCCATTAATTTACTGGTCATGGTGCCTAGAAGGGTGAGGTGGAAGTTTAATGCTACTGAAATGTTGATAAACTCTCAGTGCTAAGTGAACATGCACCTTCTATCCAACTGATTAAAAGGACCAATACATTTTTTACTCTTCTTTCAGATTGCTTAGCTTTGTGCCTTCAAGTACAGCAAAGCACTTTAGCCATTCAAAATAATTGAGTTGAGATAACATGCTAAAGGATTGGGAATAAAACCCCTTTGAGATAGTGTTTGGAATTCTTAGTTACTTCAAAAGTTCCTAACAATTCAACTTTTGATAACTGTGAGAGGCTTGCCAGGCAGACAGTTCCCTGCACTTCCCAACAAAAGCCATTCTTTACCCCCCCCCCAAACTAATTTTCTGCTGTAAGGAAAAAAATGAAAGAAAAGAATGAAATGTGGTTACTAACAGAAAATGGCACTATCTGGACAATCCCTTGACTCTAACTTGTATGAGTTAGAGTGGGAGATGCACACCAAAAATCATTGCCAAAAACACTCTGGATCTGCAGTAGTATTTTTCTCACATCATATATACCTAAACATTTCAAGTAGCACAAACAAAGACTGATTTTAGGTTCTGCCTCAATGATGTAGGTTCATTAACTTTTTACTTACTGGCTCTGCATATACCCTCCTAGTATTACTATTATCAACCACCACCTTCCCCCAAATCAAGTAAATTATTTTTCATTAGTTCTATTTACTGATTTTTTCCATTGAAGCACAGTGCTTCTCACACAGTGACCAACTGAAGACCTATTTAGAGAGGCACTAAGCTTCTATCAACATTTTGTTTTGCAGTTTTGACAATCTATCTTAGACTGGAAAACTTATTCTTTGCTTTCTCTTGCTGCTCTTCCAGTATAAAATATTGATTTCCTACTCAGTTTGATCCAGTGCAGCTGTCTGTTCAACAGACTTTATCGATGTGCATAGGGTTTTCATCTAAGCAAGAGTGGGGATCTTTTGGTTGAAGAGTTCCTAGTACTACCAATAAAAATTATTGCAGAGCTATTTTTCCCTTCCCTCCTTAAGTGACTGCTCATGTCAAGAAAACATTGGTTAAAAAAAACAGACAGTAGATACAACAGTACAGCTCTGGTAGAATTCTATGTCATCTGTTCCGTTTCCTGAAAAGTCTATTTAGGAAAGAAGAAAATTACTCATCTGAAAATCTCATCTGTAATCAGTCTGAATATGTTACTTTTGCACAATACTAAATTATTCCTTTAAAATACACATCCCATTATATTTTCACATTTTCCCATGCATATTCATATTGTGATGCATGTATTTGATTTCCTTCTTTCTCTTTCTCTTTCTTTTTTCTTTTTTCTTTTTTTTCTTTCAACAGCAGCCAGAAAAATGTGGAACACCAAAAGAAACTAACAAGAAACAAAAACTTCAGACTAAGATTTTTGATGTAGACATTCCTCTAATATCATAACTTTACAGCCAAGTTGAAATGCATTTATATATCCTCTGGCTGAACTAAAGTGATGTATAAAAGACTTTTTAAAAATTTTAATCTGAATTTCATATAGGCCATATCAACACATGCCCAATTCAATTATGACAGCATATCAAGGAAAAAGTCCAAATAGAAAAGAACTCTATTCTAGGAAAAGCTTAACTGTAGTGAATAATCTTAACATTTGATTCATAGACAATATGCTTGTTGCCTTATTAAAGAGACAGGCAATCCCGATTGGCAGGTGTTGGACACCCAGGATTTGATTGGGTGGCCTATTTCTTTCCATTATTAATTTTGTGCCAGAGGGCAGGTGCCAAAGTGCTCATTTCTTATCTCAGTTCCTGATGCCACTTTGACTGTCAGGAAGACAGCAGGATATTTTTTTAGGAGAAAAAAAATGAAACTAGCCATCTTAAAGAAATACTGTGCCACTCTGTCATTTTTAAATTGACAGCTTTTTACAGTCCAATTTCCCTGAGAAAAAGAAAAGAATTTTCATTTTCACCTCCCACTGCTACTTTGACAGGGAAAGACATTCACCTGTGCTTGAATGCCTTAGGGAAGCAGAAATGTAAAACTGTGTCACAGTGTTTTTTAAATGGACTTGCTTGACCTCAGGAAATATGTTTTGTAACTGGTAGAACTCGAACCTCTATGGGGTGGGGGTGAACAATGGAAACCCACACACACAAACATTGTAATTTGTTAGAAAGACATCCTATCCTGTTACATTAATTAAACTAGAATAATACAAAAGGATAAAATATGTATAATAAAATGACAAAAGGAAAACGTTTGTGGAATAGGTCTTTACTAGAAACTTGTAATTAAAATGAGATTTCATTGAGTGCACACAAATTTAGGGCAGGTGAAAGAATAATGAATTAAAAATAGCTTGGTCTCTTGAATGCAAAGCAAATTTATTTCCATAACATGTAAGAAAACAGGTTGTTTGGTCAATAAAATTGTCTGATCTCAAAAAATTTCCAGCTGGGATCCAGATTTCTTGATGCATCTCTCAGGAGATGTCTTAAGAACAAAGAGTGAATGGCAGGAGCGACTAAGACAAAGAAGAAGCCAATGTGAAGAGAAATACACTATGTGCCTTATGTTTTTTTCTTGGATAGCAAGTTCTGCATTCCATAATTATTCCTGCCTAATCTAATCCAGCTAATTTGTTTTGGGAATACAGTGCTATTTCATACCACGTTGCCTTTGCATTAGAAATATATGTAACACTTATAACATGTACTTCTCATATTTAACAAATAAGAATATATGTGTTTCTTCCAATTACCTGTAAATTATGTGGAGTGGGAATAAGGAATCATCTTAGATTTGCCAAGTTCAGAAGATGCTATGTGGAGAAGCAAGATAAAGATGACACCACTGCTGAAAAAAAGTATTGATGCATTGGAAGATTTTCTGAACATTGTTGCTTAGGAAGAGCTATATGCCTTGTAAATTTAGAATCACAATACATTACATAATTTTTACTAATATCAAACATGGTTTCCACTGTTTTCTTTCCTTCCTTGTCCTTGTCTTATTCTTCTCTCTTCCATTCAATATTGTTTCTTCCTTTTCCTTTTCTTCCTATTGTACTTTTTCCTCTTACTATATCTCCATCTTTTTTTTTTAATTAGAAGGTACTTCTGGAGAAGAAGGAAAATGGCATGCAATAGGTGTGAGAAAGAGTAGGCATTACAGAAGTCAGGAGATCAATTTTATAAATAATGTCATCCTATTTTATAAACAATTAATTTTAATAAGTTGTATCCATTTGGGTAACACACATTTATTATTTGTTCTGACTTTTACCTTTCCTGTTTTTGAAATGTGGCTTTTGGTAGGAATATATACATACATTTCTGACATTCTTTTTTTCTTTTGTATTGACCCAAATGCATTTGAAACAGTTCTCATCATTGTTCTGTTGTATTTTTGTAGAGGCGTAGTTATTTCTTATATATAGCACAACTCTACCTCTTCTTTTATTAAGTCCCTTTCTTTTAGATAATACAAACCCCCAGTGGTGAAAATCATTTTTTTTTACTACCGGTTCTGTGGGCGTGGCTTGGTGGGCATGATGTGGCTTGGTGGGTGTGGCAGGGGAAGGATACTGCAAAATCCCCATTCCCACTCCACTCTGGGTCCAACCAGAAGTGGTATTTGCCAGTTCGGTATCGTCAAAATGTCTGCTACCGGTTCTCTGAACTACTCAAAATTTTCACTACTGGTTCTCCAGAACCTGTCAGAACCTGCTGGATTTCACCCTTGCAAACCCCTCTAGCTGAATATTCCATTCATGGGTTTTATCCCACTAAGTTTTGGTAATGGCAACAATATCACATTTGCCCTCACATACTTGAATTTCTAATTCACCTTGTTTATGACACTCTAGCTTGGATGGACTTTCAAAATTTTGGCTTATTTTCTTTTGACAGTGGGCAACAGAATTTCATTTTTTAATGTATGCCAGTGTATTCACAGAAAAAAGAATAACAATAAAAGTTATCTTATGTTATTCTCATACTTTGTGCATAACTCCTTTTTATTGATCCTGTGTTTGTCTTCAATATAATATGTTTTGTGTCTGAATTCCCCTTTTTCCTTACTACTTGTTTGAATATTGCACATGGAATGGCACACACTATCAAAAGTTTGGGGTTTTTTTAAGAGCAACTTTAATATTCCTAACCACACAAGTATCTATCTTAGAAACAATGACAACCCTATTACCTTTAGATTCCTCGGGAAGAAATGTTCTGTACAATTAACTTTCTGTTCCCATTATTCAGTTAAAATGCTTCTCCAGCAAACCCCAGAGAGGTTTGTATTAAGCAAGCTACTTAATACTAAGTAGCTCAGTCCCTTTCTGTGATGGATGCAAACTATCTCTTTTACATAGCTTTTCATCAGACCAACTGCAAAAATCATGACTAACATAACCAAATTCTTTTAATAATTTTAATTGGTTTTGTCTTTTTAAATTTGGGGCCAAACAGAGATATTTCTTTTAATTGTTTTTAATGTTTGTATTATATGTTTTTATCTGGCTGTACACTGCCCTGAGTCCTCAGGGAGAAGGGCGGTATATAAATTTGAAATAAAATAAAAAATAAAATAAATAAAACCAAAACCTTCTGCTTTATGCCACTCCTTTAGCCACACATGGAAGTCTGCTATATGCTGACCTTTTCCTTTTTGCTTCTTATACACAGACAAAACCTCTGAAAAGTTAAGACAACAGACTATCATGCTAAATTCCTTCCCAAGCTCTGGAAATTCTTCTGCACAGAAAGTACATCTTTTTTTGGACAGATCATTAAAGTCAAGATGCACAACATCAACATCAACATCACAATTCTTACTAGCATTTTTGACTAGCTTAACAATGTGCCTCTTTTCTCTGCTGGCAGTAGCACTAGCCAGACACCTCACCTCTTTGAAAAATACCACATCGGTTTCTAAATTGACACTTCTTACAATTGAACCAGAAGGCGACTTCTCTTTTTAGATGCCTTACTCACCTCATATGGCTGATTTGCAATGCCTAGTTTACACCTTCCCTTATCCAAGACAACTTCTTCCTCACAGACCACAATCCCATTCTCAGTTGAGTCATCATTGTTATTACAAACAGCTGAACCTGTCACCTTAGTATCCCTATTAAGCTCAGCAGGGATACTATATCTATTATGCAGGGACACACCAAAAGCTCTCCAAAGCTCTCACTCTGCCAGATCCAACAATTGTCCACATGGCCCTTCCCCTGCAGGGTCTTTGTGGAAGAGGGAGGGAATAGGGCAATTCAATAGAAAATACCAACTTAGTTGGCTACCTAATTTCAGTCTGAAAAGCGTAAACTAAAAGTTCTAGGCAAGAAACCCCATGTCATGTGAGTTTTTTTCAATCTTGGCTAAATGCTATGGAGACAAAACAAAGTTCTAGATAAATTTTATCAAAACAGTTTTTCAAGGTATTTCAACTCTATGGTAATTTAGCTTCCACAGCCCCCCTCCCATGACATCAGGAGGTTAAAAAAACAGGCAAATAATGACACAGACCCTGATCTTAACTTCATACCACATCATATCTTTCCCTTTGGAGGAACAAAAATTAGGAATTGATGGTCTTCTGTTAAGTAGCTGGGAGGCTTAACAACATGACCATCTGTTTTATTTATTTACTTATGAATCTCTAAATAGCTTCAGTCAAACAACTCTAAGCAGTATACAAGAGCAACAGCTGAACAGTAAAACATTTAACAATACACACTAAAACTACTACAAATATATAATTGCAATTAAGGTCTACAACTAACCACAGTAATAATTAACCATTTCTGGCATTGGAAACTGCAATACTTAAGTTCTAAAACCCTACAGAACAGCCATTCTTTTCCTAATTCTGGAACTACACTTGATTTAGGGGAGAAGATGTTTGGGGAAAAAGAAAGCCCCTAGAGAATAGGCCTGCTTTCAACCCATTCATTGCACTTCTCTAATGAATAACCAGAGATCCTGAATTGCTGGCATATAAGGATAAAGTTATTAACTCAGAGGGAATGCCCATTCATTTCTATCATGAGAATAGGCTTATTAAAGTTTTTTTTTTTCTTTTTGTGTAAAGGAATCATTCCTGTAATGATCGTGTACATTGGCTTAGCGAAAAGCTAATTGTGTAGCTTTTTTAAAAAAAAATTATCATTGACAATGTTCAACAAAATATTGATACATTACTATTACAGCAGATATGCTTAGGCATGTAGATTGTTGCTGTAATACGGAGACCCACACACACATACCCACACACACACATGTTCGGAGGTAAAATAAAATTACTACCTATTTGAGTCATCAACTATTTTAGAAACATCAAATGTGTGAACAGATATAGGAATTCATAATTATTCTTTTAGCTTTCATGGTACTGAAAATGTTTGGTTATTTTATTACATTTAGCACTGATTTTAAAATTAAACTGAAAGCCAAACAAGAATAGAAAAACATTAAACAGTAGACATATACTGTACATATACATATACATATACTATATATATACCGGTACACAGAGAGACAGAGGGAGGGGGAGAGACAGAGAGAAAGAGAGAGATTTTTTCAGAATACAGGTCTATGGATAATAATTAAGAAAAAAAATCAAATTTCACTTATTTTGCAGTTTAACTTTGAACTCAAATGAAGCCAAGGAATGCAAGGTTAGCAATTAATCAATAAAGTGATCATTGGAATGAAATGTTAGATTATTTCTGAATGCAAGACTGAGGATTAAATTGCAAAGCAGCATTAAAATATGGAACAAATAGACCTGGACTAGTACTAGCTGTTATTCTTTTATTTCACTAAATTACTTCCTTCTAGGCACCTATTCACCAAAGCCTATGATTTCTTTCATTACTGTGAAAAATATCAAAATATCAAAAGATATAAAAATTGCCACCAAATTCTCAAAATAGTTTATTTCTGGTTGTTTTTGCTTTCATATGCACACATTTATATTATGCATGCATAAAGAATTATTGTAAATATTTTGCATAATATCTTTTACAAAAGTTTTTAATAATTGTCTATGTGACATTTCGAAAAACAAACAAATCTTTCCACAAAATGCATTAATTGCATTATGGGAGTAAATTAATCCAAAAATGCATTTAGAATCCATAAATTTGTATTTTTTTTCTTTTTTAGTTAATAGATTTTCAAATTCATAAAGATATAAAGTATGTTTTGATACAAATTGATCACTACTTACAGAATCTGAAGATCTCCAAGGACAGCGGCTGCACTGTCATTTGGTTTCAGCATCACTGCATAATATTTACCGCTTGGATGTCTCTGATAAAAATCCTAAAAACAATGTGCAAGTGTATATGACTTGTTCAGCTATTTAACCAGTTTTTACTCTTTGTGAACAAATAGATATCATTTTGCTAGGATTGTCTGCCAATATGTTCTTCTTTGACTTCTTCTAATGTCAAGTTTGTGTCATCATTTTACTATTTTCTTCCATATTTCCAAACATTATGTGACTGTATCCAAAATATTTAAACTTTAGTATTTCCCATACATATTTTGGGTTAACTCATCTAATATTGATTTTTTTGTACTTTTTGCAGCACAAAGTGTTGGCCTCAATTTTATCTTGCATCAAAATTATAGTCATCAGACTTTCTGATGATCCAGTTTTCATAGCCAATATTAACAGCTGTGACTATCCATACCTTTGTTTCCCTTGTTTTGCTGTGGTCTTTTTTCACATAGCAAATTTTTAAGCCCAGATAATTCTGTTACTACTTTAACTTTGCCTCTGCTTCTTTCTATTGGGTTGTACTGCCTGTTGACATAAACTTAGTTTTAAATATTGAATAATAGACTAGCATTTGCACTTTCTTCTTACCTTCAATAAGAGATTATTAAGTTTTCTTCAATTCCAACCATCAAGATTATATTATTAGCACATTTAAGGTTGATGATGATTCTACCAGCAATTTTATTTCTAATTTCCATTTCATTTTCTTTCGGTTCAATATTTTTCATGATATATATTTGTACACAAGTTAAATAAATGAACAGTTTTGCTGCTCCATGTTCCATTATAACTGACTAATAATCGTGAAAAAATGTTCAATAAGCAGATGAGGTGACACAGTATATCTGTTTTAAAGAGCTATCCAAAATTTGTTATGGTCTACACCAATAAATCTTTTGGATAATCAATAAAGCAAAAATAGACACATTTTTCAAAACTCCTTTAGTTTTTTCACTAGGTATTAGCAAAAACATCCTGTGTGCTACTGCTTATTCTGAACTCTTCTTGTATATTGTGTAGTCTTGAAATCTAGATTGCAACATCTTGAGTGTTACCTTACTATCGCATGAAATAAATGCATATATCTATGTACAATATACATATACTACAGAATCATAGAGTTGGAAATGAACATCAATGTCTATTAGTCCTATCCTGTCCCCAGGTCCAGTGCAGGAATCCTCATACCATCCTAAACAAATGGCTGTCCAACCTTTGCTTGAAATCTTCAATGATGGAGCACCCATGACTCCACAAAATTCCTCATTATTTCAAGCCTGGATCTTCTTTTTTTTATCCTACCTTTGGGAGCCATGAAGAATACTGTATATGACTCCTTTTTCCCCAATGGCAGCCCTTCAGATATCAGATGTTGATCATATCTCTTCTTACCTGTTCATCTTTTAAAATAAACATTTCACTTCCTTTAAAAATCCTTCATAATAATTGTGTCCAAGTCTTTCCCCATCTTTGTCTCTTTCTGAACTTTTCCTAGTTCCTCAGCATCATTCTTATATCATGATGGCCAGAACTGGACACATTATGATCATTTCCTGTGATCTCAAAACTATATTTTTGTTTATTGCAAGGTTGCATTCACACTTGGTAACTGCAACTCACTTAATCTATGATTTACCATGGTCCCTAGATCCTTAGTGGAAGAATATGTTCCCTTATCATGCATTTGTGCACCTGTTGTTGTTTTTTTCTCAAATGAGTATAGAACTGTACATTTTTTTTTTGCCATTGGACTACATTTTGTTGGATACAGTTCAGTCTTCATGTCTATCAATATCCTTTTTCACCTTAAGTTAGCAATGCCCCTCACTTTGGGATCAATCTGCAAATAGAAGACCTTTGATTGTCCTCATTTAAGACATTTATAAAAATGTTGAAGGGAACTGGCTGCAGACTACAGAGGCATCTTACTGGATTTAACTCTCATATTGACACAATAACCATGACACATGTTGAATATAGTCATTCAACTAGCTATAAATCCTTCTGATATTAGAAGTAGACATCATAGCTTATTTGTGACTCATCAGTAAAATTTCATTGAATTCAATGGCATTTCCCCCCCAGTTAAATATGTAACAAAGTTCTAGTTATCTCTAAAGTTTTATTTAATGCATTTCTAGAAAAGTAATTATTCTTTCCTGGCAGGCTTTGAACACTATTGTTATAGTAAACCTCATGTATTTTGAGATAACAGAGATTAACTTTTTAAAGATTCAGTGATCTCAAAATCTAAAAGTTCTTAAGAGGTTTAGCTCTAAGAATACATCTACTTCTCCAATCAATATTTAGTTGCTTATCAACATCTTAGGTACAGTTCTATTAATTAAGCTTCTTTAAAAAAATTAACAGAGTCATTTTAAAGTGTTACGTTTTGCGTTTTTTCTGTAAGCTTAATGGATGATTTGATACTAGCTTTGAAAGCCAGCACTGCAAGCTAAAGCTTTTATTGCATTTGCTTGATTTTGATTATTCCTGTGGATTTTTATTCTCAAAGTAGTACCAACTTAACTGCATGATGTACCCATCCTTTTCTCTTTAGTTAATTTGGAAGAAGCAAAAAGTTTTTTTGTCCTTTGCAAACTGCATACTTAGAATGTAGATGGTATCTTTTAAATTTTATTGAATAAGTGGCAATTGAGAAAGTTTAGAAGTTTGCAAGAAGCAAAATGTGTCTATTTTATTTTCCATTTACATCATTTTAGTACTTATTTAATTTTATGAATCAGATGTTTATCTCACTAAGTTACAATACAGCAACATTTATGTTAATGTGCATTTTAAAGAAGAATTCATTCCAAGACTCTGCCTTTAGTTAATTTAAGTATAGTTAGTAACCAAACCAAGACTATATATATTATTAATAAATAAGCAGTTGATAAACATTGGCCCCAACCTCCAATCAATTATTTTTTCCTAAGATGTACCCTAATAGTATAAAATCATAGCTTACCACAGAGCAGTTTTCTCAAACCTGGGATCTCTATAATAAGATTGCAAACTCCCATAGTTCCTCAGCAACATGGCCAATTACCAAAATAATTGGAAAGGATGGGAATTGCCTTAAGACATTTCAGAAAAACATTTTCTTAGCTATTTTAGAATGAATTTATTGGCTATAATTGAAAGAAGTAACTATAGCACAAATCTCTATGACTGATCAATAATACTTTCCCTTTGACATCACTGCTTCTTTATATTTATTTGACATAATACTTTTCCGTTCCAAAGGTGCACATAAAATTAGATTTTGATAAGCGAGAGAGAGCTACCCAGAAAATACAATGAAGAATAATCAAAAGTCTAGACCAAGGGTCAAAATAAGGGAGATATTACTAAAGCTACAAAGAAACAGGTGTGAAGAGAAATTCAGTCAATCCAAGGGTCACATATTCAAGAAAGTAAACTACAGCCAGGCAGGACCACAAGAAAAGTCTTTAATATATATATTTCTCAGTAACTGACTATATTTTGCTGCAGGCTGAAATACAGAACTCCAGTCAAAATGGGATGAATTGTCTTTCTTCCAGAGAAGTCAGGCTGTTTAGTATGGTTCTATACCGTTTGGCATTCATGTCCCTCCAGCAGGTTTGGTGATCCAAAAGAATCTGCAAGGTCAGATATCTGGATCACTAACTCAGAAGAATGGAATGACCTTCAGTCTGCCTGAATCCCAAGACAAATCTGAGGCCTTAGACAAAATACTTATCTCTGATAACTTCTCATGCAACTCTTCTTCCTCAGAAATATTCAGAATGGAAGAATCACAATATTACCATTCTTTTAGAATGTTTTCAATCTGAATATGGAAGCAGTCATTTTGGTATATTGTAAAAGAAACCTTTAAAGTAATTTAAGAGATTATAAATCATACCATCGTCCACATGAATATCTTCCAGCCCTTACTAAACACAAACAGCATACAATTAGAAATGTGGAATTAAGAATTTGAGCTAGCTCATAATTCTCTTGCCTACTTCTTAGCAATTACACAGGGGTATATTGCGTGATCAGGATAGGACGGAAATTGGTAGATTACCAAGAGAATATTCAGTGACGGTACGTCACAATATTTGATAGGAAATCAGGAATGTCTGATGAGTCGAGGACTTAGCTTTCTAGTCTGACCTCAAATATATAAATGTTTTATTGAGAGCCACGCTGTGTCCCCTGCTGTGATATGTACGCTTTCCTGCTGTTTCTGATTCTCAGACTTTTGGGCAGGACTGGAATTAATTAGGCAAGAACTTTATTGAAGAAAAGTTAGGAAGCCATAACTAGATTATCTCAGCTTCCACTGTATTTTAAGAAGTCTCAAACGTTGTTGTAACTCTTTCTTATTCTTGCCTATGTAATGAGCTGCCTACCTATCCCCTTTTATTTTTAATGGGGTTGTTTTTATTTCAGATTTGCTACCATTTCATTTTCACAAACTGAGAATTAAACTGGGGAAGAATAATAATTCATATAATCCTACAAATAGTGTCAAAGCTCACATTAGTGCACTCTATCTTCTTCATTACTAATAGTGATGATGGTGATTTAATTCTTAAGAGACTTCAATAATTTTTTCCAGAACAGGTTTGAAAATTGAAAACCCACAGTGTAGGAAGACTTCCTTTGATGAAGTAGGGATGACTATAGGTATTCACTGTTTGTTTCATTATCCCACTGAATTTGACCAGTGAACAAATTCTGCTGCTGCAGTTTTTATAATTATCTGTCACAAAAATAATATCCAAGTGATTGCAATTTTTTGGAATTAATATCAGAAACTCAAGAATATACACTTTATCCTTAATATCTTGTTTTTATTTATTAAATTACATGTATATGCTATACAAAAATAAATTGAAAATAGATGAATTGTTTAGTTTTTATAAATATTGTATTTTAATTCTTATGACTTAAATAAATGAAACATTGTCTAATTTACTTTAAATGATGGTCCTAGGTTTCAAATGAATATTCTTTTGCCAATAACACCTAATTCAAGTCAGTATATTTTGTAGGATTAAACCTTCAGTGAAATGTAAAAATGTGCAACTGCTTATCCTTTACAAGAATTGCAAAATTGTTCCCGTGTCTACTTCAGAGCTAAACATCTTAACAATAACAGAGTATGAATGTCTGGATGCTCCACTATTGATTTAGGATGAATTTATAGTTGCATCAATCAGAACCATGCTGAATCTGCTCATTCTATCAGTAAAGAAATGTGGTCTTCAATAAACCACATAAATAGGCTATTATCTGAGCAAACAAGCAATAAAGCAGCTGTAACAATTTGTGTCACCCCAAAGCATTGTGTCTTGTTTACTATCTGTAATGACTGCCAAGATAACACTGCATCTAATTTTCATGGCCCAGTCTTAGCCATGATGTTAAACAGGGATTTCCTTTCATTCAAATCAAAGGCACAATTCTCTAAATTAATAGTGGAAGTCCTATAAACATGCCGCTTTTACATGAATTTCATATTCCTATGATGTTGCTGATGACTGAGTAAAATAAATTGACTAAATATATGGTGATAAAACAGTTCAACAGATTTCTGAAAATGCTCACTTTTACAGTATTGTACAAGTCTAACAGCATGGCCATACATGTGAAATGGTTGAATCAAAGTCTGGAACACAATTTTCCCTTTGTCTCCTTGATACAAACTTTAGGCACTCTAGTTTGCATCAAAATTAGCTTAGTATTATGGTTTGCATCAAGATCAACTTGCCCACAGGCATGGAACAGCATAGAAATATAGGTGAGTGAGTGAGTGAGTGAGTAAATGAATGAATGAATCTAATTTAATGTACATTATGGTATCATAGAAATACTCCATCAAATTTGAAATCACCATCAGGGAAGAGCAATTTTTCCTTCTTGTTATATTCATGGAATTGTAATCAACCGGCATTTGTCTGATTTCTTTTTTTATAAAGAAAATTGAGGCATTGATGATTAATGTGGAATCTCTGACAAGTCCTATTGTATATTTCCCCCCCCCCGAAAATTTCTTAAGTCTTACAACTCTTATTCACACAGAGAATAAAGCTATCCAACTGGTACACATGCCATAAACAGCAAATCAGTCCTAAGGGTGATGAAATGGCAGTTGGTCTCTGTGGATTTTATTGTTGTTTTATTGTTACGTTGAACACAGAAATCCTAATATTTAACTGAATACTGCATTTCAGTTTCCTAATATTGTAGAAGCTATTTTTAAAAGAACTGCTCCCCACAGCAAGTTTTGGCAGAAGATAATTTGGTCCTTTTGAGCACATTATCATGGGAGTATATACGATATGGACAGAAAGAAAAACTAGAATTATTGAGCTCCTGATGATTGTTCAATCACTATGCCACGGCTTTTGGTTTAAAAAAGCTTAAATTTCACAACGCAAATATGAGCATTACATACATCCATCTTATTTCAAGTATTCCCAAGAATGAAAATAGACATAATTATATGTGATACAAATCATTTTTATGCATACTGTTCACTGATTAACAAACAAAATATATAGTACTACATAATCTTGCCCTTAGAGGAAGAGTGCACTTAAGTTCTCTTGCCACAAATCAAAGATACACACAGGCAATGTTTATCTGGAATGATTGTTCCAGACAGGGTTTTGAAATCAGAAGAGCTGCATCCTGCACAAAATGTGAGGTTTAGTTTTATACCCTCTTGAATAAGATTACAGTATCATCCTAGTACCCTGTTCTGCAGAGATGGCAGAAAGATTTATGGTATTTGGTGGCAGCAACTCAAAATAGCAAATGTCAGCAAAGAAAGGACAAGAAATGTATACAGCAGGGATACAGATGCCTGATGCACGACCACAAGCCAGCAGGTGCTTGTGTACCACAAGGAATAGTCATAAATCACTTGAAATAAAAGAAAAATATAAAAATGATGCAAGCAGCTAAAATATAGGACAAAACATGCAAGTATGAAGTAAGGCAGGAAAAGAACTGAAATAAGGATAGAGCAAAGAAGTGAACATATCAATCAATGGCCTAATATAGGCCCTGAGTGGAAGTGAGAAAATAGACTCGAAACCTGGTCAAAAGGCCTGGGGGGAAACTCCAAATATATAATCTGTCTGTTCCTTTATAAATTGAATCAGTTTTACATAATCATTACATTATTCCATGGTTGATGGAATTGAAAGCCACTGAGAGGTCAAGGAGAGTGAGGATGGTTGTACTACCCCTATTCCATTCTCACTAAAGATCCTTGACAAATGCGACCAAAGCTCTTCCATCCTGACTGAAAGGGGTCCAGATAATCTGCTTCATCCAGGATCCTCTGAAGCTGCCAGGTGACAACCTTTCCCAAAAAGGGGAGGTGGGAAACTGGATGTCCAATGCCTTTGGGCTTTGCCAATTACTACAAAACCTTTATTCCTCAATTTGCCATGCTCACTGCACCTCTAGCCAACCTCCTAAGGAAAGGGACCAAAATTGTGGAGTACAAGGAGGAACGGGGAGCTTTTGACATCCTAAAAGTCATGTTTACTTTGGAAGCTATCATTAAACACACTGACCTGATACAACCGCCGTCGAGACAGACATGTCATCAGATAGCATAATGTCTTGCTGCAAACTGCTGCACTGTCCAAAACTTTATTCCCATATGCCTATTACTCTTGCAATTTGAATCCAGTGGACAAGTACTTAACGATCTGGGATAAAGAGTTCCTGGTGGTGAAAGTGGCTTTCAAAATGTGAAAACATTTCCTTGAAGAGGCTCAGTGCCAAACTGAAGTCCTAACAGACCATAGAAACTTGGAACATTTAAAGACAGATTACCTTGGTTGGTAATCCCTCCTGAAAAATTTGCAGCTGTTCAAGAGCCTGTAGACTTGAGAACATACATCTGGGAAGAGCAACAATGTGACTCATTGATGGTGACATGGCATGGCAAATAAAAACCAAGGCACCAGAGCACTACCCAGTTCTTGGTCCTGGGAGGACAATCTGTTCCATTTCTGAGGGTGCTATTATGTCCCTGCCAATCCACCCTATGGCAATATGATGACAACCCTGCAGCTAGCCTCTTTGAATTCTTTAAAACACTCCACTTGGTTTCATGGAATTTTTTGTGGCCTTGAATGCTTCATGATGTGGTAGGGTATGTAGCTTCTTTTGCAAAGTGTCAGCAAGCCAAAAATGCCACAGGTGCTCCTCGCAGATTATTACAGCCTACCCCTCAAAGCCCCCAGCGTGCTGTGTCATTGGATTTCCTCACAGATTTGCCAGATTTCAAGGGAGCTACAACCATCTTGGCTGCCAGTTGATATGCTGACCAAGGTAGCTCATTTCATTCTCTGTGCCGGAGTTCCGACAGCATGGGAAACCACACAACAGTTCATACAATATATATCCTGGTTGCATGGATAATCCAAGAGACTCGTGACAGATCATGGGGTTCAGTTCACAGCCCAGTTCTAGCAGATGCTTCTTCAGAAGGAGACTGTCCAGATGTGCCTGTCCTCTGCCATTTATCCAGAGACAGATGGAGACATGGAACATATGACTGCCATCCTAGAACAATACCTCAAGTGTTTCATGATCTTCCAGCAGGACAACTGATCAGACATGGTGATGGTGGCTGAATTTGCTTATAAAAACTTATATTCCTTCCTTCCTGGCAAATTACACGTTCTATTTACATTTTTTCTCTGACTCAAAGATCATAATCATGAAACTTCCTAAACATGAGGCATGGAGAACAATTCTCCCTTTAATACCAAGTGAATCATAATCCAATAGCGAAGAAACAATAACAAAGAAAATTAAAGATGCAGCAATGCCATGGGAGTGGACCATTGAACAACGTGGCATGGGGAAAATAATAGTAAAATTAAAGGATGATATTTCAATTCCTTGCCTCAAACTATATTTCATTAAATTGGAGGCAAGAAAAGGCCTGCAGTTTCAGGGAAGCCCTCAGAGAGGCTTGAACAAGCTAATGGTCTCTTGAAAAGAAATCTAGCTAAAATAGCTCACGAAACCCAGTTGCCTTGGCCCCAGGCTCTCCTCATCATCTTATTAAGATTGCACATTACAGCAAAAAGGAGACTGGGAGTGAGTCCTTTTGAAATTCTCTATGGTGGGTCATAGCTAGGAATTCAAGCCTCTTGCAACCAGAATATCCATCAAATATGTGAGGAATAGTTAAAGCATATTTATTAAGCTGTCTGCTACCTATCTTCCTTTTCTATTTACCTACAGTTAAAACAGCCAGCCAGATTAAACTATCCAGTGCATCTAAAAAAGGCTGGAGATTCACCATCAGTCAATTGCAAAATGCAGCTTTCCTTGGAACAGCTTATATTCTGCAACAGTACATGTAACACTATCAAATATCATATCTGTGTTGGGAAGGACTTGATAGATTTGGATAAAAATGCCAAATCTAGTGTGACTGACTATGTGATGAAACAAATAATAATGGGCCATGTTGGCTGTTGTTGGGCAGAAAGAATTTATAAAATTACATATGTTGAAGTAATATACACATCTTGAAATTTCTTGAAATTATATAAAAAGATAATGTAGCAGGTTTTGAGCACATTCCTTGTAAAACAGTCACTTGGATGTGTAGTTTTCTTGCTGCAGCAATAAAAGTTCAATTTAGTTTTCTCTCATTCTGCATAGCAATTGGAACCCCTCACATCACATTTTTGAATGACTGGTTTTTTGACTAACAGTTTCAATGAAATGATCACTAAGTAAACCACAGGAGGGAGAGGGAGAGGGAGATGCTGCCAAGATCACTGGTTGCTGCAACCTCATTTCAATAAAATTACTTTGTGTAGCAAGGCAGCATTATTGTCAGAGTTAGATATCTGGACATAAGGGTATGCATTGAACAGAAAATTGTTTTTTAATATGGCTTTTTACCATGCATTTGTGAGCAGTCATTATCTGAAGCAATTGCTAAATGAGGACTACCTATACTTGTAGGGAAAGGATTAAGCATACCATCTGCATCAGTTATCAATATTTTCTCTCTTAATTGTCTCCTCATTGTCCTCATAGATCCATCTTACCAGTGGTGGGATTCAATTTTTTTAACAACAGGTTCTGTGGGCGTGGCTTAGTTGGGG
Source organism: Pantherophis guttatus (assembly GCF_059756535.1). Lineage (NCBI taxonomy): Eukaryota > Metazoa > Chordata > Lepidosauria > Squamata > Colubridae > Pantherophis > Pantherophis guttatus. Next base: position 48,395,640 of record NC_142070.1, read on the forward strand.
GTGTGGCTTGGCAATCATGTGACCGGGTGGGCGTGGCTAGCTGGTCATGTGACCGGGTGGGCGTGGCTATGTGCATAGGGACTACTCAGAGGGCTGAAAAAAGTCATTTCTGACTGGTCCTCGCACTTTTGACCGGTCCTCACACTTATGACCATCCTCACATTTATGCCCGTGCAGCATTCTTAACAACCATGTCAGTCATTTCACCACTACTTCTCTTCACCACGGTGACAAGATAGGGCGCAAAACGTAAAATGTGAGGACAGTTGTAAGTTCAAGGACTGGTCAAAAGTGCGAGGACCGGTCAAAAATAACTTTTTCAGCCCTCTGAGTAGTCCATATGCACATAGGGACTACTCAGAGGGCTGAAAAAAGTGATTTCTGACAGGTCCTCGCACTTTTGACCGGTCATCATTTATCTTCTAGTCCAGAGATTTCCAACCTTGGCAACTTTAAGCCTGGCAGACTTCAACTCCCAGAATTCCCCAGCCAGCTATGCTGGCTAGAGAATTCTGGGAGTTGAAGTCCACAAGTCTTAAAGCTGCCAAGTTTGAAGACCTCTGAGCTAGGGCTTTGGGGCCAGCCTTTTGGGGAGGGGGGTCCCATTCGGAGAGACCCCCTGCCTCTCAGGAAGCATCAGACCCAGGCAGAGAAAATTGCCAAGGTTGGAGATCTCTGGATTAGAAGACCTCCAAAGGTCCCTTCCAACTCTGTAATTCTGGTATTGGCAAGCAAGCACAATTAAGCTACTTAAATCCTCCAGAGCAGGGGTCCCCAACGTTTTGGACCTCAGGGATCACCAAGTTCATAATTTTAAATTTCGCGGACCACTAATACGAATCCAGCGCGTCGCTTGCTGATGCACCTGGACTCCCAGTGACGGGATAGGGTCCTTCAGGCACTCTCCCCCCCCTCTTTCTCTCTCCCCCCTTTGTCTCTCTCCCCCCTTTGTCTCTCTCCCCCTTTCTCTCCCACTCTTTCCCTCTCATTCTTTCTCTCTCTCTCCCCTCTCTCCCACTCTTTCACTCTCATTCTTTCTCTCTCCCCCTTTCTCTCTCTCTCTCCCACTCTTTCCCTCTCATTGTCTTTCTCTCCCCCCTTTCTCTCCCTCTCTCTCCCACTCTCTCTCTCATTCTCTCTCCCTTTCTCTCCCTCTCTCCCCCCCACTCTCTCTCTCATTCTCTTTCTCTCCCCCCTTCTCTGTCTCCCCCACTCTTTCTCTCTCCCCCTTTCTCTTTCTCTCCTCCTTTCTCTCATTCTCTCTTTCTCCCCCTTTCTCTCTCCCCTCTCTCCCACTCTTTCCCTCTCATTCTTTCTCTCTCCCCTTCTTTCTCTCTCCCCCTCTCTCCCACTCTTTCCCTCTCATTCTTTCTCTCTCCCCCTCTTTCTCTCCCTCTCTCCCCCTCTCTCATTCTCTCTACCCCTTTCTCTCCCTCTCTCCCCCCCTCTCTCTCTCATTCTCTTTCTCTCCCCCCTTCTCTGTCTCCCCCACTTTCTCTCTCCCCCTTTCTCTTTCTCTCCCCCTTTCTCTCATTCTCTTTCTCTCTCCCCCCCCTTTCTCTTTCTCTCTCTCTCCCCCACTCTCTCTCTCTCATTCTCTTGCAGGGGGACGATCTGGTGTCTGCAACGGAGAGCAAAAAAAACACCTCGGTATATTTGCAGCGCAAGGCAGCCCTCGGTTCCTGCCGACTCAGAGAGGTAAACAGCGTCTGGTTCGGGGAGCAGCCGGATTTTGCTCTCCATTGCTCTCTCGGCCCCCTGCAAGCTCTCATCTCTGGAGAAGCCCAACCAAAGTTTCCCGCGCCACTTCAGGGAGCGCTCGAGAGATGAGAGCTTGCAGGGGGCCGAGAGAGCAATGGAGAGCAAAATCCGGCTGCTCCCCAAACCAGACGCTGTTTACCGTTCCGAGTCCCAAGTGACAGGAGATGAGGGCTGCCTTGTCCTGCAAATATGCCGGATTTTGCTCTCCATTGCAGACACCAGATCGTAATGCACCACCTGCAAAAATGCAAAAATTTCCAAATGTGGCCCTGCCCTCTTACAGCTCTCCTGATGTTCAACTGTTGTCTTTCAAGGAGGATACTTGGCCAGCTTCATGCTTGATGTCTCCCACCTTGGCAGCTTTAAGACTTGTGGACTTCAACGCCCAGAATTCTCCACAATTCACCAGAATGGGCTAGGCGGGAGTTGAAGTCCAAAAGTTGTAAAAGAGCCACAATTGCCCAGCCCTCGGCTCGGGTAGGCTGACGCCGCGCGGATGGGAGGCAGGGCAGGGTAAGGGGCGGGCAAGCCAGCAATTTAACAAACGGTTTGGTGTGCTGCGGGCCAATAAATTACAAAAAACACCGAACCGTTTGTTAAATTGCTGGCTCGCCCGCCCCATTTATTGGCAATAAATAGTAGTGCGGAGGGGCGGGGCAAGGGGCGGGGCGAGCCAGCAATTTAACAAAGGGTTCGGCCGAACCCCCTAGAACCCCCAGAATCCCACCACTGCATCTTACTCATGAAACACAGATTTACAAACCCATGTTTATTGATGTGGCTGCACTATAATCTTCAGCCTTTTTCTAATAAAGAATTATTTCACTTAACTGTCAATTTTTTATTTTAAGTTCAGGAGTTCAATGAGCATTGAAATGACCTTTTACAGAAACTCGCCCCAAAACAAATGTTTCTAATGCTATGGACTTTTAAGAGAGCAAGGGGTAGTAGCATAGCAACAATTCTTTTTAAAAATGGTATCAGTGAAGTTTTGTGTTTCCTTTTCTGAACTGCTAGGAACTTTTGCCCAAGCTGCTAACAAGCAAAGCTTGTAGAACATGGATGCTTTTCAAACTGGTAGGTCAACAAAACAATCAAAAAAGGTCAATGCTTTTTATGAGAACCATGCTAACCCAGGCTGCCTTGAGCAGATTTTTTTAAAGCCTTGGGAATTGTTGGTCACTTTAAGACTGTTTCAATCAAAGGGCAGCACTAGCAAAGCTTAGCATTTACAAAAAAAAAAAAAAAGTATATTACAAGCAGCTACAGTTCTACTAATAACAGTTAAGATTGTACCTGTATATACAATAGCAATTTTCTCCTTACATACAACAGTACATTAAACATATCTGCGGATATGAAATGATAGACAATAATAACTTCTGTGATTATTATTACAATAATAATGCAACACGACACCACCACTGCAATTGCCCTGAATAACCCAAAAATGAGATAAATAACCATGATTCATAGAATCATCTATGCCTGGAGAAGAATATTACATAAATGGATTCATAATGTTTCTGAATACCTTATGTGCAGAATGAAATAATAGAAAAAACATAGCAAGGGGATTTAGTTTTATGCTATTCCTAGTAGGGTAAAGAAAGGAAATGGAATTCCTCTTCAAAAGCTGGAAACAATCAAATGGGATTAAAATAAAACTGAGCAGCTGTTTCAAATATGATGGGGCATAAATATTATGCTTTAATCATCCCTGCATAAAACTGTATTCTCCCCAGGTATTTGGATCATTTGTGATGGATGATTTTAATTTAGAATTTATAATTGTAATTATAATTATAGTTGCCTACACAATCTATATACAACAGAAGATGCTGAGGGCACATAGTAGAACATACATATGGATGGATGGATATTATTGTAGCTATTGCAAATTGTGTACTTCAAAAGAAGGGGTACAAATGGAGAATATTGGTTCTAACTAATCTATATGCTATGCAATAGTCCAGCAGTTTGCTTCTGCTCACTTGTAAACACTAAACTGAAAAATTCCTAAATTTAAATGCTATTATGCCAATTTATTTTGGAATTCAGTGGCTATCTTTCCTACTAAATTAGCTCTTAGATCAGTTTGTACGTAAAAAATGACATCAGCCTTAATAGTACATGAGAAAAGGGAAATGTAATAATTAACTGTTTACTCTTCTCATGCACTGCTTGCCAATCTCATCAGAAAACACTTTGTTTCTTTGTATCAGCTAAAATAATCTTTTTTTTAAGTTGATATTTCTTATAACCCTCATTTCCAATGTAGCTAACTCATTATTGTATGAAAAGTAGGAAAGTAATTTAGGTATAAGACTAAAACAAAGCATCTGACCAACACATTTAACTTATATGAAAAGTTTTAAAACTTTAGTATTTGTAATTATTGGAAAGCAATCCAGGTTTAATTACAACAGCAGTTAGACTATATCTATGAAGGGACATGTCAATACCTGTAATTTTTAAAAAATTCTCAATTTTATTTTTCAGATAATCCAAAATACTTGAAGGTTAAATTCTAGCTAATTCCCTTAGATGATTTCTAAAAATGCCAATAAGTCTGCCATGAACCCAGAGATACTCTTACAAAATAATACAGATATTTGAAGACTTCTCAAAACTCAAGGTCACCAAAGATCCCTGGAACTACTTTCTTTCCTTAATATTCTCAAGTAAATTAATTAAGTAGCTTCATGTTTTTTTCTGTATTTTATGACTTGCCCAGAATAAAACACCATGTTGTTGTCATACCTGTGGTGAAAGGTAAAAGCTCCCTTGGCTTGAACTTTATAGACATGACCATATTTCTTTTATTTTTTAAAAAAATACATTTTACTTGCAGTTGGCTTCTTCCACAGATGTTCATGAGATTTTCTAAAAGTTCAAGATGTATCCATTATGCCCAAATATTTCAAATGTCTAAAAAAATATAAAATCTTTCTTGAAGCTTCTGTTCCACAAATCCAAGTCACCAGGATAAAGTAATATTTTTCACTTTTTGAAGTTTTTTTCCTACTAAATAGCTAAGAAGAAAGAAGTAAATTATATGCTAATTGATTCATTAAGCATTGTCTTATTTTTTTAATGTTCAGATCTATCTTATTTATTCCAAAAGGGAAAAAATCCTCCCCAAATAAGAAATAACTTTGACGTTGAACAAGAATCTTAATTTGTCAAATGCATGCTGTCAGTATTGGAAGGAAGGGATAGGAGATAGAGTAATCTGGTGGCAAATACTGTGGCTAGGATACAGCTGGGAAAAGTCACTCACTAAGGCTTCTCCATTCATTAATAAACTATTTTTTAAAGAGATTTTAAAGTATTTCATAATGACTAAATAGAACTAAAAGATCAACCATTGTGCATACAATGGTTTTCCTTGTGGTAATTTATGGAAGTGCAAGCTGGACTTTGAAGAAGCAGGATGGAAAGAGTACTCTTTCAAATTTATGAGAATACCATTGATACCTAAGGAAACATAGATAAATAAAATGGATCATTAAATAAATCAATCCAAAATTCTCACTCAAGGCACACATGAGTAGGTTCAAATTATTCTATTTCAGACACATCATGCAAAGACTAAGCTTTCTGGAAAAGCCCAAAAGGATGGGGAAAGTAGAAATAAAGAAAGAGGATAACAAACAGAAATATGAACAGCAAGAATTTATTGCAGAATAAATATTCACACTTGTAAAAGTTGAAGATTTCCCTTGTGCAATCGTATCAGACTCTAGGGGGCAGTGATCATTACTGTTTCTTAGCTGAGAGAGCCAGCATTTTCCAAAGGTGCTTCTGTGGTCATGTGGCCAGCAGGACTATATACCAAGGCACATGAAACACTTTTACTTTTCCACCAAAGTGGTACCTATTTGTTTACTAGCATTTCCATGCTTTCAAACCGTTTAGTTGGCAGGAACTGGGGCAAGAACAGGAACTCATCCTATAATGTGGTCTTGAATTGCCAACCTTCCAGTCGACAAATCCAGCATTTTAAGCACTAGAACACTGCTGTGCTTTGTTTTGCCTCTATCAAGCATCATGCTATAGTCCATTCAATTTTGTTCCTTACTTTGTCTTCCCTGTTCCATGCAGCTACTTTTCTTCCTTAACCCTTTTCTATTCTCTGCTTTTGCTATTTTTTCTGGAAGAGCGGAGTGTGTATTTTTGTGGGCTTGTGTCTAAAAATGGTTGCATCTGAAAAAGATAATAGATTGTGAATCTATGCATAAATGGTTGAACCAATTAATTTTATAAACACAGTATCTTATTTCACAGCCACTTAATCAGTAATTCTTAATTCATTTAATTTGAATTTATTTTGTCCTGGCCCAACTCTTTCTTGAAAAGTGACCTCTAAAGTAGATCATATAGTAGGTCTTATTCTCAGATTTTGCCCTTGTATCTCTTCCTAAGAACAATAAATCTAAATTTTATAAAATGTATTTAAACAGTTTGGGTATTATGTATTCCTTGACTGGTATTGTAAAATTGATCACCCTGTTTGATTCTGCCTTGTACAGAATATCCCTTGTCTGTTTTCCTTTTGAAGCCACTAGAATTGGTGGGGATTACCATTTCTGATGCCCACCTTTCATTATTTAACTCAATACTAGATAAAGAAGAACTTCTCTTTATTGATCTTGAATCTCCCTATACTTATTTTCAAGAAGACAGGAGATTGGTTGATAGAGATCACTTATTAAGAAAGAAGAGCAAGAAAAGAGAGAAGTGCGGTGTAATGATTAAGGTTTAGAGATCGGAACAGGAAGACTTAGGTTCATATCATTTTTGGTCATAGAAGCTCACAGAGTCCAAGTCCTTCTTTGTCAGTTTAATTGTCTCAAGCTTAGGGAAGAAAAACTGTAGGAGGGATGCTATGTACCTTTTTGCTGAGCTCCTGGAAGAAAGGCAGAATATAAATCAAATGAATAAACAATAAAATAAACATATGTAACGATGATGCCTTAGATCCGATCTTGTCCTGGAATTGAGCCAAAGCGAGTTTGACAAATGGTGGCTGTCTTTATTTATTTATTTATTTATTTATTTATTGATTGATTGATTGATTGATTGATTGATTGGTTCGATTTATATGCCACCCTTCTCCGGAGACTCAGAGCGGCTTACAATGCGTTAAGCAATAGCCTTCATACTTTTGTATATACCTGCTTAGTAGGGCTTTCAGCCCCCCCCCCCCCCCAAGCAGTGTTCTTTTACACTTTGATTTGCCTTGAGCAATGTGGGAATCTCATTCTACTCCAAGTAAGACATGCACTGACAGAAATTAAGGAGAAGCACATAGTTAGTATAAGCTTTCATTACCTTATATTTTGAAAACTATTGATCTAATGTGAGGCTGATTTTTCTCACCAGTTCTACATCTTCCGCTTACATGCCTGACATTTTAGTAGCTGCTCTTGTTAGAGATGCATGACATCCTAAATAGATTTGTTTGCATACTGTGCTATACTGCTTCCATGAAATGCAGAAAAAGGTTTGCAAATTGTGTTTCTAGGTGCAAGATGCCATGACATCCAAAGATACTTTTCCTCTCTACACACTCAAAGAGGAATCATATATTTCATTAAATATGTCCTGACACAGCTTGATCAGCAGGCAAGCAAAAACAAACTTAAACAATAACCCACTTTAGTCCTGACCTCAGATCAATGACCGACCTGACATTCTGCTTCTCTGCTGGTAAAGTGCATCCTAAAACTGCAGGGGAAAGCAATGTGGCACAGTGATTTATAATCATAGTTCTGAACAAATGAAAGCCCACCACTTTTACACTTGAGTAAAAATTGGGCTGGGACAATGGGGAACCAAAAACTCATTTGGATACATGTGGAGTTCAAAAACGCATCCCCTGGATCTTAAAATCAATGTGGTATCTAATTGGTAGGCAGTACACAGATCTCCATGCTGAATCACGTGATGACCAGCTACTGTGCATACTTAAAGTTACAGTAGTGAAATTACTCTCAATGCCATAGTCCTCAGGAGACTGGAGCAACTGATACCTGCAAGCTATGAATTACAGTCATTCAAACAGATTGTCACAAAAGCACGAATTAATATTTTGATATCTCTGCAAGACAAAAGTCTCAAACTTGTCAATAATGATAGGACTTTTCTTCTCTTAGGATGCACGTGATCTCTAAAGAAAAGCCCTCAATTAAAGTTTACTCCAGAACAGATCCAGAATAAAATAAAAATAAAAATAAAAAAATAGAAAGATGGGACTTTCAGGCACCATCTTAACAGTATAATTACTGCAACTATGAGAATTAGTTGGAATATATCACGGTTGATATATTTACAAACAGGCCGAGGAATGAAAACACATGTCAAAAAGGTAAGCAGGACATCAGGAAAAAATAAATCGGAATTTGAAACACAGACAAAACTAGCATTAGTTATTAGAGGATATATATAAATAACACAGAGAACAAGCAAAAAACTGCATGATAAAATGGATGCAAAACTTCAAAGTAAAAGTCACAACATACCAATGGGAAAATTATGGACTAAATTTATTCCAGGATATAACTGAAAGGAAAATTGGTACAAAATATTTTACAGATGGTATTCAACTCCATCAATATTTAAGATACTAGCATCTAAGAAAAGGAGGGACAATAAGATTGTAAAAATCTGTTGAAAAGAAGGTTTGAAATCATTAATATGTTGCTTAACTGTTGAAAAGAAGGTTTGAAATCATTAATATGTTGCTTAACTGTAGAGTTTTTTTCTTCAACCTCTCTTTTTTTCTTGCACTTTCTTTTTTTTCTTTCAAATTTGCCTTTTATTCTATAAAAATGATATAAATTCAATATAATATTTAAGATAGCCAGATGATAAAGTAATAAATGTCAGAAATGTCATGAAACAGAAGGAATGTTTTATCACATATAAACATTTAATGACATACAAGCTTAAAGCAGTAAGAATAAATTTCAGTCAACATTGGAAGGAAGACCCAACTGCAACAATATATAATTAGCAACTTAAACCTGGAAAATATGCAGCAATGGATCTGTATTTGTTCATATTTGTATGTGTAGGTTGGTACCCGTATAGGTTGGGGGGGAGGGAGGGAGGGAGGGAGGGAGAGAGAGAGAGGGAGGGAGGGAGAGAGAGAGGGAGAATTACAAGTTTAACTAAATTTAAGCAAGAATGATTCCCATATATACAACACATCACACAGTATGACAAATATAATCACTTCTAAGGGGGACTCAGAAAGCCAATCGTTTTTTTTTTTTCTCTTTTTCTAATTTTTTGGTATTTAATTATTGTTAAATTTGCTTGGTTTATTTCTTTTCTTCCATTAACGTTTGTGTGCATGTATACACAAAATATAATAAAAAAATTAATATTAAATAATGTTTAAGATTGGAACCTCTATTATACAGCACATACTTCAATGTGAATCATACTGATCTTTTTTCAGTTTTATACTCAACGTTTGATGACGAAACCAAATAATGACATCCTAAATTGTAACTAGCATTGACAGAATATTTTTTTCTCTTCCCTATTCTCAGTACTCTAATCTATCTACATAACAGAATGTTAGCAATATTTAATCATATTATATAAATGCCACTGTATTGATACAATGTATCAAGATTTCTAACAGCATAATTACAATTTTAAAAAGCTATTAAGGTTCATCTTTTCCTTTGCTGAGGCTATTTTCAGGTACAAAGAGCCTGAAAGTAGCCAGTCTGTACAAGATAAAGCAAACCAGATGCCACTACTGCTCCTGTAGCAAAATAATTTAACTATTATTTCTAATACCAATGCCAACTTTTCCATTGGGCTGCCTATATCTTTTCCTCCTCATCTGTCTTGTCTACAATACCAAGATTGCAAAATTATAAACAACATCCAATGCAGGTTCCATCATTCACTATTTTTTCTAACGAAAGATAGGTAGCAGCAATTGAATTGTTCAGTGAAGTCTAGACAATAATGTCACCAGAAGAACAAATATTGAAGTGATCAGTTCATAATATTTCCTAAACAAATCTGTGTTTTTTCAGGTTCTCAATCCCACACACAAATTTACTAAAATGCATATGCCTTTGCAGGGATGGGAAGATTTCATTAGGCAAGGGAAACAGTCTTTTCACCTGAATTCTCTTATATAGTAATTTATGACAGAAACTATTTGCAAAACAAATTTATCTAGTCACATTTATTTGGCCCCAATTTGCAGAACTTGGGATTCAAACCAGTGGTGGGTTTCTACTGGTTCGCCCTGGTTCAGGCAAACCAGTGCCCCGGAGGCTGATTTATCTTCGCATGCTGAGTTGGAGGATGATATGGAGGAGGAGGAAGCTGTCACGAGCTATGTGCCGGAGGGGCCATCTTCAATGGTGAGTCAGCAAGAACTGACAGTTGTTGACGTGCCTCTGGACCCCAGCCAAATTGAGGAGGAAACAGAGGCCGGTAACGACGAGGGGAGCCCCTATTGGATGCAAGAGAGAGACGTAGGAGACATCGTACAGAACAGCTATTGCCACGTCCCAAGACGTGTGGTCAGGAGACATAGGGCCACACCCTACAAAATATAAAAGGGGTGTGACTGGGCTGGAAAGGCGTGGTGAACAATTTGTTGGCGTTTTGGATGCAGTGGATTTACAACTGTTAGTTTGGAGGTTTTTTGACAAGAGTCTGCATTCCTGCATTATTCTGCTGGCCGTCTGCCAAGACCTTTGGAACATTGCCCAGTAACTATTGCACTGATATACTCTTTGGAAGAGAACTATTTATTAAAGGGCCAGCTTTAGCCTCTCTAGCCTGCGTTTGTTACTGTCGGGCTATTTGAGCCTCTGCAAGGCCACTCGTGGGAGGGGACAGGACACCAGTAGTGGTGGAGGTGGGAGGCTCTGTCCATCCACCCAGACATCATCACAGATGCTCTTGCACATGCAGAAGGTTCTGCGCATGCACATTACGCAGAAGCGCCAAGCGAAGCGAGAGCACACACACACACGCTCCCGATTCCGAACCGGTAGCGAAGGTAAGTAGAACCCACTACTGATTCAAATCCTAGTCTATCACGTCAAAGATGGTGTTCTAACCATCACACCCTATACCTGCTGTCTCTATATAATAAATTTGCTTTGTGGGAAGAATGAGTTTGCACATGAACGTTTTATTATTACTATTACTATTATTATCTCTTTTATTAATTAAACATGAAACTCAGTCAACTGAACATTTAAAAATGTGTCACAAATATGATTGACTGGTGCTAATGGTTGATACGGATTGCTGCCAGCGTCCTGAGTATCAATTAAGTATCTTCTTAAAATATATGATGTTCCGAGTACCCTTTCCCCTAATATCTTTATATTAAAATGCTAACATTTAGAAGCATATAGGCCTTGATACTAAATAACCTGGTAGTGTGTAGATGGTACTATTGAAGTAGTGCCCTTTGCACAGGTCTAGTGGGAGAAAACCCCGTGGGTTTTTTTCTGTGCAGAATAAAGTCTTTGCAGTCTCCACCTCCGTGTCTGTTTCATTGAGCGTGGCACACCAGGTATGAACCCAGCTTTTTGGGACAACAGTTAGGCATTTACCTATGTGTAGCATGCTATGGCAAACTTGAGCACACATGCTTCATATACAATAGCAATAGCACTTAGACTTATATACCACTTTACAGCCTTCTCTAAGCCGTTTACAGAATCAGCATATTGCCTCCAATGGAAGGATGGAAGGCTGAATGAACCTTGAGCCTGGTGAGATTTGAATTGCCAAATTGCAGGCAGCCAGCCGGCAGTCAGCAGAAGTAGCCTGCAGTACTACACTCTAACCACTGTGCCACCATGGCTCAAGATATTAGGATTGTAGCAAAATTAATGCCCAAGCTGGGCTGTGCAGCAAGACTTCTTCTGCTTCCTTTATCACCAATCAAACCCTGTATTAGGGCTGATACTTTTTACCTATTTAAAAAAGATTTCAGGCTTAAAGATGATATTTTTAGGAATAGAAAAAAAAAAAGGAAAAAGCTCCAAAAAATCTCTCCCTCAACTGGGTAGATAGACAAATACAATATTATTTCTCCTTTCTGTCTAGAGTAATGTAATATGCAATTTAAGTATGTAGTGATATACACAGGCTATCACAAAACCAATCCTAGCTATTATAGATAATGAGCCAAATGTGAGTTTTCATTTGGCTGCTCATGCTATAAAAGAGGGCATTAGATAACTAAACCTTTGGTGTTTTCCATCAAACTCTGCTTAAGATCTTAATTGTTTTTTATGATGTTTATCTTGTCTTTCCTCCAAGACTTCAAGGCAACATGCATTGTATTCCTTTTTCCAATTAAATCTTCACAAATCAGTCATGTATGGTTAATTATTCTGAAACTGGCCCAATGAGCCAGGGAGCTTCTATAGTTGAGTATGGAATTGAACTTAGTCCAACATTCGTACTCTCCAAACCATCAAGAATATAAAAAATGTAAAAATATTTTCCCCAGATGCCATTTACCAAGCTAGGAATCCTCCAACATGTGCTTGAGAGTTTGGTTTCCTAACTGAAGAAATTGTATTGTTTCTCTTAAATCTCATTCTACTAATTTCTGTTCATTTCCTAATCTATCCAGATTAAATTTAGTTTAAATCTGTTGTTTAGGTTATTAGAATTGTGATCAAGTTTTTAAAAGCCCATATTTTGTCAGGAAGGCAAAGTGGAAATATGGCCATATTAGTCTCCACTAAATAGAAGGTATATCATAGCATTCTAGCTTTATTTAAGACAACATTAGCAGTCCTAATAAAGTTTAAATTCTCTTCTCTTGAGCTGATGTTTCTTTTAAAAAATACAAGTAATCCTTATTTAATTAACCTAAGTGTCACTAAGTGATATGGTTATTAAGCAAAATGTCACTTAACAACAGCAATTATGGTAATCCCAGTTGCTGTCATTGAGAGAATCCTGTGCAGTCATTAAGTGAGGATCTACCCAAATCAAAGTGGAAAATCAAGTCTTGGAAAACCTCTCTCTCCCCTATCTCTGTCCTTTGCCCATCCACCTTCCCACTGCTACCATCTGCCCTCACTATCCAACCCTTCCTGCCACACCAACCAGGCCTGCTGCACTATGTGCCACTACCAGCCAATCTTTTTGTCTACCTTTTTTTTTGTTGTTGTTGCTCCAGCCTCCTTTTGTGCACTGGTTGAGGCCTTCTTTTGCAAAAGGAGGCTCTGTCCAGCATGTGAAAGGAAGACCCAGGTGACAAGAGAAAGAAATTGGTGTATGAAAGAGGACCAGTAGTGATAGTTGAAATTGTTACTGAATGAATGGACATTGAGTGAGGACTACCTATATCAACTGCTGTACTTAGGACTTATAGACAGAATCCATTCTGAAGAGTTCTGCTTCAGAAGAAGCACTTTAAATATATGACTGTCATCAAAAAGGAAAAGTTGCTTGTATAGCCTGGGCTCAGCTGATAGTGGCACATAGGTGAGATTATTTTGCCCCAGCTACGGATCCCAAAGAACACAGCACACACAAACTCTGAACAAAACTTAGTTTATTCAAATAACGCAGTTTTAACAAATGCCAGCTGTTAATAAGCATTCTTAACAGCCTGCCAGAATTCCACAGATAAGATAGTCAGAGTCTTACTGGAGTTGGCAAAAAGTCCATAAGCAAGGTTGTAGAGAAATCCCAATGCAATGATTAGCGAACTAAAGTTGTTTCCTGCAGCTTGTTGCAAGCTGTGTTCTTTCTTAAATAGGCTAAGGGAATGGCCAATTAGCCCCAAGCCTTACTCTCGAAGAGACCTCCTCCTGAGGAACCACTCCTGCCTTTTGGCAGCTCTGCGTGCCCGTGGATTGAGAAGAGGCTCCTCCTCTTCCTCCTCTTCACTTTAAGGAGCCTCTGGAGCTTCTGAAGGCCCTGACTGAATCCCTGCCTCTGGCACCACATCTTCTTCAGCTTCCTCGCTGTCCGACTCGAGTGCCGGCTGCACAGGCTGCTGGCACAGCACTACACCAGCCTCCTCGTCGGGATCAGCAACAATCCACGCAGGCCTCTGGCGGGCTACAACAGAGATTCTGCCAAATACCAGAGGACAAATTGTCATCATCATTACCACGAGTGGCACATTAATACTTTTGACTGTACTGTGGAGAATAGCGTTCTCCACAAAGCTCTGTCAAATTTTTATGCTATTTTCTCATAAATTTTTATTTATTTTTGTGTCTTCCTTATTGTATTCAATCTGATTGTTTTGATATGCACGTTGGATCTGTGACCAGGGGTGAAATTCATCAGGTTCTAAGAGGTTCTGGAAAACCACCACCGGAAATTTTGAGTAGTTCGGAGAACCGGCAAATGCCACCTCTGGCTGGCCCCAGAGTGGGGTGGGAATGGAGATTTTGCAATATCCTTCCCCCAGGAGTGGGATGGGAATGGAGATTTTGCAGTATCCTTCCCCTGCCACACCCACCAAGCCACACCACGCCCACCAAACCACGGCCCCAGAACCGGTAGTAAAAAAATTTGAATTCCACCACTGTCTGTGACCTGTAATAAAGAAATTGACTTACTTAGCTGGTTAGTTCCTTTATGGGTCATCTGCACATTTGCTTAGCTTTCCATCTACCAAATGATCCAAGTCATTAATAAAAAATATTAATAGTACAAATCCACGAGCATAGTAATCATACAGGAATAGAGGCTCCAGCTACTCAGCCGTAGTCGTTGAGCAAAAGACATTTTCCACATACTGATAAAGAGCTCCTGAAAGGGAAAAAGTCAAGGAGCATAGCATCCCAATGGGTGGTTTTCTCTCAGCCATTCCGTCCCTCCCTGACTGAATGAGGAAATAGAACAGTGGAGTGTCAATTGCAAAGCTGGCAGTGTGAAACCTCCTTCTTGCAACAGTATGGAAAAGGACCAAGAAGAATACTAGGACTGTCTTTTGTTACTCGAAGTCATTGGACTGCTGAAAAAGACTAATCCTGAGTTTCCTTAGCCCAAAGTTAAGTTACCCATTTTTGGAGACGAAGAGTTTCCAGAGTGGGGAGGCAAAATGCTAGGTACCATTTTAGTCATACACAAAATAGGGCAGTTGAGTATTGAATGACAATTCAAATGGACCAATTAGATTCAAACAAATAGAGCCCCCCCGAAACCGGATGGGTCAGTGCGCCTGTGTGGAGACTACAAAAGTACCCTGAATAAGGCGTTACAACAGAGCGCATACCCAGTGCCCATCGTGCAAGATCTTTTACACTCCCCGGGGCAAGGAAAGATATTTGCAAAGCTCGATCTGGCCCAGGCATATCAACAGCTACCTGTAGATGATGCCACAGCCGAAGCACAGGCAATCGTCACACACAGGGGGGCATTCAAATGCAAACGGTTGCAGTTTGGAGTAAGTGTAGCCCCAGGCCTGTTCCAAAGCCTCATGGAGCGACTCCTGCAGGGAATCGAGGGAGTCGTTCCCTATTTTGACGATGTGCTGATATCAGCAAACAACCAGAAACAACTGCAACAGCACTTAAGGGCAGTGCTAACCACATTCCAGGAGGTGGGTTTAAAGGTGAAAAGGGACAAGTGCCAACTAGCAGAGGAACAAGTGGAGTTCTTGGGCTACCTAATCGATGGCTCGGGAATAAGACCCATCCTGGGAAAGTTAAAGGCAATCAGAGGGGCACCAACCCCCAGGAATAAAACAGAGTTACAGACATTTCTGGGACTATTGAACTTTTACAATGTTTTCCTGCCACAGAAGGCCACGATTTCTGAGCCACTACACTGGTTATTGGACAGGAGAACAGACTGGACATGGGGGAGGAAGGAGTCAAACGCATTTGAACAAGTAAAAAAACTGCTAACTTCGGACAAAGCATACTTGTGCAGTATAGCGGAACGCTGCCATTAAGACTAACTTGCGACACATCCCCGTTTGGCATCAGAGCCGTGTTAAGCCATTGTATGCCAAATGGCAGAGAAGCCCCCATCGCTTTTTACTTGTGAACGCTATCCAAGCCCGAGCGAAACTACAGTCAACTCGACAAGGAAGCTTTGGCCGCCGTGGCGGGCATCAAAAGATTCCATGAATACTTATACGGAAGACAGTTTGAGTTAATCACGGACCACAAGCCACTCCTGGGGATCATCGCGGGAGACAGACCCCCCCCCATCCTATCACCAAGAATGCTGAGATGCTGAATAGTCAGAAAGGAACACGACTCACAAGATGAAACACAAGGGTGAGAAAAGAAACTTCACATAGAAACCACAGAAACAAGCCATGCCCTACACAGAACACAAACAAACGAACAACAGAGACAGCACTCAAACCTGACCAGAGACAGCGAACACTTATCTGGGGTCCAGGAGAGAGTTCTCGAGGGCAGCGACAGTCCACCGTTCCAGCTGGGGGAGGAAGGGATAGATGTCCAGCAAGATAGGCCCGTGCCAGCAGCAGAGTTCGAGAAAGTTCAGAAAGCGCCTCCGGGAGACACACAGAACTCAACCGCTCACTCCGAGACCGCTGTAACAACTGAACTGAACAACTGAAAATTATCCTATCCTATCCTGAACTGCACAGGTCAAATCCTGCCCCGAGAAGACCAGCCTACTTGCGTGACTACATGGCTTAAGAGACTCCAGGATTGGTCAGTGCTGATCTAAAGGGGAGGGGTGTTGAGTATTGAATGACAATTCAAACGGACCAATTAGATTCAAACAAATAGAGCGGAATTTGTTTGGAAACAAACAAATTGTTTGGTTTCCAAACAAATTTGGAAACCTGTCAGTGGCTAAAGCCATGGACAGCTCCCTTTAAAAGAGGCTGCCGGGGCTCACAGTTCATTGCTGTACCAGAGCTAATAAACTGCTGTAACTGAAGTCCTAGTCCTGTGTTCCTTCTGCGCCCACTATCTAACAGATACTATTGTGCATTTACACAAAAGAACAAGTAGTCTCTTTGTCCTACAAAGAGGACATCAATCCTGCATTCTATAGTTCACATGAAATGGAACTATGTTTGTGAAGTCCTAATAAACCTTTTTAAGTTACTCTTCAGGATATTGGACATTACTGGCAAAAACGTTAGGGGAATTAAAATCCAGAGTACTCAGCAACTGCACAACTTTTATAAAAGGTTAAGTACAAATAGCTTTAAAACATTATATTTCTAAAAGAACTAATCAATAAGCACTGGAAACTTGATCATGTACCACAAGCCTAGTCTAACAGTAATTAACGGGCCAGACACATCAAGGCCACTGAGGAATTAAAGCTTCATTTGACAATTGCAATAGGGGCTCAATTCACCAATGTAATATAGGCCTAATGGAAACAATTTGACAAAGCATTAATTCCAAACTAACACTGGGACAAGCCGAATGGAAAACCAATGTTGTAAAGTTCCCAAAATAGCTTCTAAACATAAACACTGTTTGCTTTGTCTTAGAATCAGAAATGCATAATTTAAAACAACCTTTTAACAAGCAAAATCACATATTTCAGAAAACATAAAAATAGTTACAGAAGCATAGGCAATCATTTATTTTCGTACAAATCTAAATTTAAAACAAAACAACCTGCAAACAATTTTTACATCTGTTGCTCCTGCAGCATTTTACATTTAATATTTTACATTTAACATCAAAATGGGATCTTGGAAAATAACTCTGCACTTTAATGCTACAGTGTAATAATCTGGATTGCTACAGACGAGCTCAGGATGTTTAATCCTTGCAGTCAAAACAGTTCAATAGAATTCAATGAAGTTGATTTCCAGATGAGTGCATTATAATTATGGGATGGAAGCACACTCAACTAAATTACATTTTAGCCTGCTGTATTTCTTTTTCAGGCTGTTCCTTTCACTCTGCTCACAGTTTATCATTTTTCTTCCTAACAGATACTATACATTGTGGTTACCGACCATGTGCAGCCTTCAACAGGTTATTTCTTTAGCTCGAGGCTGTTCCTTAAATATTACATACTTCTCTCTTGCCTTCCAGAAGTCTTTGTCTAAATTGTAGTTCTTTTGGCTTCAAAAGGGTTAGGGTTGCTCAGGGTTGAAATGTGTAGTTCCTGGTGCCCTCTTAAGTTTGGTTATTTGTTTGCAGACATTTCATTACCCTACTAGGTAATATCATCAGTATAAGTGTGTATGGAGTTTACACTTTGTTTTTATAGAATAGCTTACCCTACCAGTGTTGGTGGGGGTATGGTTTTCTCCTTGGTAATTTCTTGATTAAAGTATTGATGCCCTGTTCATTGAATAGAGAATTGATTCATTTAAAGGGGTACACTCGCACACACTGATAATGTTACCTAGTCAGGTAGTGAAATGTTTGCAAACAAACAATAAACCTCAAAGAGCACTAAGGATTTCATAGTTCCTTTGGTTCTTCTCAGCTACATTTGTAATTAAATGATACTGTAGTATAAAAGGTAAAAGGTGAAGCATAATTGGGTAATGCCAGGGATGATCAAAGCCCTCAAAGGAGTCATACCTAGGCCTCATCAGTCTGGAGCATTATGGTGGCTCAAATAATGGACTTGGTAGAAGATACCTAGAAGTACCAACAACATAAGCTTTATATGGTATGAGGATTATCCTCATGATAAAGAAAATTCTGGAATTATAGCAGAATATTTTTATTTCAAATGCTATTTGAACCAACCAAACTAGGGAGAAATTTCTATAGTAATATATTATTTGCTAACAAATGCAGCAGAAATTGATTGAAAAAACTGCATAGATGTGTAATGAGCTTAATTATATCATACAGCATTCTACTGCCCTACATACTGTATGTGTATGCCATTCAACATAGCATTATGGTTATATGGATTTGAGCGCAAATCAGTTTGATATCCAAATAATGTGTGCATATATAGACTTTATTATTTTCATTAAGGTAAACTAAAATGATTTTTAGTTCGGCAAGTTTTACCACATTATATTATCCTCATATTTAAATAATCTAAGATTCAGTTCCAATACAGAGAAATTACTCTACAAAGAGGGTGAATTTCCCTCCTTCCCCATAAGTAAAATTTCTGGAGCAGAGTTGATTACTAAGTTTTTTATGAACAATGAATGGAAATATTCAGCCAAGCAGAGATGCACTTTCTGTTCATATTAAAATGCCACTCAATGAGAAATCCCAGTGGGGTGATTTGAGTGGAATAATATGCACCCCTCTATTTTAGTTGTCATGGGTAGATATGAATTCAAACTCTCCAGCTGAGATTCAGTCAAGCAGAACCAGGCACCAGATGGTTATCTGTGTAATATCCTGACATATGTGTTCCTGGTTACACAGCTGTTCTTGAAATTTGAAAGGAATATTTAAAAAGCACAAATATAGAATATTAAAAATCTAACTAAAGAGACAGACTAGTGGCTGTCTTCAAGTCCTCAATAATAATATACCTACTGGTCCTGTCTACAAGGCTTTTTCCCATCGTAGAAGTGTACTAAATCTTAGTAATATACTACAGCTTCCATTTGCAATGGTCCCTCTGGGTAATCATTATGCTATGGTTTTCCCCACAGATGAATGAGAAGAGTGCTGCTTCTATTTTAAAGCCTGAGTATTTTGAAAATGAATCCTAATAGATTTCAAAGCCGAACTGCAAGAAGTGAGGGGATTTTTCAAAAGCAGCTACCTTCAATGAAGGCTACCTTCAATGATTCTGACAAGCCTGTGGGCTTTTTCTGAATCCCTCATGCTGAATACCGAAAAATGTATAGCACTATATTTAACCATTTTTAATCAATAGATTTTCTTGACCTTAGTTGCATATGAATGTTGTTTTAGATACTGAAATCCATTTCTAAATAGAAACAAATTATTTGTAGTTTCCTTCAGACACATCCAAGCCACTTTCTGTTCAGCAGATGGCAAAGTTATGTTCTATACAGAACTATAACTGGCATGATAGTAAGTACATACTGTATATATTCTCTGTCTCCCTATGTACACACACAAACACTTTTATAGAGAATGGGTCTTTATAGAAGATACTTCAGAAACATAGTGTACAGCAAACTGATGTGATTAAGCCTAAGGCTGCAATTTTAAGCATGATTATTTAAGAATATTTCTCACTGAACTCAGTGATACTTAAAAGAAAATATGCCTAGAACTAAATTGTATCATTATGGCAAATAATTTTTCCGTCTTAAAGCATTTTTCTTACAATCTATAAGCAAAAAAAACAGGTGCCAGACCAACTTATCACTATCAATTTAAAATACTCCTATATGTCAACCAAATTTAGCCTTTTGATTTTGAGAGAGGGCAGACATAATCAAGTCCTATGAAACTAAATATCAAATATCCAACCAGGTATAGGAAGATCCCCTCTAAGGAGAGTTTTGAAAAAGCAGGGGCATCTCTATTTGGCCTTTTAGCCTTTTCTCTCATGAGAGAGAGGAACTAAGAATCTTTTTCCTTTCAAACTTATAGGCAGAGAAGCAGTGCCCTGGTCCCCTGGAATCAGAACATGGAGATCTGTTAAAAATATAGCAACCTAGGGAATAGTAGAGTAAATGTGCAATACGCTTGGGAGAAGGGGGATTTTTATTTTATGGAAATGATTTCAACTGTATGCTTTTGTTATGCATTGTAATTATTTATTTGCTCTGCCACTGTTTCCCTACAAGTCATATCCCTGATTTTCTCCAATAATAGATCTTGGATGAAGTCTCTGAGAATTTCATTAAATATTTAACAGGCTCCAATTTTATAAAGGGGAGCTGTCCTTTTTGCCTACTATTATACTATAAAAGAGCAAGCTTCTGTTTTCAGAAGAAATTAATGAGATGAAAGTTTGTTTTACCAGTTCAAATAAAAATTGGCTGGATCAGTCCAAATGTTTATTGTGACACATTGCAAGTTTTATTATTACCAATAGTTCAGCCTCAGAAGAAAACAGACTGTGACCATTATCACCTCTCTCTCTATAGCAATTTGCTGTACAATGAGATTTATCTGTAGAAGTGCCTGGGCAATGGAAAATAGAAGATACCATTCTTATAACTTAAAATACGACTAAGTAAATATTTACACAAGCATCTAACCACAATACAAACAAGTCCTGATAGCCACTTTTACCTTTTGTTTCTTCAGGACATGTCTCATCTTATCGTTGTCCCATACTCCAGCCAAATCATCCTCTGATGGCCTGCTCTTAAAACATTTCTCCCTTTTGGCATGAACAAACAGAATAACAGAATTGGAAGGGACGTCATGGAGGTCTTCTAGTCCAAACCCCTGCTCAGGCAGGAAACCTTAAACCATTTCAGACAAATGGGTGTCCAATCTCTTCTTAAAAACTTCCAGTGTTGGAACACCCACAACTTCTGGAGGCAAGTCGTTCCACTGATACATTGTTTTGTCAGGAAATTTCTCCTTCTAGGTTGCTTCTCATTTCTATCCATTGCTTCTTGTCCTGCCTTCAGGTGCTTTGGAGAATAGGTTGACTTCCTCTTCTTTGTGGCAACCTGAGATATTGGAACACTTGCTATCATGTCTTTTCAATAACTAGACACACTCAATTCCTGCTATGTTTTAGCCTCTAGTCCCTTAATCATCTTTGCTGCTTTTCTCTGTACTCTTTCTAGAGTCTCGACATCTTTTTTACATCATGGCGACCAAAACTAGATGCAGTATTCCAAGTATGGTTTTACCAAGGCATTATAGAGTGGTATTAACACTTCACATAATCTTGACTCTATTCCTCTGTTAATGCAGCCTAGAATTGCGTAGGCTTTTTTGGCAGCTGCAGCACACTGATTGTCCATTAGGACTCCCAAGATCCCTCTTACTTTATATTTTTGAGCCAAGTACCACCTATCCTATATCTGCCATAGCAATTTTACTCTGGATTCAATCAGATATATTTCATCAGCCATTTGGGAGGAAGGAGCAAAAGAACCCCCTAAAAGGTGGACTCAGCCCAGCATCAATTAATTATTTTAGGTTGGCATAGATAGATATACTTTCCTCTTTTCTAGTCTCTTCCAGGGTCATTTTGCTATAGGCAGTGGAAATTCAGCAGCGGCCTGAGTTGGTAAGGAGCCACATTTATCCATTTTCTGCCATTTTATGGCACCACTTCCCAGGCTTTTGATGCTAAACAAATTATAAAGAAACCGGAGACCAAAGCACCCTTGTGCACAGCAATGGCAATTCCCAAGTTTTGTTCTTTTGATAAGTTTATGCAGTATGGGCAATTCCCTTTCCCCCCTATTTATTTAAAATCTAAAAACACTCATCGCATGCACTAAGAATTTCCTATTACTCATATTTCAGTAAAGCAGAGATACTCAGTCATAGGCTGGATGCAGCTGCAAATTCCTTTTATTTGATTTAGAGTGCCCTGATTTGGCAGAAAAACAGAAATTAATGGGTTGACTAGTAGAAGTTTAAATGCATTTCCTTAAATATATAAAAAAATGATTAATTAAAAACACAGGTCCACCAAAAGCAAGAGTAAAAGAAATACCCGAAGTATTCTCTGGTAAGTTTACAATGTAATTATCACAATTTCTTGGAGACTATTAAAAAGTGGGGGGGGGGGTTGTGACCATAAAAACATTTATTTTCCCCAACAAATGTACCCAGTCTAGAGAAAGGCTATGACAAGAGACTTAAGTATGGTTTGGAGAATATATAGAATACATAATTTTATATTGGGACAATGGTTTGCTGTGTCACAGTTACTTTCATGGATAGGGCTTTATAGAAGTCTCGTGATTACATTGCAGGTTACTCTGAGTCTTAGAAGAGACTGTTATAAAGCTTAAATACCTCCTTTAAGAAACTTTGTATTTCAATCAGATTTCAGACAATACTTAAAACTACTTTCTTCCTTCAAATAGTAAAGAAAAATAGCTTAACAAACCAGAAGATCTTAATGGCAAATGTCCAAGGGTCAGAAGGAAAACTCAGCTTATTCTAACTGGTATAAAATAAAGTTTAAACTTTCACTAAATATTCAAAATGTTTTGCAAATATGAATGTTACTGTTAAAGTAGTATTTAGCTGCCAGCTGCCTGCAATTACTGCGAGTTCAATTCTCACCAGGCTCAAGGTTGACTCAGCCTTCCATCCTTCTGAGGTAGGTAAAATGAGGATCCGGTTTGTGGGGGCAATAAGCTGACTTTGTATAAAATAGAACACCGCTTAGGGGGGACCAAAAAAGCCCTACTAAGCAGGTATATACAAAAGTATGAAGACTACTGCTTAAAAGAATTGTAAGCCGCCCTGAGTCTCCAGAGAAGGGTGGCATATAAATCAAACTAATAAATAAATAATAAATGTATAAATTGGATGATTTAACTGGAAAAGTCTTCTCCAACTTGAAAAATAATTTTGAAGTCAGAAGTTATAAAACAAGTTGCAGCAGTTGTCCAAAGTCCTTATTATTGTAATGCATAGCATTGTGAAAACTTTATAAAGTTGTAAACAAATGTAATTTTAAAAAATCAATTGTAGCAATATAAAGTGCTGTTAGAAGGTGGGTATGAAAACTTCGGAGTGGGCTATTCTTACAATTATTAAAGAGAAATATATTAAACACCCTTGAAGCAAAAAAGCAAGACACATTAAAGTACTATGATAAAAACATATTTTTCTGAATATGTAAATAATTACACAGAACAATTCTCTATATGAAAAACACCAGAATATAATAACAGATACAAAGTATTATTCTTTATTGCAGTTCAAGGCTTTTGGCTACAATCTTATATTCACTTCCTTGAAATAAAACTATGTTCAACTTACGACTTACTGAACATTACAAACTTTATAGTAATAAATATTCCAGTTATAAAATAAATCATGTGGCAGCACTTTCAGAATAAATAGCTCATTGAATTTAAATCATGTAATCTTTTCTAATTCCAGCAAGGTAGAAATTAATGTCCGTTATACTTCTCAAGGAAAAAGTATTAATATACACTTTTTGTAATGTAATAATACATTATTGCGGAAAAGCTCTTATCCTAATGAAGATCAGTCTTGTTTTCACAAATTACCATACCTGCACATATTCGTATATAGAATGAGAGCTAAAGTCTCCTGGTAATGAGCAGACAGGAGACGCTGGCTTAAATATTAAATTTCCTTCACCTCCATTTTCTGTGACACTGGTTAACTCGCGGATTTTTTAATAAGAAAATTATCCCCACTTTTAGTTTAAAACAGTGAAATTCCCACTGAAGACCCGAATACAATTTTATATCTTTGGAATAAATTATACCTAATAGCTATCACAAAAGAATAATATCAAAATACAGCTAGCATGACAATAATTCTAAAATATGAATTGAACTAAACTGCAGATTTGAATAACTGCTTATTGCTTAGAAAGTCAAACTTTACATTTAATTTTTAAAAACTATTGTTTAGATCTCCTATTATCCATTAATGTTCCAAATGTTGAAAATCCTGTAATAAAATACATAAAACCATATAAAATAAACAGCATATAATAAATTGAAACCGTTTCTTAAAGTAAGAATTAGAAAAAAGTATTTTTAATTAGTAAACATTTGGTATATAAGTCTAAGTGCTATTGCTATTTCTATCTACATTACTCACTCTAGTGGGCTCTATCATAGATTAGCCAAAAAAATCCCCCCTCATTCTGCAATTGTTGCACAAATGCTAACAAAACAACTGTAAATTGTTTTTAGCAAACATAGCAAAATATGAATTCAGCAGCATCAAATTTCTTAAAACTTGAATAAGATTATTTAGCTTGTGCTCATGAAATAATATATGAAAAACCCAGTGTTTTCATTTGGCTTAGGTTCCCTGCTTTTAGAAAAGGCATCTAGAGCTATTTTTGCAGATTATTTTTCAGACTCTTCAGACTAGAACGAACCACAGGCTTCCTTCCTAAATAAAATGGTTGTAAATAAACATTGTACAATCTATTCAGTGGACTTCACTGAGAAAATAGGAATGAATCAAAGGCCAGATATTATATATAGGTAGCCCTCAAGTTATGCCCACTATTAGCCTAAAATTTATGTTTCTAAATTAGACATTTGATAAGTGAATTTTGCCCCATTTTACCACCTTTCTTGCCACAGTTAAGTGAATCACTGCAGTTAAGTTACCAACATGGTTGTCAAGTGAATTTTGCTTCTCCAAAGGTCGCAGAAGGTGATACATGACCCTGGGACACTGCAACCGTCATAAATATGAGTCAGTTGCCAAGCATCTGAATTTTGATCATGTGATGATGGCAATGCTGCAATGGTCGAAAGTGTGAAAAATGGTTATAAGTCACTTTTTTCAGTGCTGCTGTAATTTCGAACAATCACTAAATGAACTCTTGTAAGTTGAGGACTACTTGTGTGCTATCCACCAAACACCACAGAAGCCATTACACTTATGCTTATGAACTTTCAGAAAATCTTGGAAGGGTGGGATGCCTTGGTAAATAGCATATTCTTTATCATGTTCAAACAGGAAATATAAACAAGGTTTTCTGCTAGCTAATAATTTGGCTGTATTTTTAGGTGCCAGTTAATCAGCTACAAAATTTATTTTACAGTTGGTTCGAATTGGTTTCTGTAAAAGATATCTGGCTATTTCATCACATAGACTTTTGGTGTCTTCTCAATAAAGGTTTCTGTTGAAACAGGTAGATAATTTTAGTTGGTAAATGGTATCCTCAGCTAAAGTAATGTTTGACATTACTTAACAAACAGTAGATCTTTTTTGTTTAACAGAAATCACAACATACTATAAGTTTTTTAAAAGAACAAGATTAGAATACTATGGATTAGGTGCAACTCAGTACGGCCAGTATATTTACCCAAAGGGATAGCAAACTACTCAGGACTCGCATTAAGGTTACCGGGCCTGGTGGCCAACAGACTGATAGCATTGTGATTAACACCAGCTGTCTGCAATTACTTTAAGTTCGAATCTCAAGGTTGACTCAGCCTTCCATTCTTTCTAAGGTAGGTAAATTGAGGACCCAGTTTGTGGGGGCAATAAGCTGACTTTGTATAAATATACAAAAGTATGAAGGCTATTGCTTAATGCCTTGTAAGCCGCCCTGAGTCTCCAGAGAAGGGTGGCATATAAATCATTTTTTTTAAAAAAAAAGGTAATTCTGCCCATAAACTGACTATAAAATGTAACTAATATGCAGATAATTCTCATCTAGCAACCACAGTTGGAACCCACAACTTGTTCCTCAAGACACACTATTAAGTGGAAAAGTCAGGTGTCAACAACTGTGTTTTGGATTTTACTCAATCAGGTGCTGGGATAATTAGCAAAAAGAGAAATAATGCTTATATTTATATTCATTAAGAGAAGGGGATTACAAGAGAGAGGGAGAGAGACAGAGACACTGACAATCATAAATGTAGACATTGGTCATAGAATTATTTTTTCATTACTATCATAACTTCAAATGGTTGATGCCTGAGATAGTCACTAAACAAGGTCACCAATAATCATTAATAATCAATATAATTAATATATATAATATATATATAATCAATATAATTATATGTAATTATATGTAATTTATTACAATTACAGACATGTACAAACCATCCACAACTGATTGCAAGCAGCTCAGAAATAAACCAAAACAGTTTTCCCTATGCTTTGCTCTTGACATGGTTTGAAATTCTTTCGACCATTCTGCTTTAGCTGTTGTAATTGGAAGCTGGCTCTTGCAGTATTATCTTTTGAATTTTCCTCTCTAGGCCAGTACAATTATAGTCCTACTGCTATTGCTTAGGCCTTCAGATGACCAACTAAATAAATGGCCATCTTGTTACTCTGTGTGCCAAATACATTCATATGCAGAACCCAATTTTCTCAGTAAGTATGCAGCTTTAGAGCCTAATAGAACACGATTTGGTTCAGAGATCAACTAAACTGTAATTTATTTTGGTTGATATTGGCTTAGCATGCTGTGTGAATTCAGTCAGAATTGATGTTTTAGTTATTCAAAGGTGGTTTATATTAGGCATAGTTAAGCAATTATGGCTTAATTAGTAGTGCATCAACTCAATTACAATCCAATCTTTCCTCCAATCTGCAATGGTTGTCAGTCTGCTTTCAGGTCCAATTCAAGATGTCGATTTTAATGTTTAAAGCCCTTCAAGGCATGGGACTGGGCTATCCGAGAAACTGCTTATTTCAGCCCACCTTATTAGATTGAGCAGAGAAGGCATATTGTGGGTACTAGAAGCTGAGGATCTATACTTGGTGATCTCAGCAGACCTTCTCTGCTAGGACACTCACCATTAGATTAGCTCCAATCCTTTTGATAATCCTGAAAGTAGTCAAGTTCTGGACATGTCATCAGGCCTGAGGCTCCCAGGGAACCAGAAATATCCTTGGATATCTCCATTACTGAGAATGGTTATATCTTCTTTGCCTAGTTTATTGTATATATCAGGGGTCTTCAACCTGTGGGCTGCGGCCCATACCAGGCCGCAGCCTATTTGCAAGCAGGCTGCATGAGGGCCTGGCTGGAGTGCGCGCATGCACACAGCCCCACTTGTGCGAACATTGCAGGAGCTCACGGCCCCACTCGTACGAGCGTTGCAGGCACTTGGGAGTCCCTTGCGCGAACATCATGGCGGCTCATGGCCATACTCACACAAGCAATGGGGCAGAGGGTGTACTTACCCCTCCCACAAAACCATTCCCTCTTTCACCCTTCCGGTCCAGCAACCCGGAAAAGTTGGGAAACTCTGGTATATATGATATTGTATGTTTTGTATTCCTTCTAGATGATTTCTATTCTTATCCAATTGCTGTCTGCTGCCCAGAGTTCCTTTTGGTGAGATGAGCAGCTATATAAATTTGAATAATAATAGAAGTATTTGGGAATTGGGTATGTCTAGTCTAGTCTAGTCTAGTGAAAAGGATTAGGCGGTGACATGATAGCAATGTTCTAATATTTGAGAGGCCACCACAAAGTCGTCTATCTATTTTTGCATACACTCACCAACATGCCTACCGTCCCTGTCCTAATGTCCCTTTTTATTTGTATCCATTTCATGTATTCATAATCATGTTTATACTTTTATGTTATCTTATACATGCTTGACAAATAAATAAATAAATAAAAATATTTTCCAAAGCATCAGAAGGCAAGAAACAATGGATGGAAATTAATAAAGGAGAGAAGCAACCTAGACCTAAGGAGAAATTTCCTTACTGTAAGAACAATTAACCAGTGGAACAGCTTGCCTTCAGAAGTTGTGGGTGCTCCATCACTGGAGGCTTTTAAGATGAGACTTGTCTGGAATGTATAGGGTCTCCTGTTTTGAGCAGGGGGTTAGGCTAGAAGACCTCCAAGGTCCCTTCTAACTCTGTTTATTATTTCCTTAGAAGAAATTAAAATTGTAATGCAAACTTCATTTTGCATCAATTACATTTCTCATTCAAAGATAATGAGAATTGTAATTAATCCTGATAGAATGCTGATACTTGTACTTGACTTTCAAGTACAGATTGAAAGTACTCTTAACCTTTCCTACTCTGTAAGATATCATTCATACCAGAAACTGCTACGGTACTGGTTCAATCGCTATTTGGAGACCAGAGAACTGGGTTAAGCAAACCACGATTGAGTTAAACACGAGCGGGCTTGCAAACACAGCCACAAATAGCTCTACAAGTAATGTAGAGCCTCATTCTCTCAATTTCCTACCCCCAGCATCCCTACAGTCAGCTTCTTCCTTTCTGAAAGCTTCCGCGCTCGCTCCCACGACCCACTTCCGAACTAGGCTTCTCACAACCTCAACCCTCGAGAAACACCAGAGGGAAACCAGGAGCGCTTCCGTCGTCCGACCGAGGTTTGGAAGCGGCTGCCGATGTGAACTTCCGAATGCGCAGCTCTAGCGAACTCTTCCTGGTCTATTCCCTGCGCATGCGTCCTCCTTGCCCTTGGTCACGAGAAGCGGGAGAAACAGAAAGGCGATCGGAATTCGTTGTTGCTGGGCGGCCGAGAGTCGGTGTTCAATCCTCGACTTTGTTCTTGCCATGGGACGCGACAGCCGATGCCGGGGATGCTGCTGGTTCTTAGCATTGTTACACGGGGTGGGGGGCCTGGCTGCAGCAAGCGCTGGGGAGCCTCAGCTGCCTTTGGTCATCAACACCTGGGCATTTAAGAATGCTAACGAAATAGGTGCTGCTGCTTTTTCTTCCGTCCTTGGTTGGGGAGGCATCAACGTGGGTCTATTTTTCACCATAATCTGGACTTTCCGAAAGTTTTGTATCTTCCTTTATCTGCTTGCTCCTTCCTACTGCATTTAGGTTCCCTCTAGGCTGATGCAGTTAATAGTGTAATATAACGTCATCAAGCTGCCTTATAAATGATTACCGTATACTTCAGGGAGAATTTTTTTTCCCGTATTACTTGGCATGTGTTTGGTTTGCACTCAAAACAGATTTCAGGTTTAAGTACCTGCATCTTTACATGCTGAGCAAAATGCTACTGATTATTGCTCTCTTTAGAGCAGGGGTCTCCAACCTTGGCAACTTTAAGACTTGTGGACTTCAATTCCCAGAATTCCTCAGCCAGCTTTGCTGACACACTGAGCAAAGCCGGCTGAGGAATTCTGGGAGTTGAAGTCCACAAGTCTTAAAGTTGCCAAGGTTGGAGACCCTTGCTTTAAATCTGTTTGGTTAGTGATTAAGCCACTGTGAAATTGGCCTTTTTAGTCAACTAGATGCTGTTTTAGGACCTCTTTCCAGAGCACGATAGTCTTTTGAGACTGAAGGATGGCAGTGAATGAGTGGTTAAGATACCTGGCTAGAAACTGGGAGATTGCTATTTCTAATGCTGCCTTAAGCACAAAGCCACCTGAGTGACCTTGGACCAATCACTTTCTCTTAGCCCTAAGAAGGCGGCAATGGTAAATCACTGCTGAATAGCCTTGCCAAGAAAACTGAAGGAACTTTCCAGGCAGTCTCCGAGAATTGGACATGACTGAAAGGGGAAGGGGGGAATTCTCACTTTATATTATGGTTTAAAGTCCATCAATGTAATACAGATTAACAACTCTTAGAGATAATGACCCCATTCCCTGGCAGTTGCTAAAAACGATGTATACGCTAATTTGTACATTTGATGTGTAGATCTTTTGGTGAAATAAAATTGAACCTGGTTATTCTCAAAAAGATAAGCAGCAGCATAGAATCTGCTTAATACTTAAAAGGAAAGCTATTAGAAAATCTTATCATTGGAAGATTTTAAAATCCATCTCAGGAGATGATAACGGCAAGCCATTCCATATATTGTTGCCAAGAAATAAATTTTTTTATTTTAATTGATAAATTAAAATAAAAGGAATTGAGCTTCAAAAAAACTTCTTAAATAAGTTTTTACATTTTGATGAATTGAGCATTTTGATTTGCAGTTGTTGCTAATAATAATTAGTAGGGAAAGCATAACTATCTTTGTAAGTCTTAATGAGTATAATAAGACCTACTTTGGAGTGAATATTTCAAAGATTGTGCTGTTGTTTTAATATAAGTAATGTTGGAATGTTCCTGGATCTAAATTTAGTTTAGCATGTGTTCTGTAACAAAGCTGAAAGGAAAAAAAAGTGATTCCATAAAATCAAAGAGCTCTTTTTAATTCTGGTTTACTAATGGCAGATTTTAAAGACAATATAGAAGTAACCAAGAAGTTATAAAAATTAATCTTTCTCCAATTAGGTTACTTTTTATGACACGAGACTGAAGTGCTTTGAATGGTTATTCCTTAGATTCAGACTATAAATTTGTGGCTTACTTACCTTGGAATAGTATTTATAAGAAAAATCCTGCACATTTCTATTGACAACGTTTGGTGAATTCATATGATTTTTGACATGTGCACATATTTATATTGAGCCAGTTGCATGTTGTAAGAATGGGTGTAAAATTTGCATGCTTTTCTTGTTAGAGAAATGATGTGCATTCAACCAGCGGTAATAAGTGTTTACGTGCTTTTGATTGCAGCTTGGAATACTTTACAAGCAGGAGGTTCGGAACTTGATGCAGTAGAAAAAGGTTGTGGGCAGTGTGAAATAGAACAGTGTGATGGAAGTGTAGGATATGGCGGAAGTCCAGATGAACATGGAGAAACGACTTTGGATGCCATGATTATGGATGGGTAAGACATCCTACAAATAGTAGAGATTTTTTCCGAATCCAGTAATTTCTGAAAAGATGAATGGAGAACCTGAGCCATCTTCTGCATGATGAAACAATTTCTTGCCATATTAAGATGGAAACACTAGAAGACTAATGTTAGGCCCTAAGACAAGCATATTTCAATTTTTTTAAAAAATGAAATCCTCCATGCCCATTATCCAGAAGAGTGATATGCTTCCATCTAATTTGTGGCCTTCTGTTAAGCACTTGTTAAGCACTTGTCTTTGCTTGTTCACCACTAGGTTTCCCATTTCTGTTTTACAGTTTTAAAACTGAACTGCAGATATACCGTAATATAGCAACTCCATTAAACAGTTTGGTAGCAAAAGCTACTGAGATCAGACATTCATGTGTGCATCTAAGAATCAGGATATTGTGCTTGATATTATGAAAGTTAAAAGAAAAATAGAAGACAATTGGATGGCTGAGACTTGCTATTTATTGACATAGGTCAAAGTGTTCTGCTTAAGAGAATACGCCAAGGGGAGTATTTAGATTTTATTTATACTGTATAGTAAACCCCTACTCTTTACTTAAACTTCAATTATGTGCCATCAACATAGAGTCTTAATAACCACAAAGATTTTTTTCCATGACAATCTGTTAGGGGACAGATTGTCTTTCCAACAGTGCTCATCACTATAACTGAGTTTGTCTTTGCTGCTGACCATCCTCTTTGTCCTTTGTCCTTCCATCTTTCCCAGAATTACAGCCTTTCCAAAGTAGGAATATCCAAAGTAGTATAACTTGAGCCAGTCATTTGTGCTTTGAGCGAGAAATGTGTGCTGATTTCTTTGGTGATCCTTTTTCTTAACTATCCATGGTGTTATAACGAATTTTCCCCCAACACCCAATGCTTTTAAAACCATTGTTTTATCTTTGTCCTGCTTCTTCAAAATCCAACTTTCATTTCTATAGTGTTACAAGGAATATCATTGTTCATAATAGTATGATTTCTGTAGATTAAAAGAATACAGATACTGTGATGTGTTTACAGTATAAGCCCTTCATGTCTATTGTACCAAGTGCTAGTTTGCAGAATATTCTGGACTGTTTGTTCCTTTACTGTCAATAGTTCTTCCAAAAACATAGAGGTTTTGTACCTGCTCAGTATCTTTGTCAATTCTGGTTATTCTACCTGTTTGCCTATATATTTTAGTCTCATTTATTCAATGAGACTAAACTTGACTTTTATGATTTTGCAGATTACCTACAGAGCTTGCAGATTCTTTGTATTTTTGGCTATTGGAGTAATGATAATCTAATCTAATCAGCAAAGTTTCTTTCTGCAACTTTATTAGAATTTGCAGCACACAAGTAAATAATTCAGCAAGATTCATTTATAGAAGAAACTTGTTTATATACAATAATATAAAGCATGATGCATATATACAATATCCATGCAGCCCTTGCAGCGTGGTAGCAAGAACAAGAAGTAGAAGTCGAAGTCAGAACCAGAAAGCACAGAAGCACAGAATCTATATATAGAGAGAGACCAGTTAAGGTAATCCACGCCCAGGCTCTAAACCGTCTCCCATGGCTCACAACAGATCCTGTTTCTTAGTCACCAAACAGTTCCCATTGGCTGACTTTTTGTTATGGCTATCCCAGCTCATAATTTCTTATACACTGACAAACTTTAAAATCATGTTCATCTTTTTCCAATCCTGCTTTGCTTAATGTATATGTTCAATACATAGGTTGATTAAATAAAGGATATATATCCATGTTTTTCAGACTCCTTTTTCAGACATATACATAATGTATATGTCTAGTACATAGGTTGAATAAATAAAGGAGTATATATATATCCATGACTCCTTTTCCAGAACGTATCATTGTAATACAGGTCAGGAAGCCCCAGTATGGGCAGACCATAGTGAAACTTGGCCTCCAGATTGGCAAAGTTTTCTTGGTAAAAATATTACACTGATTTATCATTGACTGTTCCCAAACAGTATGAATTGATGCCCTTGCAATTATCATTAAATATGATCGTCTGCCTCCAGCATCTTCCTATATTGTTGTTATGCTGTGCTTTAGGTGCCTCCTTTCTTTAGCAGTGCTGCTGGATTGACCTCATGCCTTGGCTAATCCTGCTGGGATTATATATTCTAGGCATGTACGACTGGCGCTCTTCACTCATCCTTCCCAGGAGCAGTTCTCCTGCAATGATGAAATAGCACAGCAGGAGTCAGGGAAGGGAGGTGTCCCAAATTAATCATTCTTCAAATCGATATTCCCTCATACTAGGCTTTGATCTGTGAAAGTGTAACAAGAATCTGTTTTCCTCTTAAACAATCATATAAAACTATATTGAAGTTATTCTCCTCAGCTTTTGCTATAATAAAGTGATTTGACCATCTTTAACTTGTATCTTTGAAAACTCTTTCCACAAAAGCTTTCCTAGTAACACAGAGTCATACATAATTATTTAGTAGCATCTTACGTGGTTTTGGATTGTTGTTACATTACGTACTGTGTTCCATCACCATCCATGTTGGAACAAGATGGTTTTTCACTACAAAATGGTTCCTTCCCAAGTACCGCATTCCATAGTGTAGGTAGTATAATAATCTGAGTTCTTGTTTTTTGACCCAAACATTCTTGAATTCTCTGTAAGTATTTTAAGAAATTTGAATAGTACCCCACAGGGCAAAAATCTTAAGTATCTTAAGGAGATAATCAACCAATAAGAGTATCTAGTTTAAAGTGCTTTGAAATGGATATTGCATCTTGGGTGGTAAATTCATATGTGAGAATACATGTGGTGCATAGCAAATATTTCTTCCTCTGATATATGTACTGGTGAGTTTCTATAAAGTATTTTAGAGAGGAGAAAGATAAACTTGTTTCATGGATGGCAGCCTTGCAATTTTGAAAAGATCAAAGAAACCTGCTGATATTAGCGAAATACTTTTTAATTTAAAGTTTTCAGTCCAATGTGGGCTTTGTATTCTCTGCTATTAAAACTCTTGGTTTTAGTTTATCCAAACACTGCATATGATAATCCATATGATTAGAGCTAAATGTGGTTTTAGTTGTAGCAGATGTCTGTACCATGCAGTTATCCAGATTGCAGCCTACAAGCATAAGCTATTTATTAGTTAGCAGACTAGCAGCCTGAAAATGATTATTGAATATAAATGTATCTATATACATTTTTCATTAATACCTACAGTTTGAAAAAACTGATTTTGTTTTCTGTATTTTGAGGATAGCACTTTAAATATTTGTTCTTTGTTTTTGCTTATGATCTAGTAACACAATGCAGGTTGGAGCAGTAGCGGATCTCAGACGTATTAAAAATGCTATTGGTGTCGCACGGAAAGTGATAAAACATACTAAGCACACTTTTCTAGT